>NC_089978.1:23949198-24268531 GCF_036417845.1 Apteryx mantelli | reverse complement strand
AAAAATGAATATAAATATTGATTTTTTTTTTTTTTCTGGCAATTATTCTTTGTGTCAATCCACTGTTTGACTAAGCTCCCAGATAACCTTCTGAAATTTCTCACGAGGTTTTTCCTCACCTTTTCCCCATGTCTCTTACAAGAACTCTCAAGCTTTTGCTTCTCTTCTTGTGTTTGATTAGTACAAAACCAGTAACAGGCTATTTTTGTCCAGAGACGATTTGTGCTGACACAAACCTAACATGTATGTACACTTACGATCTGTAAAACAGCTTTTTGGGAACTACGTATGTTGAAGAAGCTCTTCCATCTCAGGCCTGCATTTCATGACTTCCTTTTTTGTATCCAAATTGAAGTTTTAGTTCTTCTGACTCACTTATATTTTAGGCATCTTATCCTTTTTGTTCAAGCCCTGAATATTAGAAAGTAATAAATTAGGTTTTACAGCACTGGCAGGTTGTGTGGGTACAGGGAAGAGCAATATCCAGGATTTTTACTTTGTTAGCCACAGTGCCTTTTCAGATGATCTTCTCTTCATTAGTTCATTGATCTGTACTCCTGTGTTCATAACAATGATGTTATAGGTCATCTTAAAAGACTCTCTTCTAGTGTTATATCCCATCTTTGGGCTTCCTTGGACTTTTTTTTTCTACAGTTACCACTCCCATGGTTCTTTGTGCTGTAGTAAGACTTAATTACAAGGCTGAAGATTGTGGAGAAGCTCTGTCCTTGAGTGATTTAGTCACTGTTCTTGCTGCAAAATGAATGAGGTTAAAGGTTTTTTGTTGTTCTTTATGCTTTTCCAGTAAAAGTAGAACTTGTCCTTTTACCCTTATCCATGCATTAAACTGCAATGAAAGTCTTACCTGACTGAATTATATGGGGGTTTTATGCCTGGCTAGGAAATAGGAAAGTAACCCATGCTAACTGCAATGAAGATGTGCCCCAAGCTATATTCATCATAAAACAGAGATTGAATCTAGTATTTCTGACTTTTGCTTCTGCTGTCTAGAATCTAGCAAACGCTTGTTAGCAGCTGAAAGGTATCAAGTCTTTTGGTGATTGAAGTAAAGAGTAGAAATGTACTTTGTAGCTTAGAAGACAGCAGTCTGAATATATCAGACTCAGATGTACAAAAGGAAGTTGTAGTAGTAGTACTTATTTTTCAAGAAACTGAGTAATTATGTTAGCACAACCTGAAAAAGTTTAAAGCATTTTAAAAATGATGCTAATCTAAAATCTGTAGTATTAGACATTAAAATCTTTTGCTTCATCTTTCAGGTATTTGTCTACATGTTCCCTTCTTTCTCTATCTGCCAGTCTAGTGTCTTATATATCAGGCCAGTGTACTTTGTTTTGAAGTGTCACAGAATGTCTTCAGTGATTAATTCAGACACCGAAAACTGACATCAAACACACAGTTTGTAGTTTGGCTCTGGATTGCATAATGTAACAGTGTGTTCTGTATCAGAAGTCTGTGCATATCTTAGAATCCAAATTTTTGGTTTTAGGCTTGTTTTTTAAAGGAATAAAACTTAGGGAGTCATACTGAATGGCTGGCTGTTGTCCTTTTCCTGTCTCCCTGTCCCACTAGTACCCTTTTGCCTATTTCAGTCACATTTGACAAGGTTGAAGAGGTCTCAAAGATTCTTAACTTCATACAAGATTATGGGAGAAAAAGGCTGGTAAGAGGAAACAGACCCTGTAAGTGCACAGCTGAGGTAAGGTTGCAGTGCACACAGTTACCTATCTCAAACGTCATGTGAAAGAAATTTTATAAAAATGCTTAATTGCAAGAAAAGCTTATACTTGCAATTAATTGTAAGATATGTATACATATATGGGCTTAATTACTGCTCAAGGAATTATATGTTTACAATAGGATTTTCAAACCTGGTTGTGAAATCTGCACTTAATGTAAATTTAAGTTTGTCAGAGTCAGCCAGAAATGACTACCATGTATTCACTTCTGTCCCTTCTAACTGGGCCATCTGCTAATTGATGATCAGTTTAACAGATTCCATAGGAAAGTGGAAGGAAGAGGCATGCTGGAAGAAATGAGAACTGAGAGTTGCGGCAAGGACAGAAAAGTCATGTAGGAAAACAGCTTCAAAGTGAGCAGGTGATAGAAAAGAAAGCAGAGGATGAGAGGACTAAAGTAACACATGTAAGGGTTCTGACTTGTGCTTACAGAGAAAATAACGGTGTTACAGTATTGCTTTACCCAGCTGTCTGACTTGCTCATGTAACAGAGTTGGCAAGAAGGAACATGTGCTGTGTCTCAGCTACTCCATTTCATTCTGGAATTGTGACTTGAATCCACCTTGATCAGTGTACTGGAGTGTGTAGGCACATGTTTTGTTGTGGTGATTCTGTTGCAAGTGCATTAAATTTTGGAGAAGCATGTGTTAGACAGTTGGCATAAGACCTTAAACCACTACAGGGAGGTTCATCAGAGCTCATCTGTTGGTGTTCTAATCAGAATTTCCCATGGTGAATATGACACTAAGACTCAAGGCATGATTGTGACGTTTGTCATCTTTACTTTCATAGATGTAACCTGTTACAATATGACAACAGAAGATGAGTCTGTACGTTTGCTCTTTAAAATACTGGGTTTGTGACACTCTTAAATAGTCTAGTTAATTTATGCAAATTTGTTATAGTTTACATCAAAATACAGATTTGACTGTCTAAATTAATATAAAAATGTCAAATATGAGACACATGAAACAAAAAAATTCCTGAAGCTGCGTAGCTGTAAAGCAATATTTATACCATAGAGCACAGAGAATTACATAGTTGTCATTTTGCTAGAATAATTTCAATTATACAAATGCCCTTTTTTCTTTTTATACCTGTATGTATATGTATATTCATTCTGAGCATGAAAACATCATGAAATACAACCTTCGACTCTAATCTTGCCAACAGTGAGAATTTTTAGGTGCTTCAGTGGGATTAATTGATCCTATTAATACACAAAACCTGAATATTTACATAGTCTTTATATTTACTTTTTAAACTAGTGAAACAACTAATTTGCATTGAAACTTGTAGGGGTGATTCTATAAAAATGTACTTAAAGGATATCTGTTCATTAATTGATGTCCTCTACTTTCCTTTTTCAAATTTTCCAGAGAAAAGAGGAGCCTTGTGTTGATAACTTTTCCTTTCCTAGCTTAGGAAGTTTATGAAAGTTAAATGTGTTTAACAAATGTTATCTTTCAAATAAGGTCCTTACTCTGTCTACTCTTTCAGTCTTAAAAAAAAAAAAAAATCTAGATCTTTTTTCTAGTGGTGTTATCAGAATGATGTATCAACAAAAATATACCTGAATTGGAAAACACTTTTACCATTTTTCATAAACTCAAAAATATTTAATGATTATGTGAAACTTGTGAATTATAAAAGCAGCATGCTTGTTTTTATCAAGTAGGAATTACATAGATTAAATTAACTTTTAAAAGGGTACATGAAACACAGCATAGTGTGCAGTTTATTAATGAAACCATTTGAGCAAGTGTGTTCTTATATTTCTTTTATGCTCTGCATTTTGGGTGATCAAGTAAGTCTGATTCTAGAAGATGAGTATAATGCTTCAAACTGTCTATACATGTATTTAGTTGGTGAAAGTTTTTGTAAGGTCACCTCCTGATCCTCTTAAATACTTTTCACAGACTTCCTATATTGTCTGTTAGTATAATTCAACCCTTAACTAAAAATCTATGAAGGTAATAGTTTTCATCTTTTGGGAATCTGCTTAGTAAATGTCATTATGAAATGTTTTGCATTGAACCTGGCAAAAATCCATCTAGTTGGAAGAACTTAAAGCAAACGCTTCTGGTATCATAAACAATATTACCCCAGGAGTTTTTTTTGAAATATACAAGATAAATAATACTTATCTTATTGACAGTACTTTATTTTTAGCAATGCCATTGACTTCCTTCTGCATTGAAGATAATAAACAAAGTCCATTGCAAGTGTAGTAGCAAATTCGTAAGAACTGTAGAGGCATCCTTAGGTCTTTGCATGTTTTGAAGATCCATTCCATGAAAAAACAAAGCCCAGAGTTCTAATTCTTGGAGTCCCTGCTTCATATGTGAGAGGTTTGCTCAGTTGAGCTCAAAAACACAGGTGTGGTAGATATTCGAAATGTGAAGAGAATGTAATTTTATGCTATACTGTCATCTTCCTTGTTCCACCAATCTTACATAATAAGATACATAAGTATCATAAGTACATATGTATAAAATACATAAGACAATGTCTTAAACTAATCAGTTAAGATAATAACATTTTTAAAAGTATTTTAAATATATGAATTGAAAAAAACCCAAGTATTTCATAGTTAACTCTATCGATAAAGTCAGGTGCTATTAAAGCATGTTTTTTTGCAGATAAATGAACAACGAGGATTACTGAAGTTTACTCAGCATATTTCACTTCTGCTTCCTGGGCAAGAAATGCATCATAAGAAATGCATTTGCATTTTGGTTTCTGTTGAAACAACAAATGTAAACTGATTTAATATAGCTATATTGTTTGTTCTTAATCCTGATTATATAAATGCAGGGAAAACGTGAATTTACACATTCTGATTAAACATGATTAGAAGAGTAGAAATACATATTTCTTCTTTAATAGAAGATTTCATTAGCCACAGTATTGTGCATTATTTAGAATAGGCTATGTAAGTCTGTACATCTTCAGTAGTAGCACAGACAAGGAAGAGTCTTCTAATACCTGGCAAAAAAAGTGAAAGCATAATTAAATGAGTGCTTATATTGCTGAGATTTATTTTTACAGATTATAAATAATTAGTTTAATTCTGCACTCATAATGTTTTGTGACAGAATTCAGTAATGTTTTATTCTTGTTGAGGAAAACATTGTTATTCCTGGGTACAAAGTTTACTATTTACTTTTAATGTCTTTTAGTCACCAGGAAAAGTTCTGTTTTATGTTTTTCTTTTAGTTACCTATAGCTTAGGACATATTTGAAAAATTTGGCTTATGTGTACCTATGCAACATGACTTAGTTACGTGAGTCACTTATCTTTGTTATTTCTTGCTTCTTGGGGAAGGCAGAGAGTATTGCAGGGAATAATCTGGCATAGAGTATATATGAAGGGAGAAATGGATCTTTAGAATTTTGATGGCAAGTATAAGTTTTGAGATAGAAAATTTCTTTTAAAAGGTAAAATTTTTAGTTTTACATGGGAAATTTACAACTCTAAAGCTAAAATATAAAGTGTGTTACAGCAAACTACTGAAAAGATGGCCTCTTGACTTTATCAACTGCTGTTTATCCTAGAAAGGGATAGATCATCCCCCTTCCCTGTCCCAGAAAAGATAAGACTAACACCAGTATAATTTTAAAAGCATTTTAGACTGGTTATGATCAGGTCTTTTTAAGAGAACTTCTTTCAGCTAGACTGGATGATAATGACAAGGTAGGACACTAAAACTGCTATTGTTTGCCTGCATGCTGACATGTTTTTAGATAGTATTTTTAATATAGCCTGGCGATATATTTTTTTTCTTTAGACAGATGCTATAGAGTGGGTGTATTTATGTTAGTGTATTAGTTCAAATAAGGCATGTGCACTTCTGAAGAGCTTCTTCCAGGCATCCTCTTGTACCACAGTTTGGTTTTGATTTTAGAGTGGTCTTACAGTGCACGAAATAGATTCCTCTTGGAGGAAATGAAATTGGGCAATGTGTTCCAGTCACAGCTGAGTGTTCAGTTCCAGAGCTGGGTAGAACCAGACTGGTGAAAAACCTCTGAAATTGAAATAATGTGTATGTCAGATCATAAGCACCAACTGATGTGCTTTACAGGTCTGCTCCTATTGGCTTAAGCACATTAGCTGTCTCGAGTACTAGTTCTGCATGTAGCACCAAAATAGTGTGACCTCTGCTGCAGTGAAAAAAGGCATTTGTAAAAGCCAGGAAATAGTAGTTAACAGGTTTTTTTTTTTAAGCTTGCTACAAAAATAAAAAAGGGGCAACAAATGCAGCTTATATCTTCACTTTACCATTTTTTTCCTTTCGCATTGAAATGTACCTGGGTTAATTTCTTAGTTTATTTTTGAACTTTGAGAGAATCTATATTTATAAAACTTGCAAATTAGGGGAAATCAACTATACTTAATTAAACAAACATAGAATATTTTCCTCTCCCACTGTGTTTTCTGGCCTTTGATTCCACTAAACTGAAATAAAAACACTCATTTGTTTCATGTTAAATGTGTTAATTTATAGAAACCTCAAGCTCTTTTGAAAATAAAAATTGAGAAACTATTTGTTTAGGGCCTCTCATGATAAGCATGGATTCTTATCCCTGAATTAAGTCATTAGCAGCTAAGGGCATATTTGATAAATCCAATAATATAGCCTCTTTCTTAACTTGGTGGGGGAGAGAGGTAATAAACAGTGACTTGAACAAGGTTAAATTAAGATTATTAATGATTTGTAAAGTGTACAGTAGCTCACACTTACACCTAACTTTCATTATGTGTGAGAATACTGTTTTATAACCATTGGTACTTTAACATCATTTCCAGGATCATGTTCAATAATAAATAGAAGTTAGGCGAATCTTGAAATCTGTCCAGGATTAATGTGTTAAGATTAAAAACAAAATAAAGCTCTGTTATTTTTGAGACTTGTCTTTTAAAACTCATAGCAGCATGTGTAGCATCTAGAACAGAATAGTTTACAAAACTGAAGCTCATACAAAACCAAATATTATTTTACATTTCTGCGAACTGTGTGACTTGAAAACAATGTAGTGTAACTTATCCTTACAATTATTATCAAATATATAGAGAACTTGAAATTTGTTTCTTTATGGAATTGGATTTATATGTTTGCTGTATCTTTTTTCTGTATTGAAGTAATCTGTGTTTAATAGGTCATAATCAAAATTTTGATCTTTTCTAACATCTGTTACATTGTAGTGTTGTTTTCCATATGCTATTTTAACACCTGCTTTAACTGGTCTAAATCAAATGAAGTTTATGTTTTGGCATTATTATCTGTTCCAGTGTAAGCTGTAATAAGCCAAACTAGATGTGTTTTTAAGATTTCATATTATGGCCTTTATACACACCATAGTAGTTGAAGTTTTATCTTCACTTTATAAAGCTATGTTGTGTTAACTGTTACAAATATATATTCTGTATGCCAGTATAATTATCTCTGGACTGGAAGGAGAATAGTGTAATGCAGTGTATATAGGTTAAATATTAGCTTTTGTTTGATCTCTGTTGTGCCTCTGCTCCTTTCCACTTCTAAAATTTTGGGATAAACCATCTGCATGGTCCCTCTGCCTTCCTGAGTGGAAGCACAGAAACTGGAGGTGGGGTTTACTAACCAGAGTTAATGATGTTCCTTTCTCTCCACTGCACAATGTCAAAGCCAAGGTACTGTGTGGGGACTGAACACCTGTTGTATAGGCTGTTCAGTGGGCCCCAAAGGGGGAGAGGATCATTCTGGGATCTTCCCACATCTCAGTTAAATGGCAGAAGAAGTACTTCTGTACTCTGCAGCATGCATCATAGACTGAAGTCTCCCAATTCTAGGTCCCAAGCCCAGTAAGTCCATCTTGGCTGGTAGGAGATAGACTCTACTTCTGCCTCAAACCTTTGCTGACCCCTTGCGCAAAAGATCAAATGGTACCATAATAGTTGGTGGTATCACAGTTCTTCCTTTACATCCATATTTTCATAATGGAAGATTCAAATGGTATTGATAATATGTACTGTAATGCAGAATGGGAAATATTTCTTAGAAAAGGCTAGTTAGCTTTTAAAAAGCTTTTCTGGATCGCATGTTAACATGCGTTTTAGCATACTCTTTCAAGCCCCAGCTGCGTACTATGTCCCCACTCTCTGCAACTAACACACTATGCACAGTATAAATTGTTACTTCGAGGGGAGGATTGACTTCTTTTATTACAGACAAAAGGAGAGCTGTAGAGGACAGTCTAAGTAGTTAGAGGGCTTTTATATTGGTATAAAACAGCCATGCTGGTTTGTGTTAATAAAATATTCATAAACAATTACAGTCAAACATAGATAATGCCTTGCTCTGGAATTAAGTGAAAATCTAAGCCTTGAATGAACAGCCTTGAATAATCAGAAAATAGTAACATTATAGGAGTATGTTAACCTGTTTTATTTATTGGCCAGTCAGAATCATTATTATGCTAGAGATCTAAATACGGTATTCGAATCTGTACAAAAAAGAAACATCAGAAAAGTTTAACACCATAATCACCTTCATTCCAAAGACAGAATAAAGCAACTAGTCCATCCTGGCTTTTTTTTTTTTTTTGGGGGGGGGGGAGGAGGGGGAAGCATTTTCTAAAAAGTTGCTCTTGAATTTATTTATTTTTAATGAACTGGAGATTATAACAATAGGGCGTAAAAGGCCTTCTCTGTTCCTTTTTTTCCTGGTTTATTTGTAAATAATACCTACCTTGACAGAGCTTATGGCTGTATTTCAATTTTGTTTTGTTTTAAGGTTGCAAAATCAAATATTCAGAAGTCATGGCGTGCTTTGATCTAAATGAGGGTTTATTCCCCTTCTCCTTACCACCAGCATCGCCATTTGAGAACAGCTTCTAAAATAGTAAGCACTGCAGTCATGTCCCCAGTAAAAGAAAAGCTATGTGATACTGGAGAACTGCAGAGAATATAACTGATGAGAAAGCGTCCAGGACCATGTTGTGAATGGAGTGGAGCTATACTGACCATGTGAAGTGCAGAATTATGTTATCTTTGGCTCTGTTCTAATTAAAGTTGCCATCTCCTAGTGGACCTTTGGCAATGTGTTTCCAGTTTGAGAATTACTGAGCTACGTTGTATAACCAGTCTTAGTTCTGCAGTATTGCAATCACATCATGGTAGATTCCACGTAATATAGCTTCTATTTTAATTTTATGCATTTTGATACAGTCATAATTTTAACTTTGTCCCCTTTCCCCATCTGTAATTAATCTGTGAAATCCTGACTGCTATTTTTAATGCACTCTGTGATTTTGATTTAACTTTATTCTGTTAATGCCCAATGCCATTTGCTATATCTTTGGTATAGGTGAAGAACTTGTTGGGAGGGAGCCCTGTCTGTTCTTAAGATTCTTTGCTGTATAGTATGGGCTATTTTAGCTTCACTTGGACCTGACTTTAGACTGGAATATTCATGTTCATTTATTAGTTTTATAGGGAATATATGTATGTGTGTCTGTGTGTATTGATATATATATACATATATTTCAATGTTGTATGCAATGAATGTTGTATGCAACAAAGGAGATTTAGGGTTGGATACAATTGCTTCTCTCTAAAAGCAGTTAGTGTGAGACTTCATAGAAAGTCTTTTTGTTCTCTGAATTTTCCAGAGCAAGGGCTTGTGCATCTCTTAATTTTTTTTAATAGTTATTTGCCATTGGGTAAGGCCATGTTCACAGCCAGTTATTGTGGAGAAACTTAAATACAGCAATTTATTATCCTCTGTGAAAAGTATTGTTTTACCTAGTAGACAAGTCTAAAAATGATGTAGCTAGAGTCCCCCAAATGGATTTAAATACTTTGTTTATGTTATGGAAGCTGTGTGTGCTATGCTGATAATCTATTTGTGAAAAGGACTTCAGCTTTTTTTCAAAAGAATTGTCATGCTTCTGTTCAAACTGGTTTACAGGCAACTGTTGATGGATAAAATATTATGTTGCTATACTTCCCTCTTCCTACCTTTTCATTTTCCTTCCTTTAAAATCAAGTGTTTACTGAACCAGTTCAGACAAAAGTCATATGTTGGAACCAGAGTAACCAAAGTTACTTCCTCTGCCTTCTTTTTGAGGATCAAAACAACAGATTTGTTGGGCAAAATCTGCAGCATTTCTAATGTGCACCAACACTTGCTGCATTGTGCTGCCATTAAATTTACAAAATGCAAGGTATTTAACAGAGTACTTTGAACATCATATAGTTTTAGTGCAAGTGAAACAGACTCATCTCTTTGTTTCCTGTGAACAATCTGCCTCTAAACTTTTTACAAAATGTACTACACAGTGTGGGAATTACCATTGTAGAGAGGAGCTCACCATTTGGCCTTCTATCAGCTGCTTTGCAATACTGTATAAGTGCAATTGTTACTCAAGGAACTGCACTCTGAAAATAATAAATACAGCACACCAAAACAGTGTAATTGCATGAAAGTACATAAAAATGGTGTCACTTATTTTGAGATAGTTTTGAATAGAACATACTTAGAAACAAATCTCTGAGAGGTTTTGGATTATGTTGAAATAATTTGCTGGTGTTGGAAGTGTGTTAGGTTTTTCTCTGTATTATGAGTATCTAAGACATATGGAAAAGAAGACTTGCTGGGTGACCTGTCTACTTTCAGATCTGTGTGAAATGATTTTGTCACCAATCTAAACAACTAGAGAGTGTAAATCAACAGAGAACTCAAAGAACCAATTTTTCTGCATTCTTGGCTATTATCTCCCTTCCTAAGAGCTTGTCTTTGCGTTAAGGAATAGGACTAACCGAATATATTTAGTTAATCTGCCATGTATGATTATTGAGCTGGGACGCAAACTCTATTTCCATCTTTTCTGGGTACAAATGGGAAGATGTTTAATCCATTCTTCATTTTTACTCTCTGATTTATTTTTGTTTTCCTCCCTCTTGACTAGAGGGATTGCTTCAGTATTAGGAAGTGAACCTAACTCATAAACCCTAAGTCCTGTGGTCTGAGATCTGATGATACTGGTTTGGTGTTAACGAATTCTGTACCTGTGACCAGTATGGTGGGTTTTTTTTTCCTGTAGGTAAAAGAAAGTAAAACAACATCTTGTTTGGAGGATAAAAACATTTGACCCAGGCAACTGTAAAACTATGCAAATGTAAGAATCAGGATTGAAATACAAAGTGAAATGCATAACTGTATCTCAGTACACATTGTAGAAAACATAGCTGTTCTTGACCATTGTCTCTCTTCCCCAGATGTCTACTGTGGCTAGAATGTAAGCTGTGACTGTTTCACAGGCCAGCGGTGTGTACGAGCTGCCACTCGTGGCTGTAGTTCAGCATTTTAGAATTTTCAGAGGCAGTCATTTATCCTTGCGGAAAAAACTCAGAATATCTTTCTCAAGTGGTTAAACTCACTGTGTACATAGCTGCAACACTAATATTTTATCGCTTTTAATTTTCTAGGGCGCCAATGCCTCAGCTTTGGAGAAAGAGATTGGTCCGGAACAATTTCCAGTCAATGAGCACTATTTTGGTTTGGTTAATGTAAGTTTCAGTGCATAACCTGATTGCTTTAAAATTACACAAGTGAATTTGCTAAATGACAAGATTTTCATTGAGTGAATAATTAAAACACTGAAAGACTTATTCTTTTAATATATTTAATGTATTGAAATATATTTCAGTATTCAATATATTGAAATAATTGTTGAAATTGGACTATATTTAATACTTTATTTCATTATAGTTATTATAGCCTATTTTTCTTTAAATCACTGTCTTGCTATTAAAATGTAGAAGTCTTAAAAAATATTTAGAATATATAGCTTGCAGTTGGTAATATGCCAATTTAAGTAAATAAATACACTAAAATAAAAAAAATCTGTGGAAGACCATTGATGATATGAAGCGTTCCTGTCTGCCATTTGTATTGAAATGTTAAAAAAATATTGACCTTGAAGGGGAAAAAGAAGTGTGGAAAAAACAATCTTGTTCAATTCTATCATAAGTTTTCAGGTGTAACTTACTTTTCACAAGCAATAACAGAAATTAAAATGTAATATTCTTGTTACGAGAAGTTTCATGATTCTGTCTGAAATCAATTATTAAGTAGTTTTCTTTTTCGGGGCTTCAGAAAGTACATATTGAAAACAGGTTGATTTTAACATGAGCCATCATCTTAATGAATCTGATGAATTATAATACTGTTCTGCTACTACAACATACATCTCTACCTCTACATTCTTAGCACTGACAGGCTTCTGGAATGTGCACTTAAATTAGTAATTTAAATTAGTAATTTTTTCCTTTTTCATGAAAGGTTGAAATACCTTCAAAATATGGCTTTGTTTCTCTGAAAAGATGAAATACTGTAGTTGAACTGTTAACACTTGCTGTTAGTTCCATAGCTGAGTTTAAGCTTGTAAACTCATTTCCTTCAAAGCAGTTCTTACCTCTTCTCAAATCCGTTACTCTGACAGATAAACCTGTTTTCCTAGTCTCTTGTTTCAGTCCAGAGGATTTGTCATGTCTCTCTGCACATATTTCCAAATGGATTGAGAATCATTGCACTATTTCTTTTATACATACAAAAACTGCTAACATTAACTCATGCCCAGAATATTGGTTGGTACAATTGTGCTCCCACTGTCACGTTTTAGATTTGAATGTATCCCCTGTTTTTGCCATAGAAATGCATCTGGAGAAAGGAAAATACAAAAGACAGACCTGAAAACTTACAGCATCCTCATAATAATCTTATACAGTCAGATATCCCAAATGAATCTTGTCTGATGATTCCATTGACCAATTCCCTTTCTCTTGAGAGTATGGCACTTTTAAAATTTGAACTATGAATTATGGCAATGAGCAAAAGCCTTTTCCTGTCTTGGCACTGTCTTTTAATAATGCTTTAACATTTTTAGAACAGTGGCTTAGCTTAAGCCTTTCTCTTCCTCTGTGGTTGTGTCTCTCCAAATGCTTATTAAAATGACCCAAATACTCATGCATTAAACAAACTAATACCAGATCAACCTGCAGATCACATATTAGAGAGAAATTCCAAATTTAAGTTAACCATTTAAATTCAAATGTTAAACTGGGTAAATATACTGATGTATTTCCACCTTAACTTTTTAAGGTCTTCAAATATTTGATTTATTGCACAGATTAATCCAAAATACAGAGAAAAAAAAGTAAAAAATTTTTTTGAATTTGGTATGAAGTGGCCCATGCTTTTGGTATATATTAATAGTATTCTGTTTCCTATCTCCTACTTGCTGTATGTTTAAAGAAAGAAATGTTGAATGTAAAATGTGTTCTTGTCAACAATTAAACTTGTCCAGGAGTGGGTTGTTATTTTTCCACTAGTATTTTTCTTCTTTGCCATCTTATAGGACTAAATGTTTACACTGTTGAGTATATGCCTCAGTTCATCAAAACCTGTATTTACTTTTTTAAAATCTGTTATGTTCTTTGTACTTTGTAGCTTTTTAATAGAAAAAACCAATCTTTTAGTTTATGCAGTCTATCTGTTGTAATTGTAGTTGCACACACAGTATGATATTATATTAAGAATTAATGAAACAGTAAAATTCTATTGAACTGCTAATCCTGAAGCCCAACATACTTTGTAGCCGTAAGAAAAGTTTCAATAAAAGATACGCTTTCTACAATGAAGACAACAAATTCTGTCTTTCTGCCATCCAGAGGCAGTAGGAAATTTGAGGGGAGCTCTGTCTTTTTTTGAAGTCATTGCCCTCAGCCATGTATATAAGAGATCAGCAGCTCAGATATCTCAAGGTACTCTTTTAATTTCCTGTGTAGAACAGGACAATAGATATTTCTTATTTTAGCTTCAAACAATGAAGTTTTATGGACGAAACTTCTTCAAATTGTAACTGAAAGTGAAATGGGATTCTATTAAGTCTGTGGCACACTAGTGCTGTGTGTTTCAAATACAGTGGTTGGCTAAGGCAGTTCAGTCATACTGTTGCTTGAATGGTTTTCAAATCTGTTATACTGATTGTGTTTACTATTAATTATCTGGATGCCATTACATGTGTAATAAACTTGCAGAATTCAAATCTGCCAGGAAGGGGGAAAGGTAGCAGTCTCTTTACTAGCAAATAGCCAGTTTCCTATTCAGAAGGAATGACAGAGCTGATGATAATTAGGAGTAATGAACTGTTAGATTGAGAAGTGATAGCAATCACAAATTTCATCTCCATTGAATTTTTTTAATCGTTTTATAGCAATTACAGGAAGTGAGGCTTTTAGAGGTTAACTAACATTTACTACTAATTTCTTCTAATTCATTTATCAATTTTGTTTGTCCTAATTTTGTCCACAATAACTGAGAAAGGCCACGTGATGTGGAAATCAATAGCTCTGTTCCAACTGTGTGATAGCTAGTCATTTGTAATGTCTGGGACAGAATTTTAGATACAGGTGATGATTCTGTAATAGAGACCTGTGAATCATAAATGTGGAGATTATCCAGATATAATGTAAAAGAAGAAAGGGTAGAAGGACCCTCTTATCTCCTCTTCAGCTTTTTGGGGGAATCCAGAAATTATTCAGAGGCTTTGCTGAAAGAACAATTTGAGAGGTAAAAGAAGAATTAAGAAAGGACAATTATGGGAAGCATGCAGAAGAACAGATGGTCAGTAGACTTTTTGATTGTGTCAGTGAAAGCTCTAAATAGAAAACTCTGCTTACAGTTAAAAGGACAAATACCGTTCATGAATTCAGTAGAAAATATTTAAGATGCATGGTAAGATGAAAATGTTATTAGCATGAAGTACTGCTATTTGAATCCACTAAACTGAAGATCGTTGTGAACTGTCTATCTGAGGTAGCGACTCCCCTAAAAATGCTAAGCATGAGCACTTTATTCACCTAATTCTAATTTTCCCTGTCAGGGGCAAGTCAAAGTGTACTTCAGACTTGCTGCTGATTCCTTCTCTCTGCATGTCAAGCCAAATGCTAACTACAGAAAAATAAAGTTAGCATTGCTAACATCATCTGGAGAGCCTGAGCATGTAGGAGTGACTCCTGATGTCAGGTCAAAGAAAGGTTTCTTACCTGAATAGAGGTTTTACTGATGAGATTCAACAAGTATCAATTGCCTCTGTAGACGTGGCTCAAATCTTTAAGCTACACGTTAATAATCATATGGTATATGTTCGATGATACTTACCAAAGCTGTAGTCTCACCATTCCAAATACAGCTCATGTTGTCATGTTTTTTTTCCTCTAAAGTTCTTTGGGAACAGTTGCAGGCTTCATTAGTCAAACTGCTGCTATGCAGTCCTCTCCCACTCCTTTCTCCAGCTCTGGCCACCTTTGTCCTTGTGCTGAGCCATTTCAGCTTACTTAGGTGCCAGACTCTCCTCTTTTTCGTTGCCTTGGTTGAATAGTTTTCTACCAGCTGAGTAAGCTGAAATGGTTCTGTTCCAGGTCAGACAAACTACAGTGCTGGCAGAAGGTGTAGGAGGGAGGATTATGCAGCTGGCAAGGGAAAGGAGTGTGGGACCATGAGGATCAGATCATGAAAATGCAGCATCAGCACTGCATTATATTACTGCAGTTCTGAAGTAGCCCTGGCAACTTGTAAACAGGTAGAAAGAAGTATCCTTTTAGTTCCCATTTTACTAAAAATGTCAGCCATGAATGTCAGGTGTAGGAGTTGAATTCATTCTGAACCAGCTGAAAATTCAAGAAATTTGGTGTGCAGAAACTATGGGAATGCACATGGACAATCAGGTCTGCATATCATTCTTCTTTCCCTCTAAAATTCAGTAATGCAAACTCTAAATGTCTGTATTCTGCACAAATTAAATTCATAATCTTATCCAATGAGTATCAAATAACAAACATTTTTAATCTGATAAGGTGACCCCTCTTCAGAGTTTAACAGACTTCCAGAACAGAAAGTTTGATTATTCAGGCTCCTGCAATGGATCTGTGTGTTTTGGAAGAATTGCAACAAACAGCAGTTGTGAGAATCACTGATGTATCAGATGGAGGAGGAACCATCCTGGTATACCAAAACAGTGCTCTAAGCAGATCTACATTTGTGTAGGTCTCTTGATCATTCTTGGAGATATGTATGGTTCAACAAACAACTTTTTTTCCCCCAGTTGTGTATTGCATCAAAAGGGTAAACTGTAAGGCCATAAGCTATTTGCAGTGAGTTCAGTTTGTTGCAACTTTCCTGATCGTCTTGCTCTTCCCCCCCCCCCCCCTTTTGTTTCCAGGCAGACTTGTGTTGTAAATTTGATATTGGGCTTTAAAAAAAGGGGGGGGGGGGAGAAAACAATGTATGCAGTATTTTTGTGAAAGAAAATAATCTGATTTCTCAGAATTTAGAGCAGAAGAACAATATGAACAGAAAAAAGACACTTTTTTTTTTCTTAAATATGTATGTTTTAAGATGGTCCTCGCAGGAACAAGGAGGCAAGCAATAAATTAGTTGAAAGCATTAGTTAAAATGACTCCACTGTACACAGTTTCTATTACCTTTCTCTGATTGAGATAGAGAAGTTCCAGTATCCTGTACAGACTGACAGATTAATATACAAAATTACTATGGTGGCCTTTCTTACTGCTGTTTCTTACTGGCCTGTCTTACTGCTTTCTTTCTGCTGTTTCTCTGAGACAGACTTCACAAGCATTTCATTTTCCAACTGTTTTATTTTGAGTAATGCTAGCTAAATATCCTTTGTGTTTTAAATAGTTTGATGGCCTTTCCATACTGTGCAGTTTCATATCTCAGAGTGGTTGGAGTGTACAGATTGTCACTACAAAGCATACAGTTTATGTTTACAAGCTTCCCATTATGTAGTGGATCGCTTTCATCTTTTTACAAGTATTGTGCTTCTGAGACAGTGCTAATTGTAAAGTGAGGAGAGAAGAAAGGTGTCTGTTTTTCAGTTTGGAAGGAGAGCTAAGGATTAAAGAAGGAGAATTAGAAAGGGATGTATGTTGTAGAGGTCAAAAAGGCCCGGATTGGCAGTGTTCAGTAGATGGTGGGAGGACAAGGAGACTTGGAACAAGGGCTTAGGTATTTTTGAAATTAGGGATGTGCTTTTGTATTGGAATCAAAGATGGAAAGGAAGGTAATAAATGCAGATCTTACCACATTTATCTGTATTACAAAGTCATTATAATTTCTGAATAATAGTAAACTTACATTTTAAAAAGATTTTAAGTTTTGAAGCTATGAAGATTGATGTTCTTAGATATAAAAAAAAAAGTGAAGTAATAAATTTCTTCATGAGTCTGTTGTCAAACAATCTTCTATTGATTACTATCTTTCTGAATTTGGTTGGAGAAAACCTCTTAAGAACCAAATCTCCTTTTATTTCCTATCTACAGGCATGTAGGTTAACGTATAATCATTAAACTTAACCATCTCAATTTCTTTCAGTGTTCTGATTTCTTTGTTGCTTTGCATTTTGGTTGTCTCTCACTGCATGTTTGCCATTCTAATTAATTTGTCCTCAGACTGCTTCCTTTTAAAATTGGAATGTTATGAAATTTTTAATTTGCTGCCTTTTTATCTTTTGACACTTGCTGCAGAAATTATAGCACTTTTTCCATTTGATTTGATTTTAAGAACTTTCTAACATTTTAATATAATTCTCTTTTTATGGGTATTTTTAATTAGAAACTCATAAATAATCAGCTTATATTATTAAATGTTTTGACATAAACTACTGTGTGACGTTATCTGCTTCCCTTTAAGAAAAAAAACTGTCTTCTCCTCTTAAAACCAGTGACCTACTTGAGTATAGAATTGGGCCACAAAGAAGCTAAAATAAGCATTCTCTCTAGCTTAAAAAATAAAAATAATTGGTGTTAATTTCCTCACTTTTTTTAATATGGTGGTCTTAAGAATTTGTAATGTCTCCTCTTTTTTGTTTTTTAATTGCTCATTCTTTCTGTGCATCTTGGGTATTTACAGAGCAGTTCTTCATATTTCTTTAACTAAAAAAATGAAAAACAATTATTTACTTGCCAGTTTTCTACTTAAATTATGTGTAGTGTTCTTGTTGGTCATTGTCTCAACTGGGAGATAGTGAAAAATGGTTACTTCTCTGTTATTCTTTAGATTTAAAAGCTTTCAGTCCTCTTTTTCTATTGAAAGAACTTGGCTCTTAAAATACCCCTAAATGCACTCTTTTTCCTATATAACAGTGGCCCCATCACAATATAGCCTTATAATTTGCTACCAGTATATGCTAACATTTTTATATAAAAGATAAATATGAACATTACTTTTGCATTTTACAGAATGTGTGTAGTAGGTGTGTGTTTCAATTTGCAGCCTGAGTGAGTGCAGCTGAAAGGCTAGATTGTTTGCTGAGGGCCTTATAAAGAATTTCTGACACTTTCAATGTTAGGTAGTAGGCTCCACTGCAAGAGAGCAGCATGCAGTGAGAGGAACTCTATCCACTGACCACTCTCGATGCCTTCGTAGAGTGGGAGTTTCTAGTGTTGGGGTGAGCTGGAGACAGTGTCAGTGATCAAAAGATCAAGGGGAGAGAAGGAGTGCCTAACAGCTGGAAGGAGCCTGGGAGAGAGGAACATCTGGAGTGTCTTGATACAAAGAGGGTTACAGATACTTTTCTAGCTGACTCTTTTCCCCCATTTCAGTTCAGGGGCCTGCCTCCATCAAAATACGCATGTCCAAATTGTGTATTCTTTTTCTTTCAGTCTCAATTTTGAGACTACCACCTATGCCATAGCTTTGAATCCTAAACTAGTGATATTTCAGTGATTTAAGAAAGTTCTTGAATGTGAATCCTGTCACCCTGGAGTGGAAATTGACACTTTAGGAACAGGGTAAAGCAGTTATTTCTGACTTTGATCACAACTAATAAGATTTGGAGAATCCAATTTCTGAAATGTCTGAAAAGCTATCTTAATTTATAGCTGAGTTTCTTCACAGTACAAGGTCATGCTGTGCCTGTTCTTTACTGTTACGGCTGACGTGATAGATGGATAGGTTTTCTGGGTAATTCTGGACGTATTTTGGGAGCTGTAAAATTGTTGGTATTTGAACATTTTGATCCACGTTAATGCAAAATATTATTAATAAGTTAAATTTACAAGTAAGAAAAAACAACATTGTTCAAATTTACCGAGGTATTTCTCACTTCTACTTACAGTATACTTGTCCTTTGTGAACCAGGAATATTCTTTACTATCTTAAAGTCAAGAAGAAATGACTTGCAGAAAATTTGTCCCTGCTCATGCATTTTCTTATACTTTGGATTTAATTTTTCATCTCTACAGTAATACAGTGCAAGCTAATAAATCTCTCTCTTATTTTACAGTTTGGGAATACATGCTACTGCAATTCAGTTCTTCAGGCACTTTATTTTTGTCGCCCATTTCGAGACAAAGTCTTAGCATACAAGAGTCAACCAAGAAAAAAAGAAAATCTCCTTACATGCTTAGCTGATCTCTTCCACAGTATAGCCACCCAGAAGAAGAAAGTTGGAGTGATACCTCCCAAGAAATTTATAACAAGATTACGAAAAGAAAATGGTAATATTTTTCTTTCTCGTGTAATAATCATATCAATTGTGATTTAGTTCCGAAGTTGAAATAGTGGAATAATTCACCTATGTATTTGCTAAGCATAAGAAGTGTTCTTGGTGTTGCAATATAAAGAAGTTGGTCCTAGAGTAAGGACGTAAACCTGGAGCCATTTTGAGAGAGAATCTTTGTCTCTTTTCACATAGAACTGAGTGTATTGTCAGTGGCTACTTATGAAATTGCTTGTTAATTTTGCCTCTTTAAGAATTGTACTTTTATAATCAAAATTCACTGTAAAGCTTTTATTCTGTATTTAAAAAAATTACTCTTTGAATGTAGGTACTAGTTTCCCAAATTGGGTGTGTGGAAAGGACAGTAAGATATCTGTGCAAGAATCTAGCTTTTAAAAATGAACAAATTTTTAAATTCAATGAGGATTTATGCAGTACTTAACTTGACCAACTATTTTTTTAATAATTAATGCATTTTAGAAGCAGTAAGCGGTTTTATTTAATTTTCTTAGAGTTATGGATATCCCAGGTTTCTAGAGATTTCCACAGATTTTTACCATTTCTTAGTTTATCCGCAGTATTTGTTGATCAAAGTATTTTAGAAAATAATTCTATATTAAAATACAAATGAAAGCTTGTAATCTGCTACTTGATTTGGGTACTTTTTAAATAAATTATAACATGAAATCTTACTAAAAAGTAACCATTAACTTTAAATAAATAGTGTAAGGTAGCATATTTACCATTGCTGCAATAGAAATGTTCATACTGTTGTAATCTCTCTGAGAGCATATATTCAGACTGAAAAAAATTTAAATGTTAGGATGACCATCTCTGTAAGTAAAAACAAAGAATAAAATATTACAATGATATTCCTAATTTTAAGTGACCCCCATAAAATGCACACCATGAATAGTAATAATGACATTGGCAATGTTAAAAAACTTCTAATTTGATGTGCAGTCTCTTACCTACACAGATTAGAAAACTGTCATTCAGTAAATGTAGTAAATATAATTGTATTTTGATGCACTTACAGAACAAATTAATCATATTGAATATTACTAACCACAGCAAGTGCTGGGGTCAATTCAAATGGAAAGTTGAAAGTAAAACACAGGAGCCATTAAGTTCTTTTTAGAAAATGTTACTTTTTAATGCTTAATTATGTCATAACACTAGAATTCTAGGCAGGAAAAGGTGAAATCTTCATGACTGGAGATCAGATGTGAAAGTTCAGCTCTTGTTGGCTTTTTAGGTCTCTTCTAATGCTGATAGTCTTACCCTTCTTACAGAAGTAAATGGCTACATTGTCAAGCATAGATATTATATATGCTATTAAGTGTTTATCGTAAAGGTATATAATTTTGTGCTGTAAGTAAGAGTTAGATTAAAAAAGAAATCAGATGGGTATGCAATACCAACTCTAGATTATACACTGGTCAGAATCCAGCCAGACTGGAGCGATGGCTGAGAACATAATCTTTACGTGTTCCACACTACAATCCTGCTATTCTTTATTGCCAAAGTCTGAGTCCAGTATATGTTCGTTAATGGTCTTAAAGCTTAGCATGCTAAGAAGCAGCTGCCAGCTTGAAGTCAGCTGAAGGTATACCATTATGTTTGCTTAAAGCTCTTCTAATCATAAAATGAACAATAGCAAGGTCATGTGTGGAATTCATTCTGTTGTACTTCGTGTCAGTTTACTGACTGGGCACATAGCCCTGAAGAACTTCTGAAGTAAGTGTTTTACCTCAAGAGACTTGCAGTTCTTGTTTTGCCTGTACTTACTCAATTAAATAAAGGGGTTACAGTTGGCTAGATTCAGAATTAGCCTATTCTTATTACTCAAAAGTAGTGTAGCAGTTCATTAAGTAGGCTACTTGTTTTATCGGCTTGGCTGACTCGTTGCATTATTTAACTTCTCCAAGTGATCTAGATAAGCATTGAATTCTCCCTATTTTGCTAGTTGCTCAGGATTTTTTCTTCTGTTTGAAGAAGTATACCCCCAGATGCCATCGAGTGAATGATAGTAAAGCTTCCATGTAGTCCCAATATGCACTTCAAAAAATTAGGCTTCACTGAGTATCTTTTTCACTCATCTTTCCAATCCTGGGAACTACCCCTTCACTGAAGACAAGTCTTTTAGTACATTTTTGAACTAAAAGCAAATTGCAAGTTATAATTGCGCGTTCAGAAGATTTGCATGGTATTAGCCAGTGATATGGGGTGCTTTTTCAGTTGGCAACTAGATTTCCTTGTGCCAGCTCCTGCTCAGGAAGAGAGAACAAGTTGCTATTACTAAATCTGGTTTATAGCCTTTATAGTTTTCTTAATCCACTCCTATAGTGAAGCTTTGGAGGCAAAGGACTTCTCAAGGTGTTATCTTGAAGGACTATAACAGGCGATGTTTTCAGGATGGTACCGTTTTGAACATAAACAAGAGAATAGACTTATGAGAATGATATACATATATCAACCTCCAGAAGCAATTTTTCAGATCTTGAAAGATGGATCTATTACTTGAAGTCCTAATCAGAAGCTTGTTTGCTGTTGCCTTGGCTAGGTCTTTAGACTAATTTGGCAAGGCTCCTAGAGATACTGCCTTACTTAAAGAGCTTTGAGTAAGACGATGGTTGTTTAAAAATCCCATTATCTTTCAGTTCTTTGCTTTAATCTTATTTTCATTGCTAGTAGTCATGACACTGTACTTGTGACAGAGCAGCAGTTGACTTACAACCATAAAAGTGAAAATAAATAAAGCATTTATTGTTCATATTTTTCCTCTGATAGAACATATAAAAAGTGAAACGTTTCCTGTTGAAAGTCCTCAGTGCATTTGTGCAAATATAAACATCTAATGCCATTTGAGATGCCCTGTTTTATCCAAGACATTGACCTAGGCTTGGCTGATATGACATGGCACCAGTAAGATCCAAATTGTTATGGACTGGCATTTGGAGGCTGGACTGAATAAGCTAGACATTTCAGATGGCACTATAGGTACACCTATATTTAGGTAGTTGAATCATGCCCTAGTTTTACCAGTGAACCCTTCTGTGAGAATTCTTTTGAGTTGAGATATTGCTGTAAATATAAGCTGATTTCCCCTCCCCTTCTGCATTTTTTGCTTAGTTTGTAAAGTACTCATCTTAGGATGGTGTTGGATTGTCATGTATGATTCAAGACCTGAAGTAAAGACTGACTTTTGAAAGGTGTTTTTTTTTTTTTTTTACTTTTTTTATTTTGTATTAGAGCACTAACAAACTAATTAAAAAAAAATCTGTTCTTTATCTTATAGAACTTTTTGATAACTACATGCAGCAGGATGCACATGAGTTCTTAAACTATCTATTAAATACAATTGCGGATATCTTGCAAGAGGAAAGAAAACAAGAGAAACAAAATGGTCGCCTACCTAATGGCAACATCGACAATGAAAATAACAGCCCACCAGACCCAACCTGGGTTCATGAAATCTTTCAGGGAACATTAACTAATGAAACTAGATGTCTTACTTGTGAAACTGTAAGTCTGTATCTACTCTGTAAAACAAATTCTTCATGTTTTCAGAACTCATTTATTTCAACAAACTAACATATTAGACTGATTTCTTTCTTTGGAAGTCTTATGTTTGTATGAGCATTCGTGTTTTTTTCTTTGTTATTGAGACAATTTCAGCAGCTAATGCATGAATTCTAGGAAAAAACTATTGGTCAATTTTTAAGAAAATGATTAGTTGAATTTTGTCAGTATGGTCATAAACAACTTCAAAATTTAGATTAATTTGATATATTTCTAAGAGCAATGAAGCCTGATATTTGGGGATATGGAGGTTGGTTTTTTTTTTTTTTTTTTTTTTTTTTTTTTTTTTTTCCCAAACTTACTGTTTTAATGACTTAATCATACTTAGTCATACTTTCTGGAAATAGGTATTCTGAATCAGTTTTCACAGATTTCTAGTTTTTAAATTTAAAGCCATTGAAATCAAGATATTGTGATTTACCTTTAGCTTTGAGACATTAGATTGGGATTTTCAAAGAATGTAACTTTGGTGTAGGAAAAGTAATTATTTCTTAAACTTCTCTCCACAGGAATTCTTGTACTGCTATAATTTAAGAAATAAGCGCCCATTTTGAAAAAGAGCTATCCTAAAATTTTCTTTGAGTTCCGCAATAAGAAAAAGCATGTATTTCAGAAAAACTTATAATTGAATTTTACCTGCTTGAGAAAGATAAAAAGCAGCACAATCTGAAAATTACAGTAATTGTGTTATGGTCTGTGCCTTGGATATTGTAAGAAGCTAAATGACTGACTGTACTTTTTGTATGACTATTCATACCTATTTTCCTTAACGAAATTAGATAATGCACATATTTCAGTGTGATGTTGGAAATGACAAATTAATCAGATTAAATCTATATATTTCATATGTCTTTTCCTCCATCTTACAGAAATCTCACTTCTCTTTTATGTCAAAGAAAATAGCTTCTTAATGTCATAGGTAATACGACTGCAGACTTCAGTTAGACTACTGCATTTTAGGCGCTGATTTCTAACTATCCTCTCTTTTTTCTTCTGGTAGATTTTCCCCTCCTTAATAATTATTTTATAGCAACTGTCATTTGGTTCTTTTTTAGTTTTCGAACTGAACCTTTTTTTTTTTTTTTTTCTTGAAACATGAATTTAGCTTAGTCTGCAGTCCTTACTTTTCCTTGCTATGTCAAAGTGAATTATTCCTATCAGGCTTTTGATCTAGGTGCAGTCCTTAATACAACTTCAAAATGCTGCTCTGCTCTTTACCAGCATTTTTTTAGTTATTAGACCTATCACAATTTTGAGAGTTTTACTAATATTGCTCTAATTTGCAATATTATGTTTTCTGTTAGCTGTTGCTGAACAGGATATGCCATGTCAGTTTACAGCTGTGCCTCCTTGGCCAGTTGCATTTTAAAGAATATTCCAAGCCGAAATATTCTAATACGCATTGGGTTTTTTAATATATTTTGGGCCTTTATATTTCAAGCCCTAATAATCTTGAAACTATCTCATCAGCTTCTGTCTACTCAATGTATCAGCTTCTGTGTATTCAAAAACCAGTTACACTTAAATATGCATTTAGACACATTAAATGAGTAATATTACTTTGAAGAGTGTCTTATTTTCAAACATAGCATATATGATTGTTTTAATGTTTACTGGAAGCTGCTGGTATTTAGAGTCTTTCAGTGTTTAGAGATATGACTTAAACTCTCAGGAGTACTTGAATATAGTTCATGTAGAGGATTACACAGTAATAAAGGTTGAATTAGTTCCTTTTAATGATAAGTCAATAACTTTGGTATATTTTTGGCCTAAATAGAATATAATGTTTACTTAATAATAATATATTTTGGAATATAATAATATGGAAAATAATGCTTACTTAAAGATAAAATACAATATATCTTTTCTTCAAGTGCGAATGATCATCTTTTAACTGGCCCAAGCTACTTAATGTTATTAAAATCAGCATGGCAAGATTTCCTTGTGCTTTTGACTGTCCTGATTATAGAAAAGACCTTCTTTCCAGGACACACAGTCTCATTAGTCTTTCTTTGATCTAAAAGGTTAATAGACTGTTTAAAGATTCATTCCCCATTTAAAATCTGAATATGGAGAGTGGAATATAAAGAACACAGAAATGGTTCTTTAACAAAGATTTATGTCTTGGGTCAAGCTACACTATAACATAAGTTACAAAAAAGATTGTAAGTTGTCTTTACATGCTGTTAATGTGATTCCCTGTTATGGTGCCTTCTCCCTCCTTCATAGAGAGGCAGTATAATGAAGTAATATGAATTTGTGGCTAACTGATAAAAAAAGTTATCCAGCAGTTCATTGGTTTTACAGAGTTTTCCTCAGGATTTAAGGAAAGAGTAATAGTAAACCAGACAATAATGTAATTGACTTGATTAAGATTAAATCTGAGTACTTGAAATAGCTAAATGTGGGGAGTACTTTTACCAAGAAAAAGGGGAAATGGTCTTAGGTTAAAAGTATCAAACTGATATTCAGAATGTTTATCTTCAGCTGATGGTCTTGCTATAGTTTTAATGCAACTCTGCAAGGCATGTAGTTCTTCTTTATCTCAGTTCTACTTCAAAAAACTTAGAGAAGGCAATAAGAATAAAAATCTCAGTGGTCTGTCTTACAAGAGTACCGTAGAAGCCTTAACTATGTCCTATATCTCCCCCCCCCCCCCGCCTCTCTTTTAAACCCAAGATAAAGCATGCCCTTTGTTTCATCTTCATTTAAAAATAGTTTCTGTCTTAGGACCCATAGGACCCTACAGTTACAAAAGCTTTTTTTTTTTTTTTTTTTCAATGAGCTGATTCACATTGCTAGTGAAATTCCAATCTGAAAGAAATACAGACTCCGTGAGTATTAGCCTTCTGGGTTTTGTGCTCTGTGTAGCATTGTACATCAAACTACAGCTGAGCTGTCTAAGTGCAGATTATATTCATGAGGTCAGTACAACATATCATCCACTATAGCCAGAATGCTGGGACACCCAAATTCTTCACTATTATTCAGATGCTCATACTGTATTTGGAGAACTCATATGGCTGTCTGAACACATCAAGGCTTGATTCTGCAAGTGATGAAGTCTTCTGACTGTGTCTCTCCTTTTGTCATTATGTAGATAATTGAAATCTATAGCATTGAAAATGAGTCAGTTCTAGTCTAAGGAACTTCCAATGGTATCTACTTGAAGCAGAACTTCTAGACAAGAGGGTTTGGGGTTTTTTTCTAGAATGGAAGGTGATTTTTTTTTTTTAAAGTAAAATTGTTTGAGTTAACATAAATTAACTTTTCAAACACTAGTATCAGAAGAGCCTTGAAAAATAAAGAATAGCAATTTCTAAATTATCGACATAGATGCAAAGAGTCCATTCAACTATTCTTCTTTCAATAGAATCTTTAATGGTTCTTAATTATCCCAAGTATTCAGTGGACTGGCTAACCTGAGAGAAGCTCTTGAAGGCAGCATCATCAATATTATCACTAAGATGGAAGGAATTTGTGTTGTGAACTTCTGGTTTCAGTACCAATCTCCTTTTTAACCAAGCACAACACATCCCTATCCTCCTCTCTGCTCCCCACCCTCCCTTCCAGAATCTAAGTACGATAAAACTGTCTATGAAATTTTTACTGTTCCATGGAATTTTCTTTGATTATACTAAGAGAGAAAGAAGTATCTAACTGCATGTCTGAATAACACTGATCACAGGACTCCTTAATTCCAGCTGAAGGCTGCAGCAGAGTGTTTTCTAGAACTACTGATTCTTTTTGAGCTGTTCTAAATCCCTAGGCTAAGATGATTTTCACTCAGACTTTTTAATGTTCCAAATTCAAGTATGATAATTCTGTAAGTGGTTTGCAATGGGATATTTTGAAGAATTGTTCATCTTCACGTGCCTAAACAATAGGACATCCCCAAACAATTGGGGAAATGAGAATGGCACGCTGAAGATGCAGGTGGCTTTTTTCAATCCTAAAAATATCTTGGATGTCTTCATAGATATTCTGTGATCCCTTTAGAAGACTAACCGTTACGCTTCAGCATTTAAATGATGCTGTAGAAGTGATGTATACTGGCCTAGTGGCATATTTTCTGAACACATATACATACTCTCTGACAGATTAGCTGCAGAAGAGCGGGAGATATCTTTCCCTAGTCTGATTACAGATGTTAGCAGAAACTTTCAATGTAATCTCATAAGTTTTTGGATTTGCCCAGTGATGATAATTCTCAAAAATAGTTGTCCTAACCACTTTTTTTTTCCTCCATGTATGCTGCCTTTAGTAACTGTATGCTTCTTATCTCTTGATAATCAAAGAACAAATTTTCAAATGTGTCTTTATTTTAAGTTGAAAAGGGAACTTAAATCTCACATGTCTTAAAGATGAACTTATATTCATTTTCCTGTAGCTGTTTCATTTCTGCCCTTTCCGTCAAGAAACTGCAGACAGGCATCTTTTCTAAAAACATTCACTTTTGTACCTAGGAGTCATACAAGGCAGCAGATGTTCTCATCAGTGACATCGAGTATATTTAGATGTGGAGGGGAAACACTAGCAGACAAAAGTTAAGGTTGCAGTTTGGTATTTCCTAAACCTTTTAATAACATGGTTATTATGTGGATTTCACCCATCACCATTCTGGATTTGTGATGGAAGTTCTCCTTTGCTTCTAGGGTTTTCTTTTGTATTTTAATTGATTTTCTAATATTTTTTGTAAGAAATAGCTGTGCACAAGACAGACCAAGTCCCAAGCTCTCATTTACCAAAAAATTTGCTTTCTGTTGCTCGTTTAAGAGCATGATGATTCTAGCACTCATGTTTTGAAGCCTATATCTGGCTATCTGTTAGGGACACTTGGTAGGCAAATATGTATCTTCCAGTAAGAAGGAATCATAGAGGAAGAGCAGGGGTGAGAGCACTACAGAGAAGAGGAATCCCAGTGACTGTATTCCTTTCAAAAGAGTGAGGTATAGAAGGAACTTGACATTAATATTAAAGAGCTGAAATCACAACAAAATGATAAGTGGCATTATATTCCCCCCACAGACACATATACACTTCCATCTTCCGATTTCCAAACAAAATTAGAGATCTAACAAACCTCTTAAATACAAAAGCCACTTGTCACAATTTGCTTAAAGGCTATTCTAAGGTAAAAGATACATTCTCTCAAAAGTAAGTGGTGCTGAAAAACCGAGGTAAATCAGTATAACTAGTTTTATCTGTACTATGTTGGACCTTTTTTCCTGCAGATAAGCAGCAAAGATGAAGACTTCTTAGACCTTTCAGTTGATGTGGAGCAAAATACTTCCATCACTCATTGTTTAAGGTAGATACAAAAGTCTGAACTCTCTTAATTTGTCTTTCATCTTTTACAAGATGAAAGCAAGAAGTAAAAAAATAAGCTTACATTCATTTGACTTAGCAAATTTTTGGCCTATGTAGACTAGAATGTAAAAATCATATGTTTATAACTTTTTTAAATGGCTCTATGTTTCAAATAAAAAAAAATCAAAAGAAAAGCTATAGATACTAGTTTCTTATTTTTCTTATTCTTATTTTTTTACACTCAGGGGTTTCAGCAATACAGAAACTCTGTGCAGTGAATACAAATATTACTGTGAAGAGTGTCGCAGTAAGCAAGAAGCACATAAAAGGTACATCAAACCATGGAGGAAAAAAACCCCCTACCTTTAAATAACTCTTGAATTTCCTTATGTATGTGTGTGTATTGGGCAGGGAAAAGGGTTCTTTATCCCTTAATTGTCCTCACTCCTCTTCTACTAAAGAGTAACTTGGTTGCATTCCTCTTGCTTGAATTCAATGAGCCTACTTGCAGGAGTAATAAGAATGCATGTAAAGCATTTTGAGAGGCCTTTGATCATAATTTATTTTAAGAAGGAGAAATATAATGGTCTTAAGCCCAAAAACAAGATAAAAAGAACAGTGCAAAAAAACAGTCACTAATCAAAGATTATGGGTAATGATGAAAAATCACTGATTTCATATGATTTTTTAAATTTGGCTTTCTCTAAATTAAATAAAACCTATTTCATGGAAATTTGATAAGATAGGAAAAACTGATAAACAGATTAAAGCAGATTAATTTTTACAGTTACTGTAAGAGACAGTTTCATACGGCTTTTTTTTCTGATCCAGTCAGAATGAAGCTCGTAATGTTACATTTATGTTAACTTAGTTTCTGATTTCTTGAAGGTGCATAATTAGGTGTGCTAAACTTTTGCTTGACAATGCTCCTGAAAAGCAGCAGAAACTCCATGGAAGCCTGATCTCCTTTTTTTTCCCAAACATTTCTTGCCTGTCTAATGTTGCTTTTATTCTTGTTTACATCTTTGAACAACTATGATTTTGTGTACTGTGTTGTATTTGTTATCTGAGGAAGTATTTGACTGCTTATAGATGAGTTGAAGGGATGGGAACATTGACATGTTGTGCTGGTTATACCACTGATTCCAGTTATTTGATTTACCATAGATTAAATGCATGACTTTTGGCATATCTTTTTTGCAAAGTCTACCTTGACACATTACCTAAGCTTACTAATTGGTGTGTATTAGAGGGTTGTGAAGCCAGGGCTATCCTGTTGTTTTCTGTTGGCTTAGCTCTTTTATTGTGTGGGAGGTAATGTGATCCCTGACCAGTGTAAGCTGTGTTGACATAAACCTGTGCTGTAGGTGCTGCTGTATTGGCAAAACACAGCTTTTATTGTTTATATTTTGTTTTTCATATGGGACTTAAGCTGAGTTGCACTATATTGATGATTTTCTTCCATTTCTATAATATGAAGTTTATCTGTGATAGTGTCTACTCAACTAGCAAAAGTAGTATGGTGGATTTCTTCACCAGCAAAAGAGCTCCTGTTGTCAAACACAATTGCATTATAAGAAGAGGACTTTCATTTTGAAAAAATGTTTACCTTCAAATGTTAGAGACAGTAAGAGAACTGAATTTTTGCAGTGAATTTAAACAAGGAATATGTTTAAAAAGAATAGTGCATGGACAGACACTAATGCAAAATAGTCGGTTCAGCAGAACTGTAGAGATAGTAGATTCAAGTCAAAGGAATTGGTTGTTTAAAACTTTCCAAAAATTGTTACTTATTCCAAAGGTAACATATTATTAGTACTACCTATTCTGAGCTCAAGAACCTTTGACAAATGTATGCCTTTTTTTTTGGAAATAGACCAGAAATAATGCCCATATCTCAGTAATATAACAAAAATATATTAACTCTCCCTAAAAATAGTTTCTTCTGTCATCTATCTGCCCTTCTCCATTTTTTTTTTTTTTTTTTTCATTTGATGATTCCTTTGCAAGCCATGGAGAAAACTTGAGTCTAATAGGGTTTCCTACAGGTTACTATCACTGTAAATTTAATGAGAGAAAAGAAAAGAAAGTGAGTTTCCAAGGATTTTGTCCACAACCCCCTCTTTTGAAAAAAGATTGCTGTACAGACATCTTGTATGGTCTTAGTAGACACATCTGAAACCTTCACTGGGCTGTATTGAGGCTTTTGAGCTATCTTTTGGCGCTGAAGGCAGTTTGACAAATTTAGCACGGTACTGATCTGAGGCAATTAGCTGTGCCAAGAAGCAGAGCACTCTAGCTTGGGTGCTCCATTAATATGGGCAAATTTATCACCCTGTGAGCAGAAAACTATTCACTGCCACGCCAGCTGTGCTTGTCTGGTGAGGACTTGTAGGCACTGAGGAGTGATCTCAATGTCTCAAATTGGGAAAAGGGGCTAGTGAGCCCTCAGTAAAGCCAGATTCACACTTTCTAGCTATTACTTCCATTAAATAATGCTCCAACATAAGTACAAAACTGCTGTGCTAGGGCCTAACATTATCTTGTTTGGGTAGCGTGAGGTAAGGTGAGTAACAGTATGTTATTTGTATCCCTTAGCAATATTAAATGATTTGATATAAAAACTTGCAGTAATACATGTAACAAAATGGTGTTGCTTATTTTATAATGCTTGACTTGGCCAGTTTACTGGGAAATTCAAATGGAACAGGATCACTGAAACAACTTTGTTGCAATACCTCTACTGTATAGGAAGTGGAATGTAGGTTTTGCTTTTGGGAACTCAGGAAAGCTGAAAAATTGAATTCTGTGCTATATGGTTGTTATTCCTAAGTTATTAAATGAGTTGATCATGGCTCTTTTTTTTAGCTCAGTTTTTAAATACGTTTGCAGTTCTCTCAATTGTTAAAATCTACTCTTAGCTTAAGCAACAAAACAAACTGCTGTTAGCTTTGCAACATAGGACATGCTTAGTATTTGTTAAACAGCTGATTATCTGAGCATCTTTTAAGGCTTGCACAATTTTTTTAGAGTTTAGTAGACGAGTTTTCTGTTTGTCAATGTCAGCACTTTCGCTGGATATTGGAAATACTAGATTTTTATTATTTTTTTTAATTTCAGGATGAAAGTAAAAAAGCTGCCTATGATTCTAGCTCTCCACCTGAAGAGATTTAAATACATGGATCAGCTGCATCGATACACAAAGCTCTCTTATAGAGTAGTTTTTCCTTTAGAGCTTCGTTTATTTAACACCTCAGGAGATGCCACCAATCCTGACAGAATGTATGACCTTGTTGCTGTGGTAGTTCATTGTGGAAGGTAATAACAGTGTATTTCACATAAAGGATATTTGTATGAGCTTAACTATGTTTAAAAAAAAAAAAGTTTTATTAATAAAAAATTGTTCATAACTCTTAACAGCATTTAAAAGTCTCTTAAAAAAAAGTCTCTTCAGAAGGAAAACATTGTAGAACAGATGTTCCTTTATAAAGCATTTCCTTTAATATTTCTTTCTTTTACAGACCTGAGCAACATTTTCTGAAGTATGAATTTTGTTGATTAGGTTGTTTTCTTGCTTTCAAAGTATGACTGGGAGATTTGTGTTAGATTTTGCTATGTTCAACAAATGTTTTTATTGTTTTAAGTCTTAAAATCAGGGCTGCAGTACAAACTACTTACTGAGTAGATAAAAAAAAAAAAACCACACACCCTAAGTGGGGAAATGATTTAACATCTAGAATCATAGAATAATTTACATTGGAAGGTCAACTACTTCAACCTCAAAGCAGGGCTAACTTTGACATTAGATTAGGTTGCACAGGACTTTGTCCAGTCAAATTTCAGAAATCGCTAAGGAAGGAGATTTCACTGCCTCGCTGGGCTATGGGTTCCAGACCATCAACATTCTCACTGTGGATTCCCCCCCCCCCGCCCCCTTATATCCAGTCAGAATCTCCCTTGCTGCAGTTTGTGACCTCTTCCTCTTGTCCTTTCAATGTGCATTTCTGAGCTCTGCCTGGCTCTGTTTTCTTTATAACCCCTCCTCTTTAGGTAGTGGAAGACAGCAGTTGGATCCCCCACTTAATCTTCTTTAGGCCGAACAAAACGAGCTCCCTCTGTCTCTCTTCATCCATGTTGTGCTACAGTCCCCTGACTATCTTGGTGACCCTCTGCTGGACCTCCTCCAGTTTATCAATATCTTATACTGACAAGCCCATGTCTGGAATCCCATGTCTAGTTCTGGGCCCCAGAGTGCTGAGTAGAGGGACACAATCACTTTGCTGCTGGCTGTGCTCTTACAGTGCAGCCCTGTATACGGTCAGCCCCATCACCAAAGTGATGTGCTGCTGACTATCAACTCAACTTGCTGACCACCTGGGCCCACAGGCCCTTTTCTTCAGAGCTGCTACCCAGCCAGTTGGTTACCAGCCTGTGGTGTTGCATGAAGTTATTCTGGTACAAGACGTTGCATTTCTTGAACTTCATGAAGTTCTTGTCAGCTCATTCTTCCAGCTTTTTGAGGTCCCTCAAAATGGTCAAGTACACATACGTGTCACTCACAGACGGTAGCCTTCCTGCCCCAATCTAGACATAAGAAAAATTGTATGAGTGCCATTAGTCAGTTAAGGGAGTTCAGAACTGTTTAGTAGTTGTCCACTTTCAGAACTAGCTGAACCTTACAACTGAAAGTGTATTGTTTCCTTGACTGAAATCTGATTAAAATACAGGACGCATTAAGATACAGGGTTTTTTCCTGTAATAGTTGTGGAGAGACTTCTTGTCTGTCATAATCTAAAGTGCTGTGTATTAGAACTGTTTTAATTTAATTGGAAGCCCTTCTCATTGCTGTGAGGATTCTTCAGACTTCTGAGCTATCAGTTTAATTTAGTTTTCCTTTAGAGTGGAGTTTTTTTGTTTGTTTGTGCATCAGCTATAGTGATTCCTGATTGAGACTGTAGATGAACAGCAGCTCTACATGTTTTTCTTCATGAAGAAATGGTTTGGAATTTAGTCCATCCTTTTGTAACATCAGAATGTTTTCTTGATTTTCCTTCTCTCTCTCTTTTTTTTTTTTAATCTTCATTTATATTTTCGATGCCTGTGCTGCTTATTCCTCATTTGGAATTATAATCCCTTTTTTAAGCACAATATTAAATGTAGAGATAGGCAAGACCTTCCTATGAAGATCATTTAAGTGGGGAAAGAAGAAAAGAAACATGCAAACAGAAACTGTATTGATATCTATTTTAATTATTGTTAAATGTTGCTTTTCTACAAGAAAAAAAACACTTTAATGAAATACTTTTGTGCATACGTATGTGTTATGATTTATGTCCTTTTTTTAAATTTTATTTTACAGTGGCCCTAATAGAGGACATTATATTGCAATAGTGAAGAGTCATGATTTTTGGTTGCTTTTTGATGATGATATTGTAGAGGTAAGCTTTGTGTAACCCTGGCCTTTTTTCCCCCTACTAACCAGAGCACTTGTATCACCCATATATGTGTGATTACCTAAAGTAGAAGGACTGGTATGCTAATGAGAAGAGGGTTCAACCCCTATGTAATTGAGTGGTAACTGTGAGTGCAGAGCTTCACCTTATGGTGTGACTACAATACTACAAACTACAATAGTTTGAATTGTGTTTTGGTTTTTATACCTGAGAGAAGCTTCTCTGTGTATGGACAGCCTCTTTCTCCTTTGTTCAGTAAGCTACTCCTGTGGCCAGAACATATGGCAAATAAAGATATAGATAAGTTGAGTTAAATTGGAATGATTTGTTGGAGGAATCACTTGTTCATGTTTTTTTTAGGACCTTATGATTTAAGATAATGGCTTAGTCACATTGTTATATTGAATATCCTGGATTGCTTCACAAGAAGGTGAAACAAATATCAAAATAGGCAGAAGCTTCAGGTTTCTGAGATTTCACCCTGAAACTTAAAAGCTAACCCTGGAAACAGGGAGCCTTTTGTCTCTGATAATCTTATTAACATTAAGCATGCTTCCATATACTCTTTATTATTCAAAAAAATTCTTTTGAATGTTTCTAAATCTTTATCAAGGACTTGTAGTAAATGACTTTTAACTAGTTTCTTGGAACAGCAGTATTCCCTTCACCAGTTTTGACTTTGTCATCTTTCAGTTTAATGAGTTACCTTTTATTCTTGGAGAGTAAGAGCAGAAACTGCTGGTGTTCCTATTCTTTTATGTTGTCTCAGGTGTTTTTTTTCTTGTTCTGTCATCTTCCTTCGTGCCTCCCCCTTGTCTATGCTTATGCATGGACAGAGGTATGACTGTGCTGTCCAGATTCTTTTTCTGACCTTATTTGTATATTTTTCCTTACAATACACAGGAACTGCATAATTAAAAAGAAGAAAAATAGGTGAGACAGGAGTTGGACTTACTGTGTTAAGTGGCAGGACAAGTAAGCATATTGAGGGGTTCTTTCCTGCAAGTCATGTTAAGAACTCCCTTTCATGCAAGGGAAAGTAAAAGGATTGCCTTTGTATCTTGTCAAGATACACTGTAAATTGAAATGCCTTCTGTAGTATCAAAAGTTTGCTTTCCTACAAGGAGAGCAAATGGAGTTGTGGTAGATCTCATATCATTTCACAAACATTAGGGACAATCTCTCCAGTTCTAAGCAATAATACTTGGCAGTAATGTATTTTTTTCTCTTAGCCGTTTCAAAGAAGGAAAGAATATTCTTGCTCGTAGATCTAAAATATCTCACTGCCTGCTAGGCACATGGTTCTTCAAGTTGGAATGACTCATTCCGAAGAATGGGAATGAGATTAAATGTGAAGTTTGCCTAAGTGAAGGAAAATTTTATCTTTCCACCTTTTTGTTGTCTGTAGCCTAATTGCCCTTGATTTAAAATGTGACAAGAGAGTTTGCTTTTATTTTCAGTTTCTTTTGTTTACAAAGACGTTGACAGTGAAAACCTGACCATACTCTTTTCACCTTCTAGTAGCTTTACATCTTTCCCCAAAAAACTTTGTTATAGGAGGCTTTTCAGACTAATATGATCACAGGCAAACATTGCTTATGACAAACTTAGAAAAAGTTAGTATTCCTTCCCTGCCTTCTCTTTATTCTTATCTGCAGTTTATTGGCTTACACTGTTTAGTTTAGTAATGACAGTCTGTACATACATTCTTCATACTGATTTTAAAGTTTCAGTGGGATAGTATTTTCTTTAAAACTTCCTTTTCTGTGATTTTTTTTTTTTTCAAGTACTGCACCTAAAGTTGCATTTGTAACAGATTCACATAATACTAAAAAACAGAGATATGATACCATCTGTGCAGTTGATGGGAGGGAGGGAAACCAAAGCATAAAAGATTTAAGAATTACTTGGATTTTATTACTTTCTGAAGCAAGTGAAAGTTATTTTTGTTTGATATTGAGAACAGGTTTTAGAGTGGAACTTAATGTAATGTATGTGTTATATAAGATATTCTTACTTTAAATTTTGGGTTTTTTGCATACAGAAAATTGATGCACAAGCTATTGAAGAATTCTACGGGTTGACATCAGACATCTCAAAGAACTCTGAGTCTGGTTACATCCTCTTCTATCAGTCTCGGGATTGAGGGGGAACTGTAGTGAAGAGAGATTTTTATGCCTCGCTTCTTCTCTGACTATCTTGGAATGGAGCAAGCACTGAAGAAAGGAATGCAGGAAGCTCCAGGGGCAGTAGCACAGTTTGCACACAACTAAGCAAAGAGTTTGAGATTTTTAAAACCTTCATATCATTTTCATTTTATTTGCTCAGGTATCATGTTGACTACACATCTCCACTGCATCCCGTAAGCAAAAAGAGAGATACCAGCCACTCTTGCAGGAGCTTTCAATAGCTGATATTATCTTTGTGGTCCTAATTCAAACCCCATTAAGGTCACTAGAGAACTTTTCATGGACTTCAGTGGAATTTGAATCAGGTTCTAACTGCACTGCCAGATTAGTGCAATAGGAGTATTAGAAATCTGATATTTTATACAGACTTCTTGTATAAAAGGTAAAGGACTTTTTGTGAACTTCATTTCCTGTACTTAAGTTTGAAAGAATGAGGTTGGGAGGGTTAGTGTATAAGCAAGAAGATATATTTGGGCCCAACACAATTGCCTTCTTGATGGTAGTAGTTTAACTGAAAATATGAACTGATGTCAGGGAGGCAAGTATGTTTTGCTTCTCTGAAGAAGCTTACGTTATTTATAATGTATGATCGGGAACAATCAGTCAAGATTATGGCTTTTAATCTCCCTATGGGGAAAGATTTGGTTTGTAATAGTTTATTTTTATTTATAAATTATTGTAACTTCTGAGGATCCTGTGTGTTGTCCTTTATTCTAACAAGTATTGGAATTTTTTTATATTGATTTGAATTAAAACTAATTATCTTTAAGTGTTAAAAAAACAGCCAATATAAATTCTAAAAGCAATGCCTACAATGTCTTTAAAAATGAATAACACAGAAGAGAGATTTCCTTCTGGAGGAACTGGTATCTAAGTGTGCTACTTTATTTAATTAAATTAGAATATTCTCTGTGCATTAGTGAGTGGGAAAAAAAGTGGTCAAACTACTACATAGAAGACTTTAAGAATGCATATCATAAGAAAATGATGGTGCAGTGGTGGTATAATGGTCTTTATAGATCTTTAATTATTTGTTAATGATTCATATGCTAAGCAAATTAGAATGACCTCGATCAAAGTAAACAGTTTTCAGAATATTATTCCTTCTCCAGAAAATGGATCCACTTCAGTTACCAGTGGCATAGGTGACTATCTCAAAAAACACTCAAGGCCTCAAATGTAAAAAAATGTCTGAGTAATAAAAAGAAATAAGCTTGGAATTTCATGAAACTGAAGATACCACATTCCTTTAAAAGTAATAACAATACTTAGGTCCTGTAGAGTGAATTTTTCTGAAACTAAACAGTTTACCTTGCTATAGGTTTGATACAACACCTTATATGTACTAAATGTGAACTATTATGATTTGACATTCTTCCACTTACCAATATTCTTTGTCTGACAGTAACTGAATGTAATTTCTGGAGAATCATGGGATACGCATTCCAGATTATGGCAGTCAGGCCTTGGATGTCCTCATCACCCCTCTTCAGCTAGTAGTTTTTACATTATCGTAGTTTTCTGAGGTTATTTTATTGATACTGTTTAAAATTTTTAAAAGAATGTCTCCTGTCTGCTGCTATAACTGACTATTTACTTACCTGTATCTTTTAGCTCAGGAAATGACTTCACCTATACATTCAGTTGAACAAATCTTTAACAGGGTCACTAAATAAATTGGGTTATCTAACAACTGTCATACTGTAACAAATTGCTTTTATAAAATGCAAAGTTTCTAAAGCTCTGGCTTGGTTATAATTCTTTTATATAAAATTATGTATCATGATTAAACTACCAGCATTTTAAAGAAAAGCTTGAATACTGTGGGAGATGCATACAAATATAACAGATTGGATTTAAAGGATTCCAATTATTTTAAATTATTTTATTTATTCAGCTTTCAGTGAAAAAAGGGTTAAAGGGTAAAGCAGTTGGATAATGGTGCATGTTAGAAGGATGAAGTCCTTTGTGTACTAAAGGTACAGTATTGTAAAAGAGTTGTCACATTACTTTTTTCCTAATTGGCAAATATTTGGTCATTGATTTTTGGTTTGGGTTTTTTTTTTTGTGTGTAGTTAAAAGCCAAGTTTAGTAGCTAAATATTTTATACCATAATAATATTTAAAACATTTTTGTTTTCACTGGTAGCCACAAGATATTTTGTTTTACTCCTGCAATGTATTTTTATAAAAATACTGACTTTAATTTTGTATAGGGGTTTTGAGATAGTATTCCAAATGATATATTTCATTTTACTTCCAGTGCAGCTGAAATAATCATAACTTCTTGATTAAACTGATATCAGAAACTGCAATTTACTTTAAAAAAGAGTGGGGGGAAAAAAAGCAGGGAAGTACAAAATATAACTGATTGGTATGTAAAGTGTTACAGAATTATTTCTTGGTTGTAATGCAATGCGAAGTGTGGGAGGGTTGTCAGTTGTTGTAAATGGTGGAAATGATTTGCTGTGTAACTATGTAAATGTTAATTGGGACTAGAGTCCCCTATTTTGTATATTGGAGCAAAAACTTCTATTAAATAAAGTATGTTCTCTAAAGGTAAGTACTGTATCCTTTGTAGATCCCTGATGGTCAGTCAGCTGCTTTTTGTGCTTTACAGTGTTTTCAAACCTACAAAAAGTATCTAGAATTTCCTGCACTAAGACAACTACCCTGAGCCATGGAGGGACAGGTGTGTTTGTACATGCTGCATCACATATTTTTCTAGATCTTTTGTTATGAGAATCGTTCTGTGGCATTCATGTTTTCGATGTACTGTACTTCTCTGGAATTAGATTTTAAGTTGTTAGTTTTTGAGGTAGAGGGAGTGTTTTCAAATACCATTCTTTCTTGACTTTCATTTCCTCAAAAAAGGTACCTTTCTATAAGATATGTATCTGAATTACGTAAGGGATTTTTTGGATCCCCACTTTGTGGGAGGGAGAAGGGAAGGAAAGGAAGATGAGAGTGTTTACGGCATTTACATAGGAGAGAGACTGGCCAAAGAGTTGGAGTCCAGCATCAGAAGAAAAAGATGCAGCTGGTTACAGTATCCATTTACAATTCAGTAGCAAGTCATTCTTTACTTGAAGTATACACTACTGTTTGTAATTAATATACGTTCTTTTGGTTTTACAAACAGTTTATATCCTGCCGTATTTGTAGTTGGGAAGACCACATCCATGGCCTTTGATTGCATGGAAGTAGTGACTTCAGGTAGTGTTTAGGTACATGGACGAAGGTTAAAATTAAATTGTGTTTTCAAAAGCCAGTCATAAATCAGATTTGAATATCAATAGGTGACATTCAGATGTCAGTACATAGGGATTTGATGCCCTTTCAGATGTTCTACCACACCCTCAGACATCCACATAAGACTGGCAGATATGACATGAGATCTGCAGAAGACCTGCATCCTTCTGGAGCAGCAACTAGAAGCCAGACAGGACATCCTGCCTTGTTTCCCATGTGGCTGTGGCTGTTTACACAAGCACTATTGCATATTCACTGTTGGGTGCATATACAGATGAAAGTTCATATTGCTTGGTTACTTTTTCGTGGTGATATTTGTAAAGTTTAAAACCTGAAATGTCTGGGGCCTCTAGTTACTTCCATAATTCCCTTATTAAAGAAATTTTATCTTGTGCTATTTGCTCCAGTCTCTTAGCTGTAGGTTTAAGATGATCGTATACAGACTTGTTATTAAGCTCATCCGTTTAACTAAATGAAATTTTAATATGTGAAATCTTGAAATCCTCAGTCTTCATTTAACAGAAATTACTTAGATGCATTCCTTCTTTCTTTTCTCTGCAGAAATTTCCCTTACAAGAAAAATCTTACTAACTGTGTACAGTTAATGTAATAAACAGATCCTTGTAATTTTCTTGCCAACTGCTCATTCAAAATCAATAGTTATCTCTGAGCATACTATGCCTACACAACATGGATTATAAAAGAACAAGGATGATTTTTTTTATATACACAAAATGTTGTCTATTTATACACATGAAGAGGTGACATCCTTTTTTTTCTATTTGACTCTTGGCTTTGTTCAATGACAGAATTCAGCTTGGGCTGAAAGCCTGGCAGTGGGAAATTTTAAAAGTTGTCAAAAATGCATGGATAACTGAGGATACCAAAAAAGTGGGGGGTTTTGTTTGTTTGTTTTTTAAGTTGCCTGAGAATAGTTATTTGAAACTAGCTTTCGTCCCTTTAGGTGTATTAATAGATTACAGCAGCAGTACCTGTATCTCTTCAGTTAACTTTATCTGTAAGAGGAGAAAACTTAGTTTTAGTAAACATTAATCCATGGGTTGCAGTGTCACATTGCAGAATAATCTAGATATGGTTTGTTCACTCTGAAAGAGTGGCTTTACAGTCCAAGATGTTCCTCCCCTGTTTGTCTGGGTTGTTCTTAAGGTTTTGTGTTTTATAAATTCAGTCTTCCCCCCCCCCCCCCCCCCCGATTATACAATGTGCACATTTTCTTTTCTGTAATTTTCTTGTAAGGCTTTAAAGTCTAACCTCTCACGGTATCATGTGAGATGTATAATACACTGGTCTCTTCAGCCTCCAAAGTACTCAATTCATATTCTACATAATCTGTATTCAAGAGTTGTTCATTTTGCTGCAGCTTTGCTGCTGATTGATTGTTATAACTGAACTACGCAGGTCAGCTACCATGCAAACAAACACATGCTTCATCTTTTAAATACAAAGATCTCTGAAAGCTATTGTTTTCAGTTTTAATGATGGAGTGGGGTGAGGCAAAAATAAACTTAGTTTGGTATTCAGAAACATCTGGAAAACTGCTTCTTCCCAATTATTTTTTTTCCTGAAGTGAGATAATTTTTAGTCTAAACCTAAAAATCTGCTGTTGCAGTTGATGAATCCCTTTTGGGGAACTTCTATAAGAATGTGTTGGATATATACGGAGGATTGTTTGCAGACATCACCAGTTTTGAAAAGAGCTGAGTAATATCTTCCAGTTTCTTCCCAAATGTACAAATAAATTATATTCTTTCCCTCTAATATCTTGTGATTGCTGCCTGCATGAGAGGTTTTAACGGCTCAGAAAAGGACAGAGGTACTGTCTACCTAGCTTTTTGTGTAGAGCTCTCTGTTGGCAACATTAGGGAGCCTTAATTACAGAGGGATCATAAATTTCGTCCTTGATCTGCATTCCACAGGTTAGGTAATCCAAGGGAGAAAATATACAGCATAGATTTTTCAGAGAAGAAAGAGAAGCAACTTTCCAATTATTTAGTAACAAACTAGTTATAAAAGCAGCATTTTCTGAAAGATAAACTGTTACATTTAATGCAGATTTCTGGTGTTTGAGGAATTTAGGATCTGTTCAAAATGGCCTGCCATACTCTAGGCTTTTATTGCTTATTAGAGAGACATATCTTTATAAGTATGTGTGTGTTTAATTTGTTATTTAAGTTTATATTCAAAACCTCCCTCTTGTATATAAATCTATCAGGTTGATATGACTGCATTACTAAATGCTCTTCCAGGAACAATTTAGACTAACTTCCATGCATACATGTCAGTCAAATGAAATATAATCTTTTAATGGTCTAATCTACAGAGCATTTTCAGCTATTCACTAGGAATACTTATTTTTGTATTTTCTGTTACTGTTTTTAAATTAGAAAAAAATTAAGATCTCCAAATATTTTACTAGCATGCTATATTATTAAGTGATTCAAAATCCATGGATGTCTAGAAATCTCACTGCTGTCAAGGATCTTACCAGCTGTTTGGAGTATGATTGTCATCATAACACAAGTGTGTATCAACTGCTTTGAGCTTTGATTGTTATTTCAACTCTATTTCACAAATGGTGCTTTATGGTAGTAGCTGCTTTAATCAGCTCATATAAGATACTGCTAATGATGCTCAGCTCCAGTTACATACTTCCATGTGTACACATTTATTTGTTTTTAGAAACTGATTACCCTAATGTTATTGCATGTCAGTCTTCTCTGTGCATCTTTCATGTCAAGGGAGACTGCTGATACACAGCTACAGGCAATGTTTGCTAAATTACTGAACTGTGTTTCAGAGATAAGATAAACGTGTAAGATTTTTGCACTGAAAAGATCTGGAGCTTTTTGTCTTCTCATGCCAGTGTAGTGAAAGTTTTCCTGCTCTTCTTCAATATCAAAAAGACTTTTTTGCAGTCACAGCATTGAACAAATGCAACCTCACTGCACCCCTTTCTTCCTCTTTTTAAAGCAACTCAGAAAGCCATTCTAGGTTTCTCCCTAAGATTGTTACAGAACTAGGAAAATATTTGAACAAGGAAGCATTTATTTTATAAAAGAGATCCTTCAGATTATTTTTCAGTTTGCTTAAAGTTCAGTGTGGAGACAGGACCATTTGACACAGAGATCTATTAGAATGAATAACAGGTTATGTTAAGACCCATTATGATCCAGATATCAAGGAGGTATCACTACCTTTGATAATTACAATGTATTTCTAGCAGGACCCAGTGAGCATCCTACCAGACCGCTCTTTGTGCAGGCTGTTAGAGATGGTCTTTATTAGGGGCCTGCATGTCCAAAAAGTTGTATATCCAAATGCTTATGCTGTATGTCAAATATATTCAAATTCATTGGAAGACCCAGCTGTTTGTTCAACCAAGACTTTCACAGAGAATATACCTGTGATGATACTTAGAGCACGTGAATATTTGCCTCTTTAACTGCACAAATGTCAACTTCAATTTTAGAAATTGTCTGAGAAGGGATAATGTGAAAAAACAATTGCCATTTATCCTGGAAAAAAAAAAGAAATCTTGGCTTTCTGAAAACACTGAGTATTACTCTCCAGAGTCCTGAACGATCCAATCCTGTTTCAGTATTTGCTTTCATGAAAACTTGTGTGTTTGAGAGCTGTCACAAATCTTCCTTGGAGGACTCCTGCCTACCTGCCACTCACTCCACTGCAGTCTAGCATTCCAACCACTGCTCAGGCTGGCACTTTGCCCATACATGAAGTACACAGAATTCTATCTTAGAAAGCATTCCTTGCAATATTGGATGTAAGACTGGGAAAAAGGCTACACAAGTAGATTGTCTGCTCTTCTGTTTCTGTGCAGCAGGTACAGCAGCTTCTAGGACTTCTGCATATCCCCAGCATTCTTTATATTCAAGTAATCCCTGTTCTAACTTGCTCTGCTTGGTGGTTTCTAACTGAGGGGCATTTAGCATCTGCTCATGGAGATTAGCTCATTAAGCCATGGTCTGACTCCAATTTCCATTGTTGGCAGTGCATGGATGGAAAGCGCTTCCTGATGTTTCATGGCTATTTACGTAAGTACTAAGAGAAGCACTGTGTTTTCTGTTTAGTTCCCTCAAGGGCTGGACAAGATCGCAGGGGTCAGCATACAGAGCGATTACAAAAATCCAATTTATCATTAAATTTAATAGGAGTTACGTACTTTAAATACCTTTGTGGATCTGGACCACAGATAGGATAGTGCAAAAGTAATTCCTGCAGAAGCAAGGAATGCTGAAAGTTTGTGATCTTGAATATTTGAGAGAACAAACCTTTAAAATAGTCCTTAAGAGCGTTTGTATCCTTAAGAAGCAACAACTCTTCCTAAGCATCATCCTGGAGATGCTGATTCAATACAAATTAATTTTCTGGTGGAATGAAAAGTAGTGAGGCATTCTTCCCATTCTGCAAGCAAGGTCTATGTGAATTTTGAGGCTGGAGATGTTTTTCATTCAAAGTAATAAGAAAAAAAGGCAAGCAAGGGGTGGGGGGGAAGAGATCATTACATGCCTGAGAATTTTCCAGGTATTATAGAGAAGGAAAAAATAATTCCAGTCAGCCTTGTGAAAAGCAGATTCATGTCTATATACTTATCAAAGGATATGACCTCCTAGTGGCACAGTTTATTGTTGAACAGTTTCTTATTTATATATATATATATTATATTCACAACCTTTCCTAAAAATTGTTCTAAAGTTCTGTGATTAATAGTTTACTGAAATATTACTTGCAAATTATTAAGTTTGGTTAGTTCAAGTTCTAAGACTGCTTATATCAACATTGGTTTTCCATTGCTGCTGTTTATTTTTTTTTAATTATAGTAAAGAAAATTTGGAGATTAGAAGTCAGCTGTCACATTAGTATTCCATTTATTTGGTAGATTGGTCTGTTGTGGATGTCTACATAATTACATGTAGATGACTGACTTTTGCTAATGGCCAACTTGAGGGGTTTTTTTCTACAAATTCCTCAGTTCTTTGATGTTTCTCCTAAAGCATGAAGAGGAATGAAAAACATTTTGACATTTTCATGCAAATATAGGCTGAATGTAGGCATGCAAATGCTTAAACTCTACATTATCTCTAAGCATGGATGTTTTCAGAATGTTACTTTGATACTGGAAGGCAGACTATGTATTTAAAAACAAAAACTTTTGAAACTCAAGTGCCTGAAACTGTCTCAATATCAATTAAAAACCTACCCTTCTGAATATTTTTTTTAGCATTGAACAATTTAACATTTAAATGCTATTTTAGTTTTCTTAAAATCATTGGAGCTAATAATACAATATTCCTAAAGCTTTGACCATTGCTAAGTGTGGCACAATAGCAAAGCATATTCAAACCTATGTTAGCACAAATTTGTGTATGTGAATGATTAATGCTATTCATACAAAAATACCAACATCAACAGCTCTCACATACTTAGTGTGGGAGAAAAGTTCTATCTTCTTTAAATAGTCTTTTAAAACAGTCTTTGAATAGTCTTTGCTAATAACTGCACTGTGTTCAGCTGAATTGCACAAATCTTTCACAAGAACTTAATCTAGGCTCTTTCAGAGAGTGTTCAGGGCTTGCAGAAAAGATTCCACAATAAATTTGGATTCCTTTATATTCAAATGAATGAGTTTCAAGCTGGAACTGAGTTGAACAATGCAGCCAAATGTAGTTATGATTAGTTCATTCCCAGTTCACTAAGAGCTCTTTTATTACATACAGAATTTTAAATCTTTGGGACTGAATTAATAACACTTGGAGAAACATGCTTATTTTGGTTTGTTGTCTTGTTGACCTTAGGCTCTTTGTTTTTGATAAGAATACATGGTATTTGAGAAGCCCCCTTAACTAAATTTAAAAATGATAATTATATAAACATATACATGAAATTCTGTGAAATTGTATATGCATTTGATAAAAATACTGCAATAAACATTGATGATGTTGATTAATCAAGTGCAATTCTGAGCTATAAAATGGCTGTCTGAATGGAACCTTTTTTTTTTTGGTAAATTATACTTTGGTTACCAGATGCAAATATTGACTTTTCCCTAATGTCTATCTTATGCTCTTTTCGAAGAGCCCTGAGAATAAGAACTAAATCTACTGTTTCTGTTGCTGGATTAGAACTGGTAAACAAAGGCAAATACTGGCCACTGTACACAATATGTGTACTCAGTTTTATATAAACTGTGAAACAATGATTAATGTTGCCCATATTATTCAAGAACAAGGCAAAATTAAATGCTATTGATATGGAACATTTATCCAAAATCATGATTTCATGAAAAGGCAATTCATGGTTTACCCTGGAACTAACCATTAGTTACTACCAAGCAATGTAGAGTAAAGAAACTAAGAGACTATGCTGTCACCTTAGTTACTTTGGCCCTGTTACTTGGGCTCCACATACAACTATACATATCTTACAGGAAGAACACTGCACTGTGCTGTAGAATTTAAACACTCTAGTTAAACCACTCCTTCCAAGACAACTCCACATATAATATGTTGCTATGTATTTGATTGTCACCTGGAATTTCACTAAAAGCTAATTCTGTGTTAGGGATGTTTTGTTTCATGGTGCTGTTGTGAGGAAAAGTAGTTAAGTTCATGCCAGTGATACATACATTTTAAAAACAGAGCTGCACAAGCAGCTATGAGAAAAGAGGGAATCTAATTCTGTTGAAACATGTTGTTCTCTTTTGGTGTCAAAAGCAAAATCCAGCAATTTGCTTGGGCAAACAATGGAATTGCAGGAGGGAGCTTTGAAGAAGCTCCAGCTTGCTGATCATGCAGCAGGCCACCTACCAAGCAGCACTAGTCACAGTAAACACAACGCCCCAGCACTCTGATCCCGGTGCTAGCTTCCCGTAAGATACTGGCTCAAACCCAAAGTGCTACTCATGATCTTCAGAGCTCTCATGGAATGTGCCTAAAGTTTCTCAAATTTAATCTTTCTCTCTCTGATTGAAACTTACAGTAATGAAGGTACCCAAACTAGCAATGGCTAGGGTAAAATTTACAGGAGTGAGGTTTGACACTTTTGGAAGAGGGACACCTCCTATTAATACATATAATATTGCAGCTACAATTGGGTGGGAATTTTCCAGCAAAGATGATTTTCCAGCAGAGATGATTGTGTCAGAAATTGATGATTTGTGAAAACTGAAGCATTATGTGGGAATCTTATTCACCAATTTGTGGTGAAACAGCTGCAGAGCTAAGAGAGCAACCTGTTTACTTGCCTGCCAGCTCATCTAACAGATTTAGGGGAAGCCCAGAGTTTAGGACTCTGGAGCAACTTTGTTATGTGGACTCTTCAGTGGCAGGAGATGCCAAGACTTACAGTGCTCCAGTCTGCTGAGATCTAAGCTCTCAGCTCAGCAGTGCAGAGTCTGGGTGTTGTAGGGCCCTGACTTTCAAGGGCTACCTTCTCTGCAAAAGTAGAGCCCTTAGCTACTCCAGCTACTCAGTAGTCATGAGGGTTTAAATGTAAATATCTTGAGGCTGTGATTGTTCAAGGTGTTCACATGCCACAGTGGCTTCAGTGGATGTTATTGCATATGCATGAAGAGACAGGATTAAGGTTGCATTCCTCCCATTTCTACCCTTTGCATGCTTGACTTTACAAGCTTAATAACATTCATTGGGTTTATAACATTCATGTGGCTAATAACATTCATTCATTTCTGGATTTTAAAAAAAGACAATGCGGGGGAAAACTCAAAAAGCCTGACATTTGAGCTAATAGAGCAAGCAATAGGATGGTTATCCTCTGAACAGTTTGGTATGAAAAGGAATGAACCATGTAAGGTGGCAAGTGGGCTTTATAGGGATTTTCTGAAGAAAATACATTACTCTGGGAACAAGCTCCTGATTCCCCAAGCTGGAGGAGAAAATTTTCTACTTAACCCTTCTTTGCTCCAGTCCCCCCTTTTCCCATAGTCCATTTTTTCAATTGCTTTCTTATGCCATTGCTTGTTTGCTTTTAGCCCTGGGGAATTAAGCAGAGACAGTCGATGATAGTGTGGAAACTATTCCCTTTCCAAAACTGTGTTTCCATATACTCATAGGATAATTCAGGTGTAAAGGGACCTCAGGAGGTCTCCAGTCCAACTTCCTGCACAAAATGGTCAGCTCTGAGATCAGGTCAGGTTGCTCAGGGCTTTTTCCAGTTGGGTCTTGAAAACCCCCATGGCAGAGACTGAACAGTCTCTCTGGGCAACCACTGCATGTCCTTCACTGTCCTTGCTGAGAAGAAGTTTCTCCTTATACCCAGTCTGAACCTCTCTTGCTTCAATTTGTGTCTGTTGTCTCTCATTCTCCCACTATGCACCCCTGGGAAGAGCCCAGATCCCATTTTCAATGCTTTAAAGCTGAAGAACTATTATTACTTAATGTGACCTCTTGTATATCACAGCTATACATTTCATCCAGCTACTCCTGTGTGATACATCTAAGTGGTATCACACATGACTCTTCACTGAAGGTCCCTCTTCCTAGTATTTCTCACTAGGCTCCTTGTTTGAACTCAGCACCTTTCCCTCTCACTGTGTTTTCAGCCTTCTCATGGTATTCTTGTGTCTGGTCAGTCTTAGCCAGCAGTGTCCTCCTCTCCCATCTGCCTGGTCTCTCCTCCCCTTGCTCAGCTTCACCTTCCTCTCCCTGACTCTGGTCCCGGTTGCTTTACGTGTGTGAGTCAATTTTCTTACAACCTATTCCTCATCTCCTAACGTTTCCTGCCTCTAAAGATAGGTCTTTTCACCCATGCAGTTGCACTCTCTGCTCCTCCCTCATCCTCTGCCTCAAATCCCAGCCCCAATTCTTCCCATCATGTCCAAGTCCTGGTCTGTTCTTGTTCCCTCTGCGTCTCCCCTAGTGTCAGTCCGATACTTGTTCGCTCTGCTCTCAAATAAGAAAGTGCTTGGCCTCTCCTTGCCTGGGCTCAGCAGCAGGATGTTTATCAAAAACACAGGAAAGATGGACTCTCAGCTTTCTATTACAGATTGAAGACTGCCTCTTAGCCCACCATTTGTTTTGTGACTATGATTCCCACCTTTGATAGCTGCAGTTGTTTCACAGACTTAAGCTATTCTCTGTAACATGGAGTTACCCTGCAGCCTGAGCTGAGCAGAAGTTGCTTAGCGTAGAGGATACTACCACTTACTCTGTTTTCCTACCTGGAAGTCCTTTCTCCTGTGCAATGTTTTTTTTTTGTGCTATACAAAAGCTACTTGCTTTATTTATAAGTCTTTCTGTTTATCAGTGGTCTGCTTGTCTCTCTGTGTGCTCCTGCTTCAACAACAATATCACCTTAATTTTCCTAGCAAATTCACTGTACTTTTTCCTACATCTCCTTTTATGCATAGTATGAGTGCTCTGCTTAAAAACTAATCATGTGTAAACTAAACACATCAGCAAGATCACTTCATTATCTTCTTCCTAAGCAAAATTATCCCTGAAACTCACCTGTAAAATAATGCCTAAACAGAGCCAAGGGATTCAGGGGCATCTGATGTGCTGCTTATTATACTGATCATCATTTTCTCATTTTCAATTTGCATCTCTCCTGTCTGTTTATATTTCCCAGTGAGTTGTGATCTTATCTGTAGATTGTAGGGGGAACCACATTATTAGTATCTGTTTATATAGCACAAGCCCAGAGGGGCTGGGGCCCTCTATGCTGTGGAATGGCAGTCATAACAATCATTATATATGGAGGATGTTAGGCATTCAAATGGGAGGAATTCATTACTGTCAAGCTCCTAATTGTTGTCAGATTCCTACAAGTGTTTCCCGTGACAGTGATGGAAACAGCATGTTTTGTGTTGTGATATTAGTTCAATACTATTCCTGATTCTTTTATTTTCTTCCTTCTCTGGGAGGATCTATGGGAATGAGGAATCTACAGGATTCTTAATTCTTGACTTCATGGGACACTGTTGCCATTGTAATGTTTTGTCTTGCATGGCAGGAACACTGGATTTTTCTGCTTCTGTAATTCTGCAGTTGTGGTGGAGGCCCAGAGTCTTCCAGAGGGCTCCCGGAAAAGCGGCTCTGGCAGCCAGAACACCCCGTCCACCCTGCTGCAGCTCCAGCTGACGGGCTCCAGGTGCTGCCCTGGTGGGAAGCGTGCCAGAGGGTAAGCAGCTTGCAGAAACCCTCGCAATGGCTATTTCATCATGTCACCCATGAAACTCACCAGCTGCCAGCTAAGGCAAGGAGGAAAAGTCACGATACAACAAACTCTGGGTGTAGCAATATCTCTTATGTGTATGGCTGTCTCACTGCTGCTCCTGGTTTTAACAGCAGGCCTGTCTCATCACTTCCACAATGATAAAAAGTGCTTGTTAAAGGACCACTTTCTGCCTAACAAAAAGTATGCAACCAATTCTGAGAATTTCTGTTTGTCAGACTACAAGTAATGAACGGATGCAGGACGGATCCCTGAAAAGCATGCATCTTTGTGCTTGTGATGGGTAGTTAATCGTTAAAATCCAAACAGTGCTCCAGTTGTACATACTGGTTTTTCAATGAAGAGAGGTGGATTTTTTCCCAGTCACCTGCTGAGCAGTGATTGTTCACAGGATGGGAAGGACAAGCTGAGCCTCACGTAAGGGACAAAGCGGCCAGCTGCCTCCCCAGCCCGGCTCTGCGAGCGCTCCCTCAAGCCGGCTAGCCCCGGAGGTGGCCACGGGAGGGTGCTTCTCCCTGCCCCCTGCTTCCTTGTGGGAACAAAATGTTGGCTCTTGCCCTCCGCCAGGGAGCTCCAGGGTGAACAGCTTCGCAGCCAACAGGAGGACAGCAGTGCAAAAAGCCCCAGAAGCAAACTCACAAGGAAGGGTTCTATAAACATTGCGCTAATTCTTTACAAAATGAAATGAGTCTATAATAGCAAGTAATGAGAGGAGGTGCAGTTCCAGCATGCTGCTAATTAGGTAGTAAAAATCTGAGCGCAGTTGTCAGCACCTCTCTCTGCAGTGATAATTCAAAATGTGGTATTCTTCCCCTGACAAATCTCCCTTGATGAATGAATAAAGTAACATTTGGTTAAAATCACCTAAACTTACAGCAAGTCCCATTAATTTTAAGCTGTTGTACATCTGAGACCAGTCTCTGGTGAAGTTAAGAGGACACATTCCAATTACACGGAAACACAAAAATATATTGCTATCTTTTTTATAAACAGTTACTGAAAATTGTACTTGTTATTTCCCCACAGCCGATGTCAGTAGCATTGCTTCCTTGCTTGGACGGACTCCAGCGCTAGCCTGGGCTGTGTGCGTGCCATGGCTTGTTTGGGAAATCAGCTCTTGAGCTGTAATTTATCACTCCAGCTGGTGCCTGTGCAGCATTACTGTAGCGATGTGCTAATTACCTGGTATTCAAGCAGAGACAAGCACACTGCACTTTCTAATTTGTAGGTGGGATGAAGATGCTGGGCACTGGTGCTAGCTAAAGCAACCTTTTGTTTTGCTTTGGTGGTTGTTGCATTGGTCAAAATGGATGTTACCAGCTCAGAAGAGATTTTGATATTTGGATTTTTATTTCCTTTCTATTCCAGCTCGGAACAAATACACAAATGTTGGAAATTTTCTCCAAGTCAGAAATCCTCAACATGCTGATTTTAAAATTTCTTGTGGAGTGGATGTTATCTGGGGACTCATATTTATACTGTATAGTGGTCTTGACAAGCCAAGTATAGCGCCTGGGAGGTTTCAAAGAGTAAATATAGTCCATGTTCATTGTTAAAATTTTGGGGGGAGGGAAAATGTCTGCTTCTGTTTAGAAAATCTTCCTCTGTTTTCTAGATCACATTGTCATCTTCCATGCCACCGAAGGGAAAAGGCAGGCACTGAGCAGCGCAGAGCCACCTGAGCCAGCGTGGCGGGGCAATATGGAAGCATCCAGCCCGCAAGGGTGACCCGCGATGCACCAAATAACAGGAGGTCCAAGGGCCCATCGCCCCCCAGGGTCAGTGTCCATGGCAGGGGCTCAGGACCCCCCATCCCCATCCCCACCGTGGCCAGCTGTGGCCCGTGGAGGACTGCATTGCCCAGCTTTGCAGGTCTGTAACTAGAGGCAAATGCATTTACCTGTTCCCTGACACCTCCTATAAAAGCGAGAACAAAATCCAGATCAGTGAGTGCAGGCAGACTGGCAAGCGATGCTTACTCTGGGAGTTTGAAGAGCCAAGCAGACTGCTTTTTCCTTTAGATAGTGACAGTGTTGGTGGGACGTTGGACCCCAATGACTAATTGCTGTGTCCTGCTGGTTCAGAAATGCAGATCTCGACTGCACTCCTGCTGCGCTCCTGCTGTCCTCAGGAAGCGTCTCCACGCGCTGTGTCAAGCGGTTTATCCTCTCTGCAGAGAGGATTCATGATCTGATGGACTGAACATTGAAAAAGCTTTCCCTGGATTTTCTGCCTTACACTCCCTGCTGCTGCTGGGTGTCCTAAGGGACCAAATCTCGTGCTCCCAGGCTGCCCATCCGCCTTCCCTCCTTGCTGCTTCTCCACCAACTTTTGAACCGAACCTGAGCAAGGGGCAGGAGTCCCAAAGGCCACCGTGTTTCTCCAAGCTTCTTGCATGCTGGCAGACAAGTAAAGGAGGGAGACATAAAATTAATCTGTCCACTGGTTATTTATTTTAAAGTTTTCATTTTAAAGTTTTCATAATTTTCATTTGTGTTGAGATACTGGGGAGTGAAAACCATATCTGAGAGTTAAAGATGGAAAAATCAGCTCCCTGCCAAGTGTCAGTGACTCAGCCCCAAATCCCAGGGATGTCTCCTTAACATTTCTGCCCTCCCAAGCTCTTCAAACAGTTTGGAATTTTATTACAACACTTGCCCCTGTAAAGGGGAGACTGTGCTTTTCTAGATTGAATCTCATTTTATTTCTGTCCCAGTTCATATTTTCCCTTTAAAAAAAAAAAAATCTTCCACCAGTAGCTCTATCAAAACACACATCAGTGCTCATTTTTACGGACTATTTACAGCCCTTCATTACATTTACATTGGGTCTTTTCTGAGAAGCTTCCACTAACGGCCCTTAAAAATCAGTGCAGGGAGGATGGCCACAGGTGGGGCAGGGGTAAATAATCACAGGTTATTTTGATTCCAGATATGAAATTAAAATGTTAGCTCTGGTAACAGTGCTAGGGCCTTAATTCTAGTCAGTCTGCCTTATAATGCTCTGCTAGTGCCTAACACGCTTAAAAACAGCCTAAACTAGGCATACGCTTGGTATAAGCAAATATCCCAGGAATTTAAACCTGACTTTATCTCCCAGCACTCTGCCATGGAAGATGTAGCTGAAATAAAGGTCAGCATCTGTATCCAAGTGAAATAACATGGATCCATCCATCTCCAAGACCGCTCTACTGTATCCCAGGTTTGAACTGTGTTGTTGCAGCCTTACTGCCTGGGGAAACACCAAGCTGAAAGCTGTCTCTGCTTCCCACTTGGCTGCACTGAGCAGAGATCAGAAGCAGCCAAATCTGGCCATAGTTCATATTTCTTTAGGTGCTCATCTAACCCATTAAATTGCAGTTCCTGTTTTGAGACTAAACGTATGTATTAAAAGCCCGCAAATATTACAGCTGCAATCAAAGGCAAAAAGAACTGAGTAGGCAGTCATTTATATTTAGAGCTGATGATAAACCCATGGAAAAGATTTTGCGGTTGCGTCCATGAATATCTTTCCATGTAATATTATGAATTATTCACCCACTCTTTCACAGTCTGCTTGTTTGGAGTAGGCAGTTTCTTGGACTTCCAGTCATAAATCTTCACTTGCCATGTTGTGAGGATCCTCCCAGTATGGTTTACATCAGCGGGTTCAGTAACCACGTTACGTCAGCCCCGCGCATATGTCTGACTAACGCAAGCGAAAGACAAACAGCCCCTCGGCTCACTGCCACCAGCTGGGAGGGAAGAGGAGCTCGGGGTGAACTCCATGCTGCAGAGACCGGGGATGGGTCTCTTCATCGCTCCCCAGGAGTTTGAAGATTGTGCGTTGGTGTTAGCAAAGCTAACTTTCTTCTTCTTCTTTGACTGTAACGAATATGACCCTCTCATCTAGTGAATACTTCTAGAAAATCAATAGCTGCACTGAAGTACCGGGAAAAGAAGGATAACTTCTCCAGGCAACCATCAAAGGGAACCTGGAATAATAGTCTAGCTGTTAGATGGGCATGCTAGCCCTGGGATGTCTCAGGTCCTTGTGGTTAACCAATGTTTCAGTTAATTGATTGATGTGTTACAAGTTACCAGAATATAAAGGTAGAGGATTCTGTTATTCGAAGGTGGAAATACTAAAAGGATGACAAGAAAAGGCTCCTTCACTGATACAAGCAGCAGTGGTAGGTATGTTGGTAGCACAGACAGCATTTTACATATAGCTGCCACCAGTGTTTTCCCATGACAGTTTGAGCCTCTTTGCAAGCCAGGTTGTATTGAAAATGCTAAATTGCAAGCAGGTCTGACAGTGATACTGAAACCCGTGCACAAATGAGCGCAGCTAACAGAGGCAGTGAACAGACGCAGCAGTTTGCGCAGCAGTGTTTGGGCTCTGACTAGAACTTAAGGATCTTGTTGGAAGTTGTGGGCTTTCTGAGGACCCCCGAGAAACTAGAAGGTGATTGCTGTGAACAGGAAAGGGGAAGCTAGGCAAGGACAACTGCAGGAGGCCTTGACTTCTCCTGGGAAAAGCTCTGGCTAGGAGTGGCTGCTGCTTACGAGCTCTCTTGGTTGCCCCTGACCAGAGGGAGCTGGGGCCTTTGGTCCAGGTGGCCCTTGATTAGGGCAGATCAAGCACCCTCTTAGCCAGTGCTGGGGAGAGGCCTATATAAGAGCCAGGCCTAGAGTGCAGTGAGCAGATGCAGCTGTTTGCACAGCAGTTTGCGCAGAAGGGCGCACGAAGGTACCTTCGTTCCTGTTCCCTGTGGTGTACGCTTCCTCAAGTATGGTTGAGACACGCCGCACAGCGCGTTCCCCAGCGGCTGTTGGAGTTGCTGTGTCAGAGGCTGGGACCCAGACCGACCCTCTGACAGTAGATGCAGCTCTCCAGGTCTCAGGCTGCAGGGAGTGCTTGGGGCCTCTCCGGGAGGCCTGGGCTGGCAGCCAGCCCTCCTGCAGGAGGTGTGCTGCTGTTGGCGAGCTGTGTCATCAGGTAAGGGAGTTACGGGAGGAGGTCAGTAGGCTGCGCAGCATCCGAGAAGCAGAGCAGGAGACAGACAGGGTATTCTCGGAGACTGTGCAGCTTCGGGAGTCCCAACCCCTCACAGCAGTGGAGTTGCCAGAGGGCTCTGTGCCGTGTGAAACGGTACATCATAACATCGTAGAAGAAGGCTGGAAACTGGTCACTGCTCGTGGGAGGAGAAAGGCTCCTACTCCTCCTGAAGACTTGCAGCTGAAGAACAGGTTTAGTGCCCTCCAGGATGAGGAGATGGGCATGGCTGCAAGGGAAGTACCTGGGACAACAGACCCTGTGCCTTGCCGGAACCCCCAGAAGAAGCGGCGGGTGATTGTTGTGGGGGACTCCCTGCTGCAGGGGACGGAGGCATCTATCTGCCGACCTGACCTCATGTCTAGAGAGGTTTGTGGCCTGCCAGGAGCTCATGTGAGAGACGTCATGGAAAGACTGCCAAGGCTTGTCCACGCTTCAGACTATTACCCACTGCTGCTCTTCCATGTGGGCGCTAACACCACCAAGGGCAAACTGGAGACCATCAAGCAGGATTTCAGAGCTCTGGGGATGGTGGTCAAGGGTCTGGGAGCCCAGGTCATCTTCTCCTCAATCCTGCCAGTGAGGGGGATGGATGAGAGGAGGAGGAGATGGACTTTCCAAGTTAACGACTGGCTGCGCCGCTGGTGTTGGCAACAGGGTTTTGGTTTCTACGACCATGGGACCCTGTTTGAAGATCGACAACTGCTGGGGAGAGATGGGATCCACCTCACGAGGCGGGGCACGTGGGTCTTTGCCAACAGGTTGGCCAACCTGGTAAGGAGGGCTTTAAACTAGGAAGGACGGGGGAAGGGGAGAGTTATAGTGACAGGGTAGTTGGCGAAAGACAGCTCAAGTCAGGACGCCTCCAGCAGGTGAATGCAGCCAGGGAAGTGCGCATGGGATGTGGCTATGGAGGATCCTCTTGTGTCCCTCCTGGGAAACCTGCATGCTCGATCACCTCCCTGAAATGCCTGTACACCAATGCACGCAGCTTGGGGAACAAACAGGAAGAACTAGAGATGTGTGTGCGGTCGCAGGGCCATGATCTCATTGCCATTACAGAGCCATGGTGGGATAGCTCGCATGACTGGAGTGCTGTCATGGATGGCTACGTGCCTTTTAGGAAAGACAGACCAGGAAAGCGAGGTGGTGGAGTTGCTCTTTATGTGAGAGAGCAACTGGAATGTATTGAGCTGTGCCTAGGGGTGGATGAAGAGCGAGTCGAGAGCTTATGGGTAAGGATTAAAGGGCAGGCTAGCATGGGTGACACTGTTGTGAGTGTTTACTACAGGCCACCTGATCAGGAAGAGGAAGTCGATGAGGCCTTCTACAGACAGCTGGAAGTAGCCTCACGATCCCAGGCCCTGGTTCTCATGGGGGACTTCAACCACCCTGATATCTGCTGGAAAGACAACACAGCTAGGCACAAACAGTCCCGGAGGTTCCTGCAGAGCATTGGTGACAACTTCTTGACACAGGTGGTGGAGGAGCCAACAAGGAGAGGTGTGCTGCTGGACCTCGTACTAACAAACAAAGAAGGACTGGTTGGAGATGTGAAGGTCGGGGGCTGCCTTGGCTGCAGTGACCATGAGATGGTGGAGTTCAGGATCCTGCGAGGAGGCAGCAGGGCACCAAGTAGGATTGCAACCCTGGGCTTCAGGAGAGCAAACTTTGGCCTCTTCAGGGACCTACTTGGAGGAATCCCACGGGTTAGGGCCCTAGAAGGAAGGGGCGTTCAAGAGAGCTGGTTAATATTCAAACATCACTTCCTCCAGGCTCAAGAGCGGTGCATCCCTATGAGTAGGAAGTCAAGCAAAGGAGGCAGGAGACCTGCATGGATGAGCAAGGAGCTCCTGGCAAAACTCAACCAGAAGAAGGAAGTATACAGAAAGTGGAAAGGGGGACAGGCCACTTGGGAGGAATATAGGAATGTTGTCAGAGTATGCAGGGATGCGACGAGGAAGGCTAAGGCCCATTTGGAATTAAATCTGGCGAGAGTTGTCAAGGACAGCAAGAAGGGCTTCTTCAAATACATCAGCAGCAAGAGGAAGACTAGGGAAAATGTGGGCCCTTTGCTGAATGGGGTGGGTGCCCTTGGTGACGAAGGATGCAGAGAAGGCAGAGTTACTGAATGCCGCCTTTGCTTCAGTCTTTACTGCTCAGGCCAGCCCTCAGGAACCCCAGATCCTGGAGGCAAGAGAGAAAGTCTGGAGAAAGGAAGACTTTCCCTTGGTGGAGGAGGAGTGGGTTAGAGATCATTTAAGCAAACCTGACACCCACAAATCCATGGGCCCCCATGGGATGCACCCACAAGTGCTGAGGGAGCTGGCGGATGTCATTGCTAAGCCACTCTCCATCATCTTTGAAAGGTCATGGAGAACAGGAGAGGTGCCTGAGGACTGGAAGAAAGCCAGTGTCACCCCAGTCTTCAAAAAGGGCAAGGAGGAGGACCCAGGGAACTACAGGCCAGTCAGCCTCACCTGCATCCCTGGAAAGGTGATGGAGCAGCTCATCCTGGAGGCCATCTCCAAGCACGTGGAGGACAAGAAGGTGATCAGGAGTAGTCAGCATGGCTTCACCAAGGGGAAATCATGCTTAACCAATCTGATAGCCTTCTCTGATGGAATGACTGGCTGGGTAGATGAGGGGAGAGCAGTGGATGATGTCTACCTTGACTTCAGCAAGGCTTTTGACACTGTCTCCCATAACATCCTCATAGGGAAGCTCAGGAAGTGTGGGTTAGATGAGTGGACAGTGAGGTGGACTGAGAACTGGCTGAATGGCAGAGCTCAGAGGGTTGTGATCAGCGGCACAGAGTCTAGTTGGCGGCCTGTAGCTAGCGGTGTCCCCCAGGGGGTCAGTCCTGGGTGCAGTCTTGTTCAACTTCTTCATCAATGATCTGGATGAAGGGACAGAGTGCACCCTCAGCAAGTTTGCTGACGATACCAAACTGGGAGGAGTGGTGATACCCCAGAGGGCTGTGCTGCCATTCAGAGAGACCTGGACAGGCTGGAGAGGTGGGCGGAGAGGAACCTCATGAAGTTCAACAAAGGCGAGGGCAGGGTCCTGCACCTAGGGAGGAATAACCCCATGCACCAGGACAGGTTGGGGGTTGACCTGCTGGAAAGCAGCTCTGCGGAGAAGGACCTGGGAGTGCTGGTGGACACCAAGTTGACCATGAGCCAGCAATATGTGGCCAAGAAGGCCAACGGTATCCTGGGGTGCATGAGGAAGAGTGTTGCCAGCAGGTCGAGGGAGGTGATTCTCCCCCTCTACTCAGCCCTGGTGAGGCCACATCTGGAGTACTGCATCCAGTTCTGGGCTCCCCGGTACAAGAGGGATGTGGCACTACTGGAGCAAGTCCAGCCAAGGGCTGCAAAGATGATTAGGGGACTGGAGCATCTCTCTTGTGAGGAAAGGCTGAGAGAGCTGGGCCTGTTTAGCCTGGAGAAGAGAAGGCTGAGAGGAGATCTTATCAACGTGTACAAGTATCTGAAGGGAGGGTGTCGAGAGGACGGGACCAGACTCTTCAGTGGTGCCCAGCGACAGGACGCGAGGCAACGGGCACAAACTGAAACACAGGCAGTTCCATCTGAACATGAGGAAAAACTTCTTCACTGTGAGGGTGACAGAGCACTGGAACAGGTTGCCCAGGGAGGTTGTGGAGTCTCCTTCACTGGAGATATTCAAAACCCGCCTGGACGCGATCCTGTGCAATGTGCTCTAGGTGACCCTGCTTGAGCAGGGGGGTTGGACTAGATGATCTCCAGAGGTCCCTTCCAACCTCAACCATTCTGTGATTCTGTGAAATGCGATTGATCCACAATTAAATGGAAAGCTTCCTCCTGAGATCATCTGAGGACAGATCAGACTCGCTGCAGGCTGACAAGGCTGCTTTTGCAGGAATGAAGCTTTCCTCCCTGGAAAGCTGGGGTGGCGGAGAGCCCAGTTTCCCTGGCCTCGTCCTCCAGGCACCAAGAGCACGCGGAGGAGAGGTTGGTGGTGCTGACTTCCCAGCGGCGCAAGAGCACCGGGCTCTGGGCAGCACTGGGCTCTGCCTTCCCTGCTGTCCTGACAAGGCCCCTGCAGGAGCACGCAGGCCAGCTCTGGGGATGCTGGATGCCAAGGCCATGCAAAGTCCAGGCAGCAAGCAGGAGGCACTTTCTGTGTGAATTTTGTGCAGAGCTAAAGCTGCAACAGGGCATGTTGCCACCAGAGAGCCTCAGGTTTAATTCCCTGCTCTGCTGTATTGCTTTTTGGGTTAAATGCTGAGAACAGAACCTAAAAATGTGTGATCTAAGCCATCTGCTTGGCTTGACACTACAAGTTCATCTCCTTTTGATTCCTCAGCACTTGCCCCTCTGTGACCTTCAAGAGTCCCAGCCTGAGCGGCTCAGTGGCCGCCACCCCATGCTTGCTGGGGACCCAACGCTCAGCCAGGCAGTGCCAAGACCTTGGGGGTGGCCATGAAGAGGGCTTCAAGCTCGAAGTGCTCTTACCCAGTGCTGCAGAGCTGTACCCTTTGAGAGGGTTTTGTCGCTGGTTGTTTTCTTTGCCGCGAGCAGCTTTGAAGGCAACAACAGCCTCTCTCCCCGAGTCCTTTCTAGTTATATGAAAACTATATAAAAAGACAAGGAACCAGACCCCAGGCGCCCAGCTGAGAGGATGAAACCAGTGGAGTGCAAACTCCCCCCTTTTTTTTTTTTGGTTTCCTTCTGCACATTGCATTATTTCTGGTACTGTGGCCCTGTTCAGCAGGAGGAGCATTCAGGCACGTGCACAGCCTGCCTCCCCGTCCCCACTGCAGGTGCTTCGGTCTGAGCCCCAAGTCAAGCATGGACATGGGCATCACCCTGCAGGCTTATGGCAGGGCCTGAGCCTTTGAAAGGGATGGTAGATTTGGGTCACTTGTACCGCCTGGCTTCGGGCAGCTCCCTGCTCAGCGGGCAGGACTTTCAGACCTCTGTTTTTGAGTCTTTTTCCCTGCTCTGTATATGCCCCTGAGGACCGTATTTTGTTCCACTGTGGAAGATGTAGAGGGAACAGATGCTGAAAGTGTGAATCCTAACTGCCTCAGTCCTTTATTGGACTTTTCAGTGCACTATTTCCATTTCACATGAAACATCCTTATTTCAGGTATATTTATGTGGGAGATTTAATCACGGAACACGAGGCACTCAAATCCGGCACATGGGCTACGAGTGCCTGCCTGGAGACCATGGCACAGTGCCTGCCACTGCAGGAGCTGAGGAACACGGTGCCAGGCCTGTCCACCAGCAGGCACAGGTGCTCCTGGGGCTCTGCAGCGCCCCAGCTGCCGCCCGAACCCTCTGAGGCGGCCGAGCGCTCTTCAGAACGTGGATGTTCACGTCTCCCTAGCAAACCAGGAGAACATTCCCTTCCCGAGTGTCAGCTAGAATTTCCTTGAAGAGACAGTCAGATCCAGCTTAGATTAGCTGAAGCAGTATGTTTATTTTAAGGCACAGACAAGTAAAAGATTCAGTGAGACCTACAGGAAGGTTTTCCAAATCATTTTTTTAAATTTCAGTCTGTAGGAGGTAAGATTAAGGCAAAGATACTACATCACAACTCTCACATTACCCTGTTTGGTTTAGGAGGTCAGATTCAGCACAAATGTAACTTCATTCCTCCCTCTTCTGCCTGGTGTCTTCAGATACAAGCCAATTTACTTTTAGATATAGTCAAACAGTAAAAGTTCTAATTTCCAAAGGTCCAACCTACCTGTACCTCCTGCTGGCTTCAGCAAGGCTCACAAGGTTCCAGTGTTGATGAAAAATCAAAGCCCTGGTACATATTACACAAAGCATTTTTTTAGAGGTCTGCTAAAGACTGACATCACTTGTTGTATCAGATCCACTTGGAGCAAAGGGTTCAATCAGCACAACAACTAGCTCAGTGTTATAGCCTCTATTCTCCTTCTCTTCAGCTGCTCGTGATGAGCTGGAGCACGCAATGGGTGGAGGAGCACCCACTGGTATGAGGCTGCTTGAAAGGGGAACATGAAGGGAAGGAAAAGCTGGCTGTACTGGTATGGGTGCACTGCAGAGCCGAAGACTGCAGACAACCATGGAGAGCTGTTTTTGTTTTGTGATCACAGAACAACCCTGGAGAAATAACATTCAAATACTTGCTTGTCAGCAAAGTCAACACACTCCGTGCTAGCTCCCTGAGTCCCACCCTGCTTGAGCCTCTTCCGCGAAAGGCTTCTTGCTGTTGGGAGCACAGACAGGCTCTGGGTGCTCTTCCAAGGGGAGAAAGAGCAACTGAAGAGAGGAAAGAGGAAGAACAGCTTAAAATGAGACAGCATAAGTGGACTAGCCTGCTACAACTAAATCAGAGGGAGCAGCCCACCAGTGGGAAGACAGTCTTTATGCTATCCTTCCTATTGCCTGCTTCAGCATCCTGCACCCTTCCAGGAGAAAAATATCTTTGGGATCACCTCAGAGAACTGGGCATTTGCTTCTTCAAAATATGAAGATAAACACGAAGAATTTTATGAAATCCTTTGGCACTAGCCTCTCCATGTGGGGGAGTACTGTACAGCACAACAAAGAATGAACCTGATGAACTCTTGCTACACAAATTTGCTGGAGGGATGTGGGTGGAGGCTTTGCAAGGTGCTGGAAAACATTTGTGTCCTGATCTGCCAAGAGGGGGAAGCACTGGCAAGCCAGAGCTTTTGCCAGCTCCATGCCTGCATGAAGCCTCTTGCTGAAATGCTCTTGCTAAGAAGAGCAGGCCCTGCTCCCTTCCTCCAGAACAGCAGCATGCTCCTTACCCTGCTCCTTGTCTTTCTCCCAATAGCTCACATGGGATCATGACTTGACTGCTGGGATGGCAGCAGTGGAGCCACAAATACCACAGTAATAATATTTATTACTAGTACCTGTTGTCTTCCTAGAGAGATCAAGCCAGTAGTCACACATTTCATCAGAAAGGGCCTTCGATATATGCTTTCTGTTACTGATGTTATTGGCTGAATTACAGGGACCTGGGATTCAAGCACTGAATTCCCCTGTGCTTGCCATCTCCCTTGCTCCCATGTCCACCACAGGCACCTCCTGGCACCCAGCTGAGTCCGTATGTCAGTGCGACCAGCACCAGAGCAGCTGTGAAACAACAGGGAAGACTCTCTTCATCAATATCCATATTTTCTTGTGCAATCTAAAATGTTCAAGATACCAGCTGCTCAGCTCCTGGGCTGAAAATGGAAGTGGAGGTGGGGCTCCCCTCTCTAACCATGCTGGCCCTGGGTATACATTTCCTCCTGGGCATGTATCAAATTTGGTCTCTGTCTGAGTTCGGTGAGGAAGGATCACAGAGTGGTGGCTGGGAGTTGTGGCAACTTCTGTGAGCACTCCCCTGTGGGCACTCTTCCAAGGCCAGCTTGCAGGAAAACCACTAGTGTCGGGAATATGCCTTGTGCCTATAGTCATGGTGAAAATCTGCATCTTATTGCTTTTGCCCTCAACAAATTATATGTAGGTGGAACCAATTATATGTAATGTACCTCAGCTTCCTAAATGCAAAGCATAGGAGACTAAAATGTGCCCCAGATTGACGTCAGCAGTACTTCAAGTGTGTAGCTGAAGGCAGCAATCCTTTGATATCTGTCTATTTGTATCTGTTTTGCTGATGTCATGGGTAAGGGTTTCTTTCCCATTCATCTGTTTAGAATTTTTCAAAACTGTCTTTTAAGTAATGATTTTCACTTAGCAGAAAGAAAAAGAGTTAGCAAAGACTGGGGGCTGGAGTTGTTGTTTCAGGAATATGATGCTTTGCAGAAAACATTATTTTGCGCTTTCTGGGTTCTGAGCCCAGAGTCATGTTGTCTGCAGGTGAGAAATGCATTGCTCACAAGTCACTGGAGTTTAAACTGTGGCTATGTCTCCTGGCACTTAGGGATCCAGGTAACGGTTTTACTTTCATAAGCGCATCTATTCAGCAAGAAATGGTTTCTCGGCAGCTTCAGAAAGGCTAGAGCTGTCTCAAAGCTGTGCAGACAAATTCGGCTCTGTTGCAGGCAGCAGATGGGTAGCAGGGGGGGAGGAGCATGTGGGAAGATGTATGGGCAGAGGCAGGGATATCTGAGGGGGCTAGGGCTGGGGAATAGCCATCAGCAGGCAGAGGCAGAAAGGCTGGGGATGGGCTTTCAGGGGTTATCAGTAGCCTCCCTCATCCTCCCACGCCACCTCCTCCCTCGTTCCTTTGGAGAAGGGAAAGCCCCACATTAAGCCCTCCCAGATTTGGGAGCAAAAGCCTCCCTTCTGCCCATGCTGCTGCCTCCTCTCCTCACCAGATCAGCCCACGGAGACAAGGTGGAGGACGCACAAACAGTTTGGAAATACCATCACCCATTTGAGTCATGCAGAAACAGCAGATCCTTCCTTTGGGTAAATAGATACAGCTCTTCTGAAGCATGTGAGATACAGACTTACAGCAGCCCTACTACATTAAACAAATAAACAGGAGGGGCTGTGATTTCATGACAAGCTACTGGAGATGTATAGTTCTTGCTTGTATAGAAAAGACTGTTAATTTAAGCAATGACAGAGATTTATTTACACGACGCTGGCTTTATCTAGCACACTCAGTGACCTGCCAACTCTCTCTCCTGCACTAGTCAAGATTTACTTGAGCTGGGATGAGATAAACAGAGAGAAATGCTGTGAGGGAATCCAGGTGTGTAACCAGGGTGGGAAAAGGACTAGTCTAGTGCCACCTGCTCAGAGACAAGGCTAGTTTTCTCTAAGGATGGCTCACTGAAAACATTTCCCTCCAGTGAAGTCCTGGTGCATAATTTAATAAATTGCTAATTGTGTGATCTGTTGAGAAAGGAAACCTCACAAAAAAATTACACAAGCAACTTGAAGTCCTTCCTTAGCTTAAACCTTGTGTTTCTTCAGGTGCTGGTGCTGGCCTGCCTGTGTGGGCTGCCAGCTCCGTGTTGCCCTTTGCCAGCCAGTCTTCTCTCTGACCTCCAGGTAATGCCACTGGCAATGGTGCCCCTTTGCAGCTTCACTCCTTCCTGCTGCTGAGCCCCATGTTAGAGGCACTTTCACAATGCAGCGCTCCTAAGAACTACTTTGCACTTCGTACTTTGGCCCACTTCAGGCAACCCTCAATACCATTCACAAGGACCAACATGCAGCCTTGAGGTTTGCAGTGTCTTTAAAATGACCTTTAATGATCTCACAACCCCTGTGCTCCACCATGACCTCCTAGTTCCCCCAGTTCCCAGGCAAGGTCACCAGTTCTCTGGAAGTCACATGGCTTGTGGCGCCCTGACCAAGCTGTTCCAGAGTTAGGAAATGTTCAAGGAATGAGGTCACTGTGTAGCTTGCAACCTTTGAATTTCCCAGATCTCTTGACTAATTAGTCTCAAATGTTCCAGAGAATTTTTTTAACTGGCATAAGATCAAGACTGTGTATACTCAGGGAGACTGCCTGAGATTTCACAGATACTTTCAACTTCATTGAGGTTAGCACTACACCTATATCTCTTTGAGGCAATCAACCAAAACTCTAGGAGAGAGGGCTATGCTTCCTCTTCCCTTTCTTGCCAACCCAGTGAATGTTTAAGTTTATGCTGCAAAGCAAAACAACTTCAGTGGGAGAAACAGAAGAAGATTCCTCCAGTGTACACAGTATATTCTAAAACTGCCCAGGAGGACTTAGCACATATAAGTTCCAATTCCCAGCAGAAAATGTGCTTAAATTACCCAGGTACTACCAAAAGCCAACAGCCAACAGCCATACCCACCTCCATCTCCTCTTCTGTTTTGAGAGAGAAGTCCAGAAGGGTTCAAGGCCGGGAAGACTCTGAGCTATCCCCCTTCTGAGTGTCAGGACTCCACATTCCCGACACAGGGAGCTCCTGCCATCCTGTTCTTGGCAGTTCCTGAGGGCCGGCCCAGAAACCCAGCTAGAGGGATTCAACCAGGCACCTAACTCAGGGTGGCTTCCACTGTGTTGCAAGGAACTGAAAAGTTAAGGGCTGTGCTGGAGGCTCTGCCCCAAAGCAAACCCTTCCACTCCATTCTCAGAGCAGACCTTTCCTCCACAGTACATAAAATACATTTATTCAGGCAAAAAATGGATCCTACGGTGTCCATCTTGTGCTTTTCCCTTTTGATACAAAGCTTCAGCAGGCCAGGGTCAAATCTAAAATACTTCACAGGGCTGTAACAGTATCTGCAAAAAAGGAGGCTCTTCATCACTGATTTGCAGTGAAAAGGGACACTGGGCAGGAATTCTATTTGCAGCACTAGGATGACTTGCTCTGTGACTTGAATATGATTTGCTTATTTGCCTCCTTTTTCTATGTTACAAGGCATACTTATTCTGCAAAGCACTATACACTCTCTGGATGCAACTATGATCATTGCTATTGCAGGATTACATAGGAAATAGTAATAAAATAATTGCCAAGTAAGACACATGCACTGAAACTAACTCTTCCAATATTGAAACAGGCAATGTAGGTCAAACTGTAACTTCCTGAACAAGTTAATAGAGATACACTGGCACTTGTGCTGCAATGCCCAAGGGCTTAGTTTTCAAAGATATTTCTTACCTAAAGATACAGATGATGATCAAACACATGTTCATGGGAGCAGGGCCTCTTATGGTTTTTACAAACAGCACTGAGTACCTTTCTGCATCTTTAGATGAGCAAAGGCTTCTAAATTTCTGGCATCAAGTCAGATCTGGTGAGTAGCAAACGTTAGATGTTCACAGAACTGTGGGACTCTACTGACATTTTCACTGCATGGGCAAAAGAATGGAGAAAAGGAGATTTCTCTGTCTTCAAAAAAAGACCAGACTTTCATTAGCTGCTGCTAACTTTCAGTCATACATTTCACATACTAATGTAATATTAATAGTAGAGCTTGGTGCTGTGGATTTGATATAAGCAATAGTTCTATATATTCTGCTTCTTTAGCAAACCCATGTGCACCGACAAATAAAGTGTAATCAGTAATTGGAGCCTTTAATGATGTTATTTTAATAGTTTTTTTCTCTGTGTATGATAACAAGGTTAGTCCATTCTTTGTATCATTTCCTTGAAAGCTCTGACCCTCCTGATCTGGCCACTGCTTGAGGAATTTAGAAATGAGGAGAGTATCCGAGCGCTCCTGAACGCATGCTATTAGTTGAAAGTACATCTTATCCCTCCATAAGCTGGGTCCTATTAAAGAACACTCAGATCACTACACTCAAACCTTACAGGAAATACTGTAAGAGATCATCTGGGAAAATTTGTTATGCAAAAACAACATGTACAAAAAAACATTCAAGCAAAAGAACATTCAGGCTACTGAGAAGCTAGAAAACATCATCTTGAAGGCTGTCCATGCCAATAACCCCCAGCAGCCCCCAGTCCCACTCAATGACCTCTTCATCCCTTCTCAGCATCCTGCAGCTATCACACTGCTCTTGGAACCCAGTTTCTCTGCACAGCTCACCCCCAATGCCTCTGTTTTCCCCAGCTCTCTGGCATTTGCCTGCCCTTGTCCTCTGATTTCAACCACTCTAGCCAGCCTTATGCCCCGTTCCCAGAGCTGTCCTCATATCCCTGCTTGCAGTCCTGCTTAGCAGTGGGATCATTTACTCCTAGAGACCTTAGGCATCAGCAGCAGTCAGGGGAAAGAGTCCTTGGGAGGGGTACAAGCAGCTGGCTCAGAGCTCAAGCCCAAATGTGTGGGACGGTGACTCTGGTGATAAGGGGAAGCCATGAGTGGGTACAGGGGGATGAAGCTTTGCCAAGATGTGAACAAACAGAGCAGGCTCAGGGAGTAAGGAGATGGAGGCTACTGACTCCTGAGATGGCTCTGCCAGACAAGTGCAAAATGATATTTAGAAGCTGGCCAAAGCTGTACAGATTTCCTGGCATGAAAGCCTTGCCAACTAGCAGCCTCAGGGCTGCAAAAGTTTCTCCAGAAACAGGTTTTTTGAAGGTGGTACTGCTGAGAACTATGGTAGTTCCCCTTATTTCATCCTTGGAAATGGAGCTGAGCAATTTTGGCTCAATCTGTTCCAAGGAAGCCTACCTGAATCCAATATCTACCCTAGAAAAAGTCAGCACAGAGTCGAAGCTGATGAATTTAGACACAAATAAAAGCTCCATGACAGAAAGTGTTTCTATGTGGGGAAAGCCCACCCTTACCTTAAAGGACTGTCCTGAGCTGTGCCAGGTCTCTCTTCAAATGAGTAGCGGGGGGATGAAGTAAACTGCACTGACAACAGATCAAGCAATGACACTTTGCCTTGTTTCTATTGGGAAGTTAATAGTTGTGCTGTGTTTCATCTCGAAGAAATATAGAAAGACATAGGATTGAACTAGTTTTATTTTCCTTCTGTTGTTCCTTTCTCAGTCCTGTCCAGAAAATGGACACACAACTGATAAGAACTGCCAAGACACAACTGTGATATCACACAACTGATATGAACTGAAGCATTATGATATGAACCACATTTGGTATTAAACACAGATGCATCTTTCGCTCAGCCTCACCTCAGTTTTCATTACATGTAGAAGCCAGCAAAGGACAAACCACTAATGAACAAGGCAGCAAAAAGATCTGAGGAGCGGGGATCCTACAGCAGGGACTGTGGCATAAGAACCTAATTAGTCAGAAGGACAGTCATTCTGGAGTGACTCAGCTTAGGAAAATGTGCTCCTTGATGACTTAATAAAAGGTTCTTAAGTTGTTTTTTTATTTAAATAATTGCTATTACTGACTCACTGCTAGTGGATGTGAAAGATGAAGTGAGCATTATGGCACCAGTTTACCTAGCAGACTTGTACCTATCACTTCAAAGTATATTCTAGGTGGTGCCACCTATAGCTAAAGCTCTCTCTCATTTACGCTATCACTGCAAAGTAGCCACCGTTTTAACTGAATCTTCCCACACTGGTGGTCTGCCTTGAGCTTGTTATTAGTAATAGTATTGTGATGTTTCAGCTATTTCCAAGAACTAAATTAGGAGTAAATGTTTTGCAGATCACTGTACACTGCAGGACATAACGGTAGAGTTTCTGGGCTCATAACAACACAAATCATCAATGTTTGTTCAATTTATAAGCCTCTGATTTCCTCAATTCTCACACGTTACTCAGAGACTTCTTAGAATTCAGTGTATCTACAGGTGCCTGCATGTGGTGGAGCACAACTACCCACCCCCCACCCCATCTCGGGCCCAAAGCGTGGCAGAGTGCAACTACCCCCCCACCTCTTATCTCAGGCCCCAGCTGAGGGCAAATAACTGACAGCTCCCAGGGCTGACCAGGAGGAACTAGGAGATACTGGTTGTAACTGGTGAGGCCAGAAATGGGCACAAAATCAGCAAAAAAGTGTATATTTTCCCCAAAACAGCATGAGGTCAGCAAAAAAGGTACATCTCCACACCAAATATTGTATGACCATGAGTCAAACTCCATGCCCATAAATAGCGCTGCAGCCTAGAGCCCACTGAGCTCTCCTGCACGGCAGCGGGCTGCACAGCGGTGAACCTCCCCTTGAGTTGGGATACCTCTCAAGGTTACTGTCCTGGAGTTAAGAGAATCTCTGACAATAAACTGTTGGGGTGGTAAGAAACTGAGACTCACGCAATAACAAATGTGCAGTAAGATTTGCTTGCTATGACTGCACTGTATAGCCATCTTCAATAAATCTGTTTGCAATAAACCCAGAATTAATAATACCAATACCTTCCCCCCCACGACACTGCATGAGCCTGCTCTGCTCTGGTATGTCCCTGGTGCATTGACCATCCTGCTCCCAAGTCATCTCTGGGAGTTAACGGCCCATGACTCATCCACAGGTCAAAGTCAGACCAGGACTTCCTCTGTAATAGTACTTCAGCTGTTGGGTGCCATAGAGGCATGGACTAGGGGCCAGAAAACCACTCAATCCTGCACTTTTGATATTTCTCCTATTGGCACAGAGGAAACAAGGAGGGAAAGCAAATATCATCATTAGAACATCTGACAGTAATAAGTTTAGCCATGGATAAAAGGTTTGGGCGGGGGGACACTAGGAGACAGACAGACTGGAGACAGCAGGGGCAGAAGAGGTCAAGCTTGCTTGGAGGGGATAAGCAGACAAAGAACAGCATGTAAGCAGTACAGTACAATCCTTTCTTGAAACCTGGAATGGGACCCAGCACTGGCTAGTCTTAATATTTCTTCTGCAATCAACAACATCTCTGCCATCAGTTGGTGGAGGGGGTGTTGGGTTCATAGCCAGGAAGCGCTGGCACTGGCGCTCAGACATCCTCTGCGGGTTCTGTGGCATCTTGTTGGCCACACATCTACGCAGTTGGTTGCAACATCCCTGCTGGAAGTTCATGTGAGGCTCCTGGAGTTCAGTAAAGTGGAATTACTGCTGACACGTGCTCAGAGAGGGAAGGGAGAAACAGAGGAAGGGAGGGGGTTGTACACACTGCTTTTGTAAAAACTGCATGAAATTACAGAGAAGACATTGTCGAGAACACTACAGCACCTGGAGAATGCCAGCCTCACCATTAACAGTGCAACCTCCATTCAACTCCCAGGAGAGTGGAACACTCCTTTTTCATTTTATTCCTTATTTGAGTAAACCGATTCTTGAATCAGTAAATCTGAGTGAATCCAGAAGCAGATGCCTACAAGTGCCCTGCTGTCATGGCTGACAGAAACCCATAATCTTTTCCATAAATCATTCAAGCTGCATCTTAAAACAACTTGGGTTTTGCTCTTCCTACTCATACAGGAAGACTCTGCTCTAGACTCTCACTTTTCAGAGCACTCTTAAACCTTCTGATTTCCAGTCTAAACTTATTCAAGTTTAAGCCTATTTATTCTTGGTGTTTCCAAAGTCCAGGATACATCATGTACTACACAAAGGGCAATCTCTATGCTAATGGGTGATTCTCTAAAGAACTCAACTTGAGAGTCAGAATATGATTGATTCTTTTGCTTCCTTATTTTCCTATTGTTTGTATTTGTAACAATGAATATTTTTAAAGCTATTACTATACGTTAGCTAGTTATTGCACCAGACCAAATTTAAACTGCAGTATGTTGCCAATATTTAACATCCAAAATGACTGAGAACCCAGTTATGAGTCTATTAATTTTGTTCTTGTTTTTACTTAAACAAGTCCAAATCTTCTCAAAGAGGACAAGAAACACCTGTGGGAGCTACAAATTAAAACTTAAGCTGAATATCAGCAGAGCTTTCTGGAAGATGGATTAGACAGTGAATTTGTTTTACTGGTCTTTCAAAATGTAACTAAATAAGGCTATAGGAATGTGCTCTAAGAATAATTCAGCACTGGCAGGAAGATATAACATCTAAAAGGCCTTCTCTTCAATAGTTTTTTATGATTCTCAAGAAAAGACTCCCAGTTCCTGAAAACAAAAATGGGTCTCTTGTGCGCTTGCAGTTGCATTTGCTGTGTTGGTCTAACTTTGTGCCAGTGAAGCCTGGAAAGGAGTTTGGGGACCTCTGTTCATTGTAAAAGAGCATCTCAGGCCTTATATATTAGCTTTCTGGCAAGTCCTCTCAGACAAAATTACCCTTTGTTTAACCAAAAAAAATTTCAGAGCAGAAAGCAGTTTTCGGGAAGCCAATCTATCTAAAGCAGCCACCTACTCCCTCCTTGAGCCTTAGGAAGCCTCACTTCAAAATTCCCCACTCCTGCCCTCCTCATGGCCTGACTTTGCCCATCCAGTCTTAGTCAGCAGCCTTTGCTTTTGGGAAGCATTTCCTGCCTTCCTCTTCTCTTACTTCCTCATCCTTCCCCCTGTTTTAGCAAAAGCTAGCATTCTCTTTCTCTTCTCCTTCACCATCAAATCAACTAGCATGCACGTGTGTGTGTGTGCACACGGGTGTGTCTATGTTCCCTCTGCGCTCAGTCTCACAGGCTTGTTTCTTCCCATGTGTCCCTCTCCCTCTGGCATCACCTAAATCACCTCTACACTTCCCATCATCTCCTCACTCTCTGTTCCGTCACCCTACTTTGGGACAGCCACATGCCTATGCCTTACAATGTGTTGGCTGGGAGCTCAACAGCTCACAGACTTCATCTGCAAATGTGCTGTAACCGGGACTGACTTCCTATGCCAATAGGGCCAGCCACCCCACATGTACCTCAAGTCCAACACATGCTCGTCACACACGATCTCTGAAGCACAGCTCTCCCTGGGTGAGCTGCTCGTTCACCCAGATTTTCTGGGTGTCTGACAGGGGGAGAGCTGTCCTGAGCCCTGTAACCAAGCCAAGAGGCCTGTTCTTGACATGCCCTGCATGTTTGTGATGTGTCAGGCTACAGCACAGATCAGCCATGAACAGAAACACCAGATTCAAGGCACATGTGCTACACAGAACTTGCCTGTACATGTCACGTCCTGCAAATCCCAGGCACTCCTAAACTAAGGGGTAAAAGGAGAGAAAGAGACTAAGACAGGATTCAGAAGTAATTCAACATAAAGGATAAAGTTACTACTTTTGAAAGGACTGTGGGATTTCCAGAGATCTCAGACAAATGGCAAAACCCTGCAGATCTTCTTGAACCAAATTCTGAAGGGAAAAAAAGGATGCGAGAGAGGAGCTTTTTGGTATCCCTATTCTCCCTGCCTCTCCTTTCCCATCTCCTCTTTCTCCAGGAACTGCAGTCAACTCCCCTTACCTCAGAAACATCAGCTCATAGCACTGTCCCCAGAACCCACCATGTCATGTTTACCAACGAGCAGGCCAGCAGAAGGCAGAGCAGAAGAAACATCATGTACAGCACAATACAGAAATAAAACAGCTCCCATTCCAGAAAGGGGCAGACCGCCTGCAAAGACAACATTGCATAGTCATATCTGAGTCCTTTCATGGCAGCTCCACTGGTCTTCACGTCCTTAGCTGGGGAAGGCCACAGCCACGTCCCACTTTACCACGGCCTGGCAAGCGGCTGCAGTGCTGCTGCTGCTGCTGCTGGCAGCTTTCCACACCATCTCGCTCAGCTCTCTGAAAACAGGGTGCTCTGATGCTGTGGGGAGGGCAACACAGAGACACAGGAGAGAGACACTGTCTTGCAAGCAGCTTGAAATCATCTGGGTTGATAGATGAAATTCCTGCTTTTCCTGATGGGGCTGGAGGAAAGGGGGTGGGCATGTGTATCTGAGAGCGTGGAGGATATACACCAACATGACCTGTACCAGGCTGGAAGAATGATGTGGAGACACTGAGAACACCTGTGCTTAAGTACCCTGCATAGGAGACATGATGGGTCCTTAACAGAAGAGCATGAGTAACAGCTGAGGCCTGCTTTAACGGCAAAGTAGGGATGAAGCTTATGAAGGAGATTTAATCTTCCTCCTCAATTAAAGCTGTGGGTTGTTATGCTTGCTGACCTCACTTAACAAGCAATTCCTATTCATCTGCCAGGGAAGATTAAAGAACAGTCAAGCGTAATGTCACTGCAGACTGCTCCAGGGGTCTCCACAGCCTCTACAGGAGAGAGCCAGGCCTTGTAGGGAAGGCTCTAAGGCTAATAAATAAAGTGGCCCAAAGCAGGATAACCTCATTCAGGCTGTTCATATTTGGATCAGTTCTGGCCTGTGCTATTAGACGGACCATGCCAGAGCATACACGAGCACTTCAACGATACGGGCAATTGCAGGATGGTGCTTGGGCCTGTGCCCCAGCTTAGTTTACTAATATATTAATTCGTCCACTTGTATAGGCACAGCTAGTGGAGCAGCCCTTTCACTAGCTATCTTTCAGTGGATGCGACAAACATGCATCAGCCAAGGCTCCCCACACTCTGGTATCACCCTGTGCATGTAACTCGGCCAACTCTCAAAAGTGCCTCCTGAATCATGAGTGACAAGGTGGTTTTTTCCGAAGGCCCAGCTCCCAGGGGCAGGGGATGACACTTGGCTTCCTCCCAGCTCCACATGCGGAGCTCAGGTTTACCAACGTGGGCACACAGCATGGCACGACTTCGGCACAATGAGCCTTTAGCAGGGCTGTTGCCTGAATGTGACTCGCTGAAGGAGAGTCTCTAGCTACATCTGTGCAGTAAATTAAGCGGGCCGCAGGCCTGAGCACTGATCTGCAGCTGCCCATGCTGCTTCACAGGTTGCTTGCTCCCTGGCATCATTTTGGCCTGCGCCCCCAGCCGTCTCCCAGACGAAGCCTGGGCGCAGCTTGGGGGGCACCACCGGCCACCCTGTAGGGAGGGCCGTGCTTCTGGCCACGTTGCCACAAGCTGTGCCTTGCCACAAGGGCTGGAAAACAGACCGAGACAATCCGGCTCCATCCCAAGCCTTGCCTATGTCTTGGGTGATTTCCTAATGTTTCAGCTACCCAATTCTACAAAGACTTCGTCACAATTTCTGTGCATGAAAGGCAGCTTTTATGCCCACTGCAACTGGTAAGATTTAACCTAAAACAGAATAATGCAGCCAATAAGAAGTAAAATCTTGCTTTTGCTTGCCCACGCAGAAGAGTCGTTCCACACAAGCTGCGCTGATAATTAAACTGGTACAGCCCCAGCAACCACGAGGCGGTTTTACCAGTATGAACACGCTCAGACTGGTATTTCCAGAAATGAAGGCGAGCAAGTTGCACAGCAGCGCAGAGCACCACCAGAAGTAAATAAATAAACAAAACAGCTTCACCGTGTGGCCCGACGCGCTGCCCGGCCCGCAATCACGGAGGCGCGTGAGCTCCGCAGGGCGCTGCAGGAGGGTGAACCTGCTGCGGGGCCCCGGACCCCCACGACTCCCCCGGTCTGAGTCTGCAGGAACCCCCACAGCGCCGCGGAGGCCCCCGAGGACCCTGCGGGCCTCGCCCGCCCCTGCGGCCGGGGCCGCCGCCGCCGCCGCCGCCCCCAGGCGCCTCCGGCCGGCGGCGCCTCCCGCGGCGCCGCGGTGCGACGGCGCCACCTGGCGGGCCGCGGGCGCGCAGCAGCCGCCGCCCCGCCTGGGAAACGGCCCCACCACGGAGTGGTGCCCTGCCCCAGTTTAAATGAATTGTTTTTAAGTTTCCCTTGGTCATAGGGGAGCCGCTCTGCCTAGCTACGCCTTGCTTTCCCGTGCGGCAGACCTGCTTGCCCTGGTTGCCCTGGACCCGGACCACGCCGATTTCCCTCCACCTCCACACACCCATGCTCTGCCCGGGCGCCGGGGGTGTCCTCGCTTTGGCCTTGAAACCCCTTGCCTGTCTCAGCTGCCGCCCTCCCAAATGCGCAATTGCACGCTGCTGTCGCACGTGTGCCCGGCTTGTCCTCGCAGCAGCGGGCCTCGTGGGCCACGCGCCGCCCCTGCAGTGGGGCAGGACGGCTCCTCTGTGCTCCCCGGCCCCCGCAGGACGCGCTGCACTGGTCCCCCTGCGCACCCGTCACACCCTGGTCCAAAGGGTAGGTGAGCTCCCTGGGTGCACGTGGTGCCCGGCTATCTGAACTGCGCCGGTCTTTCAGTTTTCTGTGCAGTACTACCATGTCGGGTGATCTCTCTCGTTTATCTGCGGTGACAAATTTGGGCAAGAAGTAAAAAGCCAGCGGGCTTCTTTACTGAACCGCCTCTTCCATGCCAGAGGTGCGCTTGGGCACGTCGGAGCTGAGGTCAGCTGACAGCAGCATGTAAGGGAAATTTGTGCTGCCATAGTATATTCCACAGTTAAATGTGGGACTTGAGACTCTCGGTAACATACAGCCCAGAGAACACTTTAGATTTCGTCATTAATCCCCACACCCTATATTGTAACAACAGACTGTGTGACATACACACCTGCATGATATGGACAGACCTTAAACCATGGCCTTTCATCAATGCTGATGAATGGCTATGGGACAGAAACCTGATCTTGGCCTTCAGCTGCCCTCATACCATCACTTAGCAAGAGAAGATCCGAACACTGAGCCTAAACATGAAGATCCTAGTCCCTATTGCCATTTGAGCAGTTACCAGTTCCTCCCCCCTCTTAAACCTGAAAAGAGTGCCTTGAAAAACACTATCTTTGCTATATGACATGCAGAATGTTTTCTTCAGTACAAATGATGACTTTGATTGAGGATGGTTAGCAAGGAAATTAGCAATTATGCAGCCAAAGGATTTTTCTGGTGTAGATCCCTTGAAGCCAATGAAGCTACCTCAACAGAAAAACTGGCCCAAGGCACTTCCCACCTAATCCTTAGAAGCACTTCTTGGAGAGTGGTGAGATGCTGAAATCCTCTGATTCAAGCCTTCTCATCTATGTGCAGCACATCTGTACACAGAGGCAATTCACCACTGCCAGAGCTGTTGCAGATCTCTTGCAGCAGAGCTGCTCTCTTCCTTATACTGAGGTTGACTGTAGCCTATTACAACTCACCACCTCCCATTTCAACTAGAAGCATCTATGCATTTTCCTTGAGATTTTATAAAACTCCCATTTTAAGTCTTGTGGGAAATCAGGTTACTCATATGGAGGGACAAATTCAGGACCCATGCAGGAGCTTAACTGGGGCTTACAAGTCATGGATTCTGGTCGTGTCTGCCACAAATATAAGTCTGCCTCATTTTTTCCACCTGCATAATGGTAAGAACAGGGAAGCCTTTCTTTCTGCAGCCTAGTGAGGTTTGCAGAAGAAACACACTGGCTGCTTTGTCTACAGAGGCACAGTCTCTATGGGTGAGACCTAACCATTTTATGGAGAACTGCATTTGTGGGCTCTCCCTTTAAGCTACACATGTGTTACCTGAGTGTGGGTAGTGTGTGCCACTTCCTTGGGGTCAGCACAGTAGACACTGCCACTCTACTTCCTAGGGCCAAGTCCTCTTCCTCTGCATGCAGCGCATATAAATGTGCCATTTGAAAAGTTATGAGCTTTTTATTGTCACTTGTGGAGTGAGATATTGAACCATCGAAGTGCTTATTCATTTCTGTTTATCTGATTGTCGTAATGTTTCTGAACTGCCAGTTGAAGGTAAGAGATAAACTGCAGCCAGACTCAGACTGAAAGGCGCCTTTGACGTGGCTAGGTTTTTTCATTAGGGGATGATATATTATTTATTGACCCACACAGGGTCACCTGGAAATACTTCATGCAGGGAATCAAAAGGGAGGAGTAAATACTGAAATCAAAGGCTTGGAGGACCTCATTTTGCCCATGGGACAGTTTTTCTCTGCTCGTAGGGAAATAGTGGACAGTTTCTTCCCCATGGCTGATGGCTGCATTTCTCAGAAAGAAAATAAATTCCTTTAACCTCTTCCATTCTAAACGGAACAAGTGTGACACTGAGCAAAACAAGCAGCTATTTTATTTATTTTTCATAGAATTCCCTTTTTCTGTTTGCATTATCTCCCTGCTTCACACCAGTTTGGAGAGGACAAGCAGAGACTTAGGGACCAAATCCGTGCTCACAGCCACTTGAAGGAGTGAACTGCAGGGATCTCTTGGGGAGGAAGGAAAGACCAAACACCACTGCAGGAGGAGATCAAACAAGAGGGAGCCTTGCTGTCCTGCAGATTTCCCAGCGTTGCTATCTAAAAACTAATACAAATACATCCCTGTGAAATAGCATTCACATTGCAGACTGAAAAAGGGCTTCTCTGAGGTTCAGGGGAATTGTGTGTGTGCAGGGGGTTCAGAGATATGAATTTTCTGAACAAATCTTTGATGTTAGCCTTTCAGCATTCAATTTCAATGGAAGACAAGGGAGACATCCATCTGCTGAGGGGAATATTTACCTCTTCCATTCTACATCTCTGTTAACTGTTGCTATGGTCACGTGTTGTCATAATTGTCTTTTTAATAAAGATAATCTCTTCTGGAAGACTTTTATACCAAATGCATCTTGCCAGCTTTCTAGTTCATGAGTATCTATTTACCTATTTAGCCTGTCTGATGATGGCATTTTTAAGGCCTCAAGGTACTTGATTTCCAAGCACTGGTAGAATTAGCAGATGAGTTCCCAGCATTATCATTATTTTCTGAAGTCAGAGGCAAGTTAAAAGTAGTGGGTTTGGGGCTTTGATTTTTTTAATAAATCAAAAGTTACTTTTCTGGGAAAAAAAAAAGAAGAAAATATGTGAAGATACTGACCAGCCAAATACTGCTTTTCTACATGCAGATATGTGATATTCTCTCAAACAAAACAAGTGGATCTAATATGACCATAAGCAGCATGTAGCACATAACACGTACCTAGAGGTTGCTCTTAAAATAGTTAATGAGAATCCTTTCTGCCTAGAGTCCTTTTTCAAGCCATAGCAAAGCTCTAATTTTGGGCTTTTACTAACTAGGTGTCAAATGTAATAGGCTGAAGGAGATAATTTAGTGTAACCCATCTGACAGAAGTTTCTCTAGCATGTTTTTCAAAGGCCTCCCATGGGCCTAGATATGATCTATATGTGGATTCAACCATTTCCCTCAAGTCTTCCATACCCTTGGAAAAAGATGTCCTAATGTCAAAAAGGGAATTTGCTTTGCAGCGAAGCCTCGCTGCACAGCATGCTGTGTCTAAGCAGTGGGGCCAGCAGTTCTCCTCAGTAGCTATTGGTATGTGTAACATCTCCATCCCTGTCCCTTGTGCCTGGCCATCCTTCCAAAACCAGCATATCGGGGTGAAGGGAAGGTGTACCCAGATCCTGTCACAAGCTGCGGCCAGGACATGGCAGCTCAGTCTAGAGCCTGGGAAGTCTTCCCGTGTCCCACAGTTTTCACAGAACGCAGGTTACTTTTGTCCTATTGTTGGGAGAGATGGAAAATATGGTCACTATTTATGACCTGATACTTTCCTGCAGCCTCTTACCATATCACCCTTGGCTGTCTTCTTCAAGAGTGTTAAACTTTGCATATTGTTTTGAGTGCATTTCATCGTTCTGATTTCAGACTTTTTCTGCAGTCAATCCAGATCATTTCACACCCTAATCCTGTCCTCCCAAGCACTCCTTCTGGCTTGCTGACATGAGCCAGTTTTATAACAGAGCCCCTTATTGCACCATCCCCATAATCAATGACCGTATTGAATGTTGGCTGAGTTCAATCCATCCCAGCAGTGGGATAGAGCTATCGAAGAAAATTATGTGTTTATAAATGTCATGGAAATAGATAGCCAAGTAGAGACAGGGACTGTTTTAAGTAGCTCTGCTAAATGAACAGCTGTAGCTGAGCTTTTGGCCTCTTGGACACCAAAGAACGTGGACAGCAAAGCTCTCACCAAGTGAGAACTCTGATTAACCCTGCAGCTGAAGGAAGAGCTTCAGTCAGGGGTTATCTTCCCCAATACTGAAGTCAGTCAGTTGCAAGACAGGTCTGTAGGCAAGCCAGCTTTGTGAGGTCCAAGCACAGGCTGAGCACAGTTCCTGAGGCAGCCGCAAATGCCCCTTACCACCACTTTGCCTCCTTTGCCCGGGAGCATCCCAGATGGGACAGTGTCAAAAGTAGCACTTTGGTCAAAAGGAACTAAAAGCAGTGAGTCTTGCCCTACAGTGAGGCAATGATATTGATGGCTCCATTTGCCAGCTTGTGTGGACTTCACAGAATCACAGAATCACAGAATGGTTAAGGTTGGAAGGGACCTCTGGAGATCATCTAGTCCAACCCCCCTGCTCAGGCAGGATCACCTAGAGCACATTGCACAGGATCGCGTCCAGGCGGGTTTTGAATATCTCCAGAGAAGGAGACTCCACCACCTCTCGGGGCAACCTGTTCCAGTGCTCTGTCACCCTCACAGTGAAGAAGTTTTTCCTCATGTTCAGATGGAACTGCCTGTGTTTCAGTTTGTGCCCGTTGCCTCGCGTCCTGTCGCTGGGCACCACTGAAAAGAGCCCCATCCTCTCGACACCCTCCCTTCAGATACTTGTACACGTTGATAAGATCTCCTCTCAGCCTTCTCTTCTCCAGGCTAAACAGGCCCAGCTCTCTCAGCCTTTCCTCATAAGAGAGATGCTCCAGTCCCCTAATCATCTTTGTAGCCCTTCGCTGGACTTGCTCCAGTAGTGCCACATCCCTCTTGTACTGGGGAGCCCAGAACTGGACGCAGTACTCCAGATGTGGCCTCACCAGGGCTGAGTGGCCCATATTGCAGTAGAAAAACAGAAAGGTCCAGACCTAGGAGGAGACCTAATCCTGAATGGAGCAAACCCAGCTTCATAGATTTGTCTCTGCCTGCTACTGGACTGAGTCTGTGTCATGCCCTAAATGAATGAGAAAGTACAAATTGTTTTATGGACCAACATGTGTTGTGAGTTGCTTAGAAAGGCTAACAGGAGTTTTATATCCCTTCAAAAGAAAGTTCTGGTTTCTGTTCAACTCAGCATGGCCTTCCCTACATCAGTTCAACAAATGCATTAAAAAATCAAACAGAAGCACAGCGTCACTCTGGCAGTACTGGCTATAGCTGAGGCCTCTCAAACTTCGTTGCCATGGCAATTTGTGCTCCAACCTCGTCCCTCTTGGTCACTCCACAAACAGCAGGTCTCACTCATATGTCTCGTCTTTCCCTCCCTGTTCTCTGTTGCATAATCATTTTTCTTTCCATGACATTTTAGAAGATGAGCCTGCTTGGTCCCCAGCTGGAGTCCCCACACTCTTGCTGTCACCCAAGCCTCCTTTTGATGGGGAGCAGCTACACTCGCTATTACTGAATATTTATTGGACTGCTTTGCTGTGATTTGCTGGGCAGTTGCACTGAGAGACGTGGCAGGAGTATCTCGGGCAACACAGTGATTACATCTTATCATATGTATTAAATAGTGGGATTGTGAAGCTGGCAATAGAGGCCAAGCCAAAGTGGATTTAATGATTAAGAGTTTGCGATCATAGGCTGGTGCTAGGGCAGAATAACAATGGGGTTGCTGACATTTTGCTGGTATTGCAAAGAGCATTAGCTGTCAGGGGAAACAGGAAAGAAAGAAAACACCACTCTAGCTCTGAGCTGCTCAGTTAATTGGGCAGAACCAGAATAGTTTTGTCTTGCCTGATACCAGTCACTGATCATCTGTTGCTAAAATCTGCCTGCCTAGTGGGTGTTGCCTGTGTCGTATCTGTCAGTGTGCATAGCTGTTTTGCAACACAATGAGGATGAGAAAAGCAGATGATGGAGAGGCAACGGTGAAATGACGTAGCAAGAAACTTGTATTTCCTTTCCCTGGGGTGAGGAGGTGGGAGGAGGGGTTGAGGGGGGTGTATTCCCCCTCCCCTTCCTTAGTGTCTCTGGGTGTAAGGAGCTGGTCACTTGACAGGCAAGCAGCTGTAGACTGCAGCTGGGTCCTGTCCAGTGTTCAACGGTGTGGTTATCTGCAGATTATTGTAAATCCAACAGCTGAAATATGATGGGAGTTACCTGACCCAGTCCCTAGTGTTACTGAGCAGTTCTCAAAATATTTAGAAGTGCACAGCTTGTCACTAAGCCAGGATGGCACAAGGATGATGGTGAGAAAGTAAGAATGGCCATACTAAGTCAGACCCAGCCAGGCCAGCATCCAGTCCCCAGCAGGATGTTTAATCTTGTTAAGGTTGCATTGATGCCCATCCACAATGGAGAAGACCAACAGGCGCAGCACAAGGAAAAGTGGAAGAACCAAGCAAGCATATGGAGATATTAAAAAAAACCAACTCTTCCATCACCCAGCAATCTATGGCTCAGGAGCCTCTGGCATCTTTGTGCTTAAGACACGTCCATGGATTTCACCTCCATAAATTTGTCCAATTGTACATTTTTAGCATCTGTAATGTCCTGTCACAAGGAGCTCCACAGATTTATACACTGTGCAACTGTATAAATTCCAAACTGTATAAAGATCTCTTTTTGTTTTTCCTGAAATTGCCACTTGCTGCTTTTGTTTGATTCTCCTTAGTTCTTGTATTAAAAAAGGCTGAAGAGTGGTTTCTTCTTCATTTTCACTATGTTACTTATAATTTACAACCTTCTAGCATATCCGCCTTTTTTCAGGCTAAAGAGTCCGCTCTATCTAGTTTTGCCATGCACAGAAGCCATTCTGTACCTTTGATTATCTTCGTCAGCCTTCTCTGTATCTTCCCTAGCCGTAAAGCAATATCCTCTGTCTCCTGCCTATAATGCTGTGTAAATGCTAAGTAAGGCCAATGTGTACCATTCATTAAGTCCAAAGGAAATCTTTGAAGGTTTATAAACCCCACAACACTAAGGCGCACACAGAGCATGTCCGTGTGCAAGGGAGTGTGGACTCAGAGCAGACAGGCCATAGTAGACTCAAGAGTGGAAGGAAGGAATCTGTAGGACTGGAGAGTGGGCACATTCTCATCCTTACAGGGACACAGCACCCTGTCACAGCCTGAAATAACTACTAGAAATAAGAATGTGAAATGCTACATTAGGTGCTTTAACAGCAAGATGCAGCAAGAAAAGGCAGCTGGGCTATAATGATCATTTTAATGTTCTGTGCTATCTTGTTAGGAGCAGGCAACAAGCAACCACAATTCATACAACATTTCTCTGTTCCTGATGGACAAAGGAGAATAAGTCTCAAACAGCTATCTGTATTGAACACCAGAGAACACCAGCTGAATCCCTGGGGGGGAGACAATTTAAGGGTGGGAGGGGCTGGACACATCCTTAGAACAACAAACCACATTTCTAAGGCTCCCTTGAACCAGACACCAGAGGTCAACCTGAGTCAAAGGGCTAAGCCTTTGCATACCACTCTGCAAATGCCAAGTATGTGCAATGAAATGCAAAGAGCCGGTGCTGGCCTTTGCAGATAAGTGCAATATTAAGTACCTGCCTCAAGTTCTCAGTACATGGCCATGTGAAAAAAGGGTGGATATATGATTCCCAGTTTAGAAGCCAAGCTGTGGGACCTGTAAAGCAGATGGGAGAGGCAGCATCCATATCCACTCCTCAGTGCTGCTGCTTCTTTTCCCTGTCATCTCCATGGCCCCAACTCTTGGGCTGCAGGAAGGATCAAGGACTGGAGCCTGGAGCCATCTGCACAGAAGAACAGCACCGACACTATCTGCTGATACACAGTAGCTGGATCCATGTCTGAGCTACTTGCAGGGCCTGGGTTATGCAAGGAAAATTCTCCAGCTGTGCGAAATGGAGTCTTGTCTCACTGTCCATATGACATGGCAGCCTGAATACATACTAATTCAGGGTGCCTATGTTCTCTGAGATTCTTCGTATGGCCCATGGGGCAGCGACTTTCTCCTTTAATGGCTGTCATTGGAAAATGCCATGATGGAACGAGAAAAAAATGATGCCCTTTTGTACCTATAGCAGAGTTTTTCCCTCCTGGTGCTAGCAAAGACAGCTGCTCCCTAGGTTTCTTTCCAGACACCGCATATTCATGACACCAGCTCCATAGAAGGGTTAAGGAACTGCAAGCCGAACCCTAACAGTGCCTTCCTTTAAAGCCTACCCAATGCTGCCGTCCCCATTCTGTGGGTAGGGCCTGCCTTGAGGACGGAGGAGATGCAAGTCCAGTGTGCTCCCTGCCTAAAGGCTTCCCAGTCCACTGCTCCGTCTTTCCAGAAGGTCCATATTGCCTGTTTTCAGCTAATCTGGGTACATAAGAAAGAAAAAGAGTGCAATGCAACAGTTCCATATCCAACTTCAATAATTCTTTCTGTATTTTTAACTGGATAGCCTTTGGATAAAATACTGAGGAGGAAACAGGACCATGGGACTCCTTCCTTGTTTGCTGAATGCACTAATAACCAACCTAGAGAGTCCTTTTGTCCCTTTTGCACCCTGCTCTGGCCTATGGCCTTTGGCTCCAGCCTGTACAAAATGGAACAGTGTCAGACAGGAAGAAGAGAGGTGTGACAGAATAGTTTAAAATCTAATGGTTAGTGGGATGCCCTGGGAAATGGGAATCCACTGGGAATTACCCTGCAGCTGATAGTGACCCAGACATGCCTCCAAGGCCTTCAGTGAGTGAGTTATTTGGAAAGGGAGGAGACTTTGGGGCTTTTGAAAAAAATTGGTACTTGAGCAATTGAAGAGAAAAAGGCTGTTTTTAAGCGGTGATTTTTCTGACCCATTGCAGATGTCAGTGCTCCAAGAAGGGAACAGCTGTACCCTGGACAGGACTGTTTTTCTTCACAGACTACAGAAGGAAGCCCAGGGTGATTCATTCAAATGTAGACACTGCATCTGGCTGGATAAACCTCTGCCCAGATCCTTTAAGGGCCTCTGATGAAGTGGCATCTGAGGAAGGCAGAGGGAAAGGTCACCATTTCAGATTCACATTAGAAATTAGACAGGCCAGAGGTGTGTCTGTAGTTTCACTGTTTCTCGTCCTAGGTCACCAGCTTTGCATCCTTCTGGCACCTTGATACGTTGTTATTTCCTCCTTAGCTGCCTCCCCCACCATGGCACAAAGACCAGCTAGATTGAAAACTGTGTGCTTGTGTCTTTATGTGCTGAATATTGAGCCTTAATGACAAAAAAGTAGGCACTGTTGCCTTGAAAATGTGTTGCTAAGAAGCAAATGAAGAGGCTGAAAAATGCAAAATACGTTCAGCAAGGGGAAAACATAAGTACAGCTATGAAAGGAAGGATGAGGCTGTGCTCATAGTTCCCTAAAATCAGATATGATAAGATTTAAAATCTTGCTTTCAGGAAGATCCCAACAGCCTTTTTACTTGAGGACCTAAGCTATCATCAATAAGTATTTTGATAGCAAAGCAGAATTTAGGAAATAACTGAAATAAATAATTCAATAGTTCAGCTTCTTCTCAGAGATCATCACGGAAGACTAGGGGAGAGATGCAGGATGTGTGAACAAGAGACTAGGTCTGTCTGAGGCAACATTACATTTTTCCAGTGTTATTACTGGTGAACAAAAAAGTGGTCAGTCAGTTAAGAGTGTGCAAAACATCTGTTTGATCCTCAGCAAAGGAAAGAATGGAGTTCAGAACATTTTAACCTATTATATCACATACCCAAAAGGTGCACTAAGCTGCATGCAATGACTTCTACAAAAGGTATTTGCATTTATAGTGCTCTACATATTCAGTGTGCCATGCAAGCACCAGATAATTAATCTAAATAATACCATAAAGCACATTAAACTATTTATCTTCTCAGAGATAAATCAGTAAGCAGAGCTGTTAGAAAAACCAGCTGCCATGTAGAATGCTTATTTAAAAGAGAAAATTGTTACAGTGTTTAACTTCTTTCACCAGGATAAAGAAATTTCCTGATATTTCTGCTAAAGATGAGCAGAATAAATGGAATGCTTGCATTATATTAATTTGGGAGGCTTATTTTTCCCTTCAGTGTTACACCAACATTATCCCATTGTTTTCAGAGGCATTGTTTTTTATACTGGTGTAAGCACTTGGAGAACTAGTGTGAATTCCAGTGACTGCTTCTTCAGCTATTGTCTTTTTCTTTCATATGCATACAAAAGAAGACCTAACAATACACACAAAAATATTCGATTGCTGAATTTGGGTTCAGCTGCCTTTCTGTTCCCCCTACCCCCTTGCCTAAGCTAGATGCAGTGGTTTTTCATGGGGATGAATTCATCCAGCCTAACAATCATTGCCTAAGAGCTGGGCATTTCTTTGGATTCAGTCTTCCAGTCTCACTCAGACAGAGGCCAGGAGAAAGACCCCAGTGCTGCCAGAGGAAATTCAGCCAGCCTCCTTAAATAGCTTTCATAGGGCAGAATGATTCTGGAGGTGCTGATGGCTCTCCTGAAGTGACTCCCTTGGCTTTTAGATGGCTAAAGTCTGCTCTTAGACTAGATGAATGTGTTTCTAAGGGCCCGGTCCAGCACACACACGTGCCTGAGAAGCCCTACTGAAGCCACCACCCGACAGGGCGGGTGCACCCAGGAGGTGTCTGTGGGTGAGGGGCTGTGCAACGGCTCCTTCAGCATGTGAGCAGGAGCATATGCCAAAGCAGGTGGGACCAGTGGGAGGCCACAGCTCCCACCGCCTCTGCAGCCCTGCACCTGGGCTTTGGCACAGGCTTGCTTGGCTGAATAAAAGGCTTGAGGATGTAGCCATATAAACCAATGTAAATACTATATAACAACTAATCTTCATTATAGAGGAGGAAGTAAAGCGGGTTTATGAGTGGGAAGGTCAAGGAATGTTTTCCACTTTTACTCAGGAGTTTTGTGGTCTACATTTACATTTTAGCCATTTGATTTTGTATTGACACTGGCTTGGGATAGAGGAAACTCCTGCAAGGATCAGATTGCCAATCAAGATCCTGCCAAAGGAAGGAAACGGTCAGTGATTACAGTGGCCCTGATCTGGCATTCCTCACAGCTCTCACTTCCCCATTGCTTTGGTGCTTGCTTTGGGTGCCTCAGAAACACAGTACAGAGCCTAATGTGTCTCAAAGGCTGGCAGTGGGTCTCTGGTGTAGCTTGCAGATAATCTGTTAAAATCATGCTTGGGCAATTTCAGCTGTAAGAACTAGTAGGAATGGCTCTGTTCGTTCAAAAGAGAACTAGGCTTGAACCACGGTAGTGCCTCTGTGTCTCTTTTGCTGATTCCTAAACCAAACGGAAACTGAGAAGGGTCAGAAGGGGATTCTGTCTCCACTGTGCTCCACCACCTGCCCCCAGCATTTTGCTTTTTGGAGTGTTGTTTGATATAATTGAGCATAGGGAGATTGATAACAGATACTTTTAATTATTCAGATCTCATGAATGCTATTCTTTCTAATTGTCCATCTAACAACACACATATATACCATTATAAATCCATTGTATGAGTGTATGTATACACAGACACACTCACTTTTACATACAAAGGGTAGCGAGATTATCTAGCACAGTTAGATTTTTTTTTAAAATACCTGTTTTCTAAGAAGGCATGATAGTGTGCTTTGTAAAATATTGGAAAAATTCCTAAGCTTTATGTTTCTAAAATGTAACAAGTGTAAGTTAAGAACAAGATAAAAATTCACATGGGAACCACAAGTAACTGGTACGTTATTTCACTTTGGAAATTAACAATTAGGCAGATAATCACTTGGTTTAGGATATGCGCTGATGCATAACACAGCCCTCAAGAGATTATATTGTATCAGTTCAGGTCAGATTTGCAGATTCTGCTTTCAAATGGCTGTAAATTAAAAAAAACTCCAATTGTCTCCAATTTCAGATTTACAGATGTGAACTGGAGACTGGAATGTGAGCTTGCATATGTGTCCTTTAGAAGGTGGAGAGATGGCAACCCATCTGATCGCTCATCCTTGTTTCAGTTCTTTGTTTGAAATATAACAGTTGGGAATTCTCTGCTAATCCAGAGAAAATCAGGAAAACTCAGCCCTAATACCTATTGAGTGAATAGCCCACCATGAGTGAGGCTTTACCCCTGCAAAGGGTTTTTCTGGCTTGGGATAGATAAACTTTCCCATTGGTGTATGCACATGTCTACATGCACACACATAGACCCAGCCAAAGCCTCAGGGACTTTTGCCACCACCCTGTTAATTATTACTGAAGCAGAGCTGTATTCTTTGAGATCTCTGACCTGTTTTGCAGCCCTGAAGGGTTTATTGCAGCCAGCGCAGCCTTGGCCAGTGTTTGGATTGCATGCTGACAGACAGCCAACTGGCCGCAGTTCAGAGCTCAGTGATACGGCACGTTGTGGGACTGCCCATTTGTACTTCTTGGCCTCTTGGGAAAATGAAGCAACTCCTACTTCTATCAGCCAGGTGGGAGTGGGCGGCCCAGGGGACTCAGGGTGAAGAGGAAGTAACCGGCTGAATTTTCCTTGGGTAATAATACGGTCATATGGAAGTTGTGGTTGCAAGAATATGGATTCAGAACAGAACAGGAGGCGAGTAAAACGGCATAGTGCAACAAATGTGTCTGCTTCTCTCTTCAGTGGACTGACATAAAAGTGTGTAGAGAAGTGTAACACAGTGCCTGGTAATGTACCCTGCAAACATGCACTCTGTAACTCATACCCACGTTAGCCCTTCTGCCCCATCATTGAAATTGCCAGGAGTTTTACAGCAGATTTCAAAAAAGAATACAGCTCTGGCTGCATCTGAACACATGAAATTTCAGGCTCAAATCTTACAAGACTCAAGCACAAGACTGAATAGATTTCTCCTAGAGGTCCTTTTTTAAGTCCATTTATTTTCTTACTCTTTTCAGGACGCTGGAATCTTTTTTTGAAGCCTTTGATACTTTGCTGAAGCCTTGAATTCTGAACTTAAGTACTGTCCTTTTTCCACTCCTAAATTCTAAATAATTTCAAGCAAGAGGAATCACAAGTATGCTATCAATCATTTTGATTAGCAAGTATCTTGCTGGCTCCTGCATATCCTTTCTGGTGGGTGACTCTCAGGGTAGATTCTCAGGCTTCAGATTCCATGGAAGTGAAAAAAGAAAAAGATTTTAAGGAAGTGGAGTTAGAAACTCAAAAACAGTAACTTTGCTTGGCAGAGGCCTGTGACACAGGTGCATGACCATGCAGGCATTCAAAGAAGTTTCTCTTTGGAACACATTCCCAGGAGGACATTAATACAGAAAATCATTCCTTCTTTTCACTACTGAAAACTCATGAAAATCATCTTCTGCACAAATCCTTAAAATGGGCATCACCCGTACTACACAGAAGGAATCTCTTTGGTGTCAAAAAGAGTGTGTAGAGTCAGCTATTTCCAAAGTGGGAGAGCCTACCAAAACTGTCCGCCCTCCTGAAGAGCATGTTCCCTCTACTCTGATAAATGGTAGGCAATGATCTTTCAGTTTGAGCAATTTATTCTTTTACATTTATCAAGGTGTTAAGAAATCGACACGTGCTTATTTTCCAGCACCATCCCCGTAAAGTTTCTGAGGTTCTGTCTTATCTCCATATATCCATATTTTATGGTCCACTGACTTACTTGCTGCCTACATAATGCACAGAGTTATGGGTAAGCATGAGCATGTAGTAATGGACAGCAAACCCAGTGTCAACAGCAAGCATGTCTTTTATTAGACTCAGCAGACTTGCTTTCTGCTCAAGTTAATCAGACTCCTGTAGGAGCTTCCAGAGAGCACAAGGTGTTGCACAGTCCATGAAATCCTGGCTCTGCTAAGGTTAATAGTGAACACTCCATAAACTTCAGTAGGGCAGGAACTGACTAAAGGGGTTTGCCTGTTTCCAGGAGGCTGAATCATTGCAGAAAAGTGTGTGCTGTAATCAGGATACTATCTACTGTAATCCTTCTTTCTTCAAAACACAGAACGATGTGACTTTTTCATGAGATCGGGTAAGGGTTCTGTTGAATTTATGCATCTATGAAACAACAGGAGAATCTCTGGTGTCTCACCTGTTTGAATCCTGGTGCTTTACAGAAATGACAATTATGTGGAGTATGAAATCACATGGAACTAACTGGTACAGGGAACACGGCACGCTTTTGAGAAAAGCCTTTTCATCAATTATAGCCAGCTGTCTGAGCGCATAGTCTGAAACCCTTTGAAAGTTTGGGGGATGAAGCGCTTCAGTTGCATTTTTCCATAAGCTTCTTCAGCACTACTCAGGAGTTTGCAATATGCAAACTTCACTCATTAGGGATAATGAACATAATTAACTTGCAGTTCCAGTTCTTTTCACCAACTACATAGGCAGTCATCCTTAAGATATAAAATATATATGCTCAGCAAAGGCTTATTTTACTGCAGTCAATAGTGTATGAATGTACCATGTGCCCAGGAGGGAACAATTCAGGCAAATTAGAAGCTGCTTCATGAGTGCCAGAACAAAAAAAAAACATTTCCAGCATCTCTCTGGTGCCTAAGAAAAGGCAACATGTCCAGTGGAGACACAAAGGGCATAAAACTTTGCCCCAGCTATCACTGAAGCCTTCTCTAGATCTTGAAAATGGAGCTTTCTGATGAGTGGAGAGACAGTATTGTGTTAATGTGCACCAAAGGCATTAAACCACCATGCGCTTCTCTGTGAGTTGTTATGATCTGAGGTCTACCTAAAGGCCAGAAACCCTCCTCTCTTGAAGGAAAATGTCCAGTCCACCCCCATGGGACAGGACAGGTGAAGTGTCTGTGAAAAAATCTCTGTGAGGACTGTTCCCCAGTTGTGACTGGAGGAAAAGGCTGTTTTTATTCCAGTAAGGCCAGGTCCTGGGTTAGACCTCATCTCCTAATCCTCATTTTGTGCAACAGCAGAACAAAACGGCTAACTTGTCCCCTTCAAGTTGGTCTAAGCAGAAAGCTTTGAGTCCTTTGCAAATATCTGGAAATTCAGCTTTTAAATGAACCAGTCCCAGAAGCTTTGCAAACCCCAGTTCATCAGGGCTAATGTTTGGCTAAACAACACACCACACTGATTCCTGATACCTTAACCTTGCCTTTAGCTTTTACTAGGATTTGTTCCTCCCAGCACAGAGCAAAGCAGAAAAGATCTACACTGTGCTAAACTTACAAGGGCATGGGAAAAACAAATTTGCTCTTCCCTTGGTATCGATCCATATGGACACAGTGATGCCACTGGTAAATTTTATTAGTGGAGGGGCTGGCCCAGGGTGCAAAAGAGAGGTTGCATATTGCTTTTCTGTGCCCCTCAGAAGAGAGCACTGCAGGTGTATTCCCTAGTATGCAATGTGCGGAGATGCACTCACACTGCCTCATGTATGTGCCCAGCTCAATTATTGTGACCACGATGGTATCTAAGGTCAAAAGAGTGACAAGCAGCCCAGACTGCCCTCCAGGGCTGCCAGACATTGTCGCCTTCCTCAGTCCATGGTGACACTTAAATGAGGGTCTTTGAATAAAAAGCCTAAATGCAGCCCATAGTATTTAGTGTATAAAAATAGAATAGAGACAAGTATGAAGGATGTACAGGGAGAAAGTAGGAAAAATGATATCAGAGCTAAAGGCCTGCCAAGATTATGCAAGATTGAAAACAGAAGCAAAAGAGCACGAATTAGAAGTGTAAAAGTCTGGAAGCCAATGAAAGAAATGGAGGAAAGCATAAGGGAAACTTCAGTAGCAGTTTTATTTAAACTGGGAGAGGAGAGGAGAGAAGAGATGGAAAGACTAACAAAATCAAGAACAGATAGCACAGGCTCCCCTCCTCTGGTTTATAGGACTCCTATAAATGCTTACTCACACAGCACTTTCATTTTCAAAAATTGCCTGGTCATAGTGCAGAAAACACCCATGCCATCATTACCCAGTCCTAGGTAAGAGTCCTTCTTGTTCCAATTGCTGTGCACAGAGCTCCCTCGCATGCATCAGCAGTCCCCGGACTACAGCCTTAGCACCACCCATTTCTGCAGTATTCGGAAGACATGCTGTAGGCATGTGCAGTCAAGAATTTGTATCTATTTAAAATAATTTTTCTAGACATCTTATTCTGCATGCAGCTCATTATGTGTGTCTCCTCATTACTGTACACAGGATTTTTCATGCAGATAATTTAACCCCCCATTTGTCCCCCATCCTACAGCTCCCCAATGGAAGTGGCAGCCCCTGCTTGCAGTGGACTTGTTGGAGTCGTGCTGTTCAGTGTGGGATGTTCCTGTCCTCATCCTTAGATTAGTTAATGCAAACCCTTCTTTCTCATCCAAGAGCAAACCCTGGAACTGGTACAACTGGCTGCACGGCCATGCAGAGCCCTCTGCTCTTGGCTTATACAGAGCAAGATATTCTTAATTGGTACAGAGGAAAAAGGGCTTCAAGGATTATGAAGGCCTTTCCTTGTGTGAGGCTAGGTAATAGCTGCAGAGCTGCTCAGCTACAGTTTCATGACCTGGGGCCACCTTCAGACCACTGAGGGTCACTAGAAGGTTGCTCATGCTGGAAGCTGGACATAGACTTTGCACCTGTGTGGACAAAATGCCATGTTTGTGATATTTTGGGTAAACTAACACACAACAAAATAAGTGCATTGCTTGTATCCCTCCAAGTGGTGTTAGATAACATGTGAACATTTAAAATACTTTTTTTTTCTTCTGTAGAATAACATAATCTGATACAGGGACAGAGCAAGTCACACAATTAATTACATGCTACAAAGTAACAGTGTTTGATCAGTCAACTGACCAAGTGCATCTGACTGCAGCAAGTAGAGACTTTTCTGTCCTGAGGTTACTTGCAACAAAGCAAGGAAGAAAACTGGGTCACCTAAATAATGTGAAGCACAGGCTAGCCACCACAGTCAATCACCAGAGCTGACAGGAAAATACAGACAGCTCTGTGGTACCGACAGAACTTTTATTCAAAATGTTGCATGTAAAGTAAAATTTTAGATTAGCATGTAAAGTAAAATTTTAGATTAGAAGCATTTTGTATTTTTATATATTTCTAAAAAATAATAGCTATTTTATCACCTAATCAAAGCACATAGTAATGTTTTATTACCAAATCTGAAATTTATTACAGGATTTTTGTGGCTATACAGAAGGGTTGAATTAGTGCTTTATTACTATAAGCAACTGATAACATATATCTAATTAAGGTATCTTTGTATCTATTTCTGTTGCTTGGAATTCTTCCCACACCAATTTCTTGCTACTGCTGAGCAATTGTTATTATTAGTGCTTTTAAACATCTGAAATAAAACTAAATTGGCAGGGAGAGAACACATGATTGTACCACCAGACTTCTAAGTAGTTTAATGGTAAATAATACAATAATACCAGCCAGAACATCACAGCTGTTTATCTCATGTAGATTACACAATAAAATAAATGTGTAGCTGTAAATACATTTTGTTATGATGGGGTGTAGTCTGCATGATTTAAGTTACCTGTAAGAAAAAATTAAGCTTCTTTATGAAATCAGATATCAGAAACAATACTGGCTTGCACCCTAACTTTATGAATATATCATCACACAAACCAAAAACAAATAAAAAACATGTGGGCTAGGTGATTTAGCAGCTATTATTATGCGTATCTGAGTTCTAGGTAATATTTCATGTGTTATTTTTTTGTCTTTGTTGAAAAAAACCCCAAAGTTAGCCAGAATATACGTTGGAAGTGTGGCCTCATGACATCAAAGGGAGAAGGATTTGATCTTGATGCTAACCAGAAGTGGGGCTTTGAATTGTGAACATGGGCTATTTTTTGTCATTTCAGTTCACCTGCATTCAGGAAAGCAAGGTTTTGAATCCCCCATGTAAATAACAAGATGACAGCACATACACATCTGAGTCCATCAGCAATTTCCCTTTCTAACTGGGAACTACCTCTAAAATCCTAATTTTTCATCTGACTTCAAATCAAAAAAGCTAAAAATACTACTCCCCCTAGTGTGTCCTTTGATATATTCTTTTTTTTATGTGTATCCATTTCTTTTTATGAGCTACTATGTTAAACTACTACTACTACTATGATACCTAGAGATGATTTTGCCATGGTATATTCAGTTTGCACTAATGATATGTCATTATTCACATGGCATTCCTGTAGATAATAAGCTAGGCCTCCAAGTATAAAACCAGGATGGGGTTTCAACTCCTCATATGCTGGTTTAATTCACTTATGGCTCTCTGGGAGACCATAGACCTAATGTGGCTGCTCTCATTTTTCTCAGATACACCTTCTGAAAATGTAAGTAAGTTTGGATTTACTACAACTGCTCTGCCTCACCTAAAGATTTTCTTATGTGTGATGACAGAAAGAGTAGCTTTATTGACAGACCAAGGACAAGAGGCTGGGGTAAGTCAGCCGGATTCATAATTCTGGTGTTAATCCGGACTGCAGTTTATATGTTCATATTCAGTCCATATGGTACTTCTACCTATGAAACTTGTAGGATGAAAACCTTTCCTTTCATTCTTAGAAAATGCAGACAAAAGCAATAAGAATTCTCCATACACCATTGAGATGTAAATGAAACAGAATTTTTAAACAGATGAAATAGGAATTTGGTTCTTAAAAGAATAAAGTTTCTTATCTGAGCCAGCAGAGGACTGAGGATACACTGACCAGAGTGTTATTCTTTTTTAATACAAGTTGTGACTAAAATATGGGAAACTGGAATGTATTTCTCTCAGAGCAGGAGAAACTGATCCAGATACTTCACAGAATCACAGAAGCACAGAACAATTGAGTTTGGAAGGGACCTTTAGAGATCATCTAGTCCAACACCCAAGCTCAAGCAGGGCTGCCCAGGACCCTGTCCAGATGGCTTTGGAATATCTCCAAGGATGGAGACTCCACAACCTCTCTGGGCAACCTGTTCCAGTGCTCTGTCACTCTCACAGTAAATAAGTTTTTCCTTATGTTCAGATGGAGCTTTCCGTGTTTCTGTTTGTGCCCGTTGCCTCTTGTCCTATCACTGGGCAACACTGAAAAAAGTCTAACCCTCCCTTCAGATATTTATACGTATTGATAAGATCCCCCCTCAGTCTTCTCTTCTACAGGCTGAACAGTCCCAGCTCTCTCAGCCTTTCCTCATACAAAAGATGCTCCAGTCCCTTTATTATCTTAGTAGCCCTTTGCTGCACTCACTCCAGTAGCTCCATGTCTCTCTTATACTGGGAGCCCAGAACTTCTTCTGTTTTGATATACCTTCCAAAGCCAACAAAACAAAGTTAATTAGAATTCTTCACTAATGTCAACTTAGTTCAATGAAAAAGGCAATGATAAGTATCTCTTTGTGTTCTTTGCTTCTGTTTTGACTGTGTCTATCTATCTGGCTCTATCTAGTCTACCAAACTATTGTTTCAGTAATCTTGCTCCTTAAAAAAGTAGTAGTTTCTTCTAACCATCTGAAAAGAAGGTTTGAAGGGATTTCTAATTCATTTCTATGAGGATCAACACAACTCAGAACAGGGTTTATCTTTTCTTCTCCTGCATCTATTAACCTTTCATGGCCATCAGGAAAAAAGAAAGGATATAATAATAGGATGTTACTATTGCCTGTATTACAGGCATGTCTAGGAACTCCAGTTGTAGACTACCTGCACTGTGCTAGGCACTGCATTAGCACAGAGCAGTCTGTATCAAGGTGAGGAGGAGCAAATGGACAGATAACACAAGGTGGCAATGAAACAATGCTGAGAAACGGTTGAAAATTTTATGGTTCTTTGGAGGAAAATGAGTTGACTGTTTATAGAGAGCTCACCCCAAGCAAGAAGGGCAGCTTGGAGGGGTTGCGGAGGCACTTTTCTGAGATTGTAACAGTTTTTGAGTGTTTGAATTATTCTCAGAGCAGAGTCAGGACTGATAGCTAAGAAGCATTTAGGAGCAATGAGCTAAGTCCAAACATGCTTTAGATGTGAATATGAGCAGCTCATGTTTGCCATGAAGAGAAACTGTCAGCAGAAAGATGGGGAAGATGTGGGTGAATGAGCAAGCCAGGAGAGACAGTTCTTGCAGCAGCAATTTGACTGCATGTAAGTAGGACAATGCTGGCTTTTCTTGGATGAGGAATAAATTGTGGGACCCCAACCTCAACATAGTGAGCAGGTGGATGAATAGCATATCTGTGTGGATGCAAAGAAATGGCCAGATCTTAGAGAAACAATGCAGGAAGAAGCAGTGGGATTTAAACACAGACTGATCTGGAAAGATCCAGGTAGAAGATAATGCTCAGGGTACAGACTCAGTGAACACATAGGCAAAGGATGCTTCCAATGACAGTGAAAGGATAGTGCAGAGCAGAGCTGGAGTGACAGAGGAATAGCTTCATATGGGCCATGCTGAAGTTAAGCTCAGCTTGAATATCCTTTCCCTGAACATCCCTACACATCATGAACCACATAACCTTTGGTACAGAAGTTTCCAGGCACCTAAGGTTTGATTACTGAATATGCCCAGAGACCCTCTGCTCTGGCTGTGGTGACAGACAGACAGATCGGGAGGCAGGAGTCCCATGAGGGGACAGACCTAGAGGTGCTCTCCAGTCTACCCCTTGCACACACTGTCAGGGCCAGCTGTGCACAGTGTACATAAGCAGCTGCAGCTTCCTCCTCAAAATCCAGCTGGAGAAGGAGTGGCCCCATCCCCGGCTCCGTACTAGCATCTGGTGAATGCTGTATGAGCCCAGTCTTCCCTGGTCTTCTGGGCCTGAGGGCCACCGAATGGTTTCTCTTTTCCCCTAGCAGTAATTCTCAAACCACCCAAGTCTGGCCAATGTTGGAGCAGCAGCAAGGAGGAAAAGAGGCACTCTTCCTGCTTCCTTTTGAAACCATGCTGCCAGTAATTCATTGGGTCAGAAAGAAAGAGCACGCCATGGCCTAACTGTAGCCTAGCATTAGGACACGTAGGTCATTATTGCATTGGTGAATTAAGACGGGCTGGGATGGTTCTGGCACTGAGGCCAGTTGGCATGGAGTGGCCCCATCCGTGCTAGTTAACTCTCTGAGCCTCCAGAAGAGCGTGGCCATGAAACACTGCCCATGGGAAATGGTCCCTGGCCAGGACACTTGTGATTGGGAAAGTGTTAGTTCTCCCAGGCTAATATTGTTCCAAGGAACATGAAATATCCAAGTGGGTAATCAAGAGGGGGCCTAAGAGTGGTAAAGCTACTTTATGTAGTAGCTCAGGTAGATCGTTGTGCTAATGCAGACATCCTGCTTTTGAGATGTGTTCCATGTTGTTGAAGCAGGTGGAAATTACTACACAGCCCCAACTGTAGTGTGATCATATTCTTGAGGTTTATGTGCCTCAAGAAGGACTCTTGGGGCACCTAAATTTCTCTTAGGGATTCAGTCACTTGTAAAAGATCAATGAAAGAAGACATAGGCCCAGAGACCCATAGAAGGCAGGTCAACTTAGTTTCCACCTCAAGAAACTAAGGCAGAGGGAAGGGCTGTGACTTGTCCAGTCATCGTTCCAGTAACTGGCAAAGGTGGGAACAGAAGCTGAATTTCATTACTTCCCATCCCATGCTCTGCCACTGGACCAAACACAGAGAATCTCATAAAATCAATTAGGTCTAAGAATAAAACAAAAAAAATTTCAGCTCCAAGTTCCATTTCTTCCTCATTCTAGACACAGTCCCACTGTCCATTTGTAGATAACTTTCTCTTTCCTTCTTCAGTTAGAAATTTATTCATTTATCTCATTTTTCCCTCTTCTCCCCTCTTCTCTAGGATTGGCAAGTCGGAAAGGCAAATGGTGCACGCCAGTACATTCCAGACAAATTCAGCAGTCACTAAGGCTGGTGAAAATTCCCTGCTCCTGACTTTTATGGCAGGGTGCAATTGGTGGCTTGTGTTTGCTATTTAAACAAAGAAGCCTTGGAGTTAGAGGAGGATTCTTCCCCAAGAAGCTGCTGACTCCTGAAACTCAGCATCCTGCTCCTTATCAGGCCAGTTTATTACAGGTTTCATAAATGTTTTATGAGACCCTGATGACTGCATCGCTGAGCAGGGTGGTGGCAGCTGTCTCCAACTTTGTGCATTGTTGACAAAGGATCAAAGACCAGATTTACCACCCCGATAAGATCTGGTGGATAAGAATCCTGAACTGACTTTTTCCCTGTTTCCTGCACAGAGCACATTTCAGAACTTATTGACAGAGTAATTCTGCAACTGGGGGCACAATCCTGAAGACCTTGTCTGGACCTCCTGCCAATTTCTACACCCCTTCCCCCTAGACCTTGTGGAGGTTCCTTGAACAGGGCAGTAAAGTTTGGGACTGTTACCGGTTCAGGGTGAGCCATTGCTTTGAAATCCCTCCTTTAGAGGGTCCCCAGGACAGAGGAGCATTGAAGAGATCATTGGTGTTGGTGGTGTCAGATTGATAGGAACTGCTGTGGACTTGCAGCCTTCCCAATTTTTTAAAGCTCTGGTGCATAAAAACTCCCTGCAGCCACTGCCGAACTCCAGGTAGCTCCCGTCTGCAGACAGGCATCTCTTGGGGTGCCCAGGAGCCGCAGGCGCTGGCAGAAGCTCTCTCGTGGCAGCCCTCCTCTGGGGCCCTCCTTGGGATCTCACTCCCACCATGGCTCGCTGCACCGGAGAGCGGTGGGCTGCTGGGCCCAGGCCCTGTGGTCCAAGGGTTGAAATAGACCCAGGCCCACTCATACCAGATCATTTAAGAGCTGCCACGTGAAGGGGCAGCTCGGTGCTGTCGGAACGGCATTATATGCACCGTGATCCAGAATACAGGATGGAGAAGCAAGCCAAGGAAAATCAACCACGAGGCAGGGCTGTAGTATGTCAAACATAACTAGAAGTCAGATTTGAGTTCTGTTAGCAATTTTGCTGTAAGCTTTCTGGGCAAATTGTCAAAGATTTTTATGCCTCTTTTCCCTGCCAGACAAAAGAAATATTTTTAGTTTCTTTCCAGAGGATTATTTCATTTTTGGTAAAAAGCATTTTGAGACAGCTAAAAATATGATATAGTAGAAACACTTGGCTCAGTTACTCTGTTGATTTTCTAAACAACTCTTGACCAGAATAACTGTACTTCAACAGCACAGGGCAGGTCTGGGTTCAGAAGTTTGTTTCTTGGGAAGACTAACTCCTTAGTCTAAAAATGACACATAAAGTGCATTAATAAGACACTAATATCTCTAAAATTGCATACAGAGGTGTCTGACCAGCAGAAATGATGGCTCAAAGCAATAGGTTAGCCCACAGCACTCTGAATACAGGCAACAGGACGAAATCAAGAAAGGTAAAATGGAAACTAAATTTCCAACAGAGTTCTCAGATGCAGAGCCTGCAGTAAATTTCAGCAAATCCGTTTCTTCACTGCAAGCCTTACCTGGTGACACATGAGACTGATGGTGCTTTGCTTGGAGAGCAGGGAAAGAGAACCTGAGCTAATTATAAAAGATTGAGATTTTTCTCGAGCTGCTAAGTGTCAAATAATACTCGGCCAAACAAGTGACTCCAGCTGTGCTTGAAGCGTGCAGTTTGCTGGGAGCTGTTGGCTTTTTATAAGTTACATTTTTGTTAGTTTCATTGGAAGCTGCAAATTTAAGCATTTTTCTGCAGTCCCTGATTCCAGAAGCTTGCTTCTCTGTAGCTCAAAGCAAGACACCTTTGTGAAAAGGCAGGGCTCAGCAGCCATAAAACAGCCTATCAAATGGAAATGGTTGGGTTTTACACCTGCTTTGTGCAGGTATAAGTAACTCCACAAAATAATGGAGAGTAAAAAATCAAACCTATTGACCTGAAGTACCCGAGAGACTTGGTTTTTAAAAACAGCACACAGAAAATTAACATGCATAATCCATCATGGTTCTGCATGATCTAATAAGGACAAATATCCCATTATACACTTAGCATTTGGCATCTAATTACTTAATCTGTGTGCTTGTTTGCTGCTACTTGAAATCAAGGTCAGGACCTGCATGGTGCATTGCCACCTGTATGCAGCCGAGTGCCACGGGCTGAGCCACGGGTGCTTCCCCTCCCCACCAGGGCGAGGGGCCTCCACCAGCCCCTGTTCCTGCTTCTGGCCTGCCCCAGGGATCAGTCAAAAATGACGCCGGCAGAGTGGTTCAAGCCAACCACCGTTTTGTCACACAGTCCTTTCAGCAATGCTACACAAAATCCCAAATCCAAGCAGCCTGTCCAAATTAGCAGAAAGTGTTTGGGGTGTTTGGGGGAAGTATAGCCTGATTTCCCTGATATCCGAGTTTTCCTTTTGCTAATGAGCCCTGAAAGACTCTGGGGGCTGGGACTCTTTATTCCCATTTGTTTGCAGCAGGTCTTAGGCACTACCAAGATCTAACATATCAGTGATAATACATGAGCCGAGCCCTGACATCAGTTGGGCCTGATTCTCCTCACGTGTGGTGTAAAAGAGGATCATTCCCAGTGAAGCCAGCTGAGTTACACAAGGAGAAGTACAGGGTGAACCAGCTCCGTTTCGGGCAGATGCTTGCAGGGCTGGAGGCAGGTGGCAAAAGCCTCTGCAGGGAAAGCCAGCATGGCCTTTTATAGCAAGTGCAGGCAGGTGGATGTGGATCTTTATCTTCTCTGAACTTGTTTTCTAAACATTATCAACTCAGATTACTGTCCACAAATTTCACTCCAAAACTTGAGAGTAATAGGCTTTTACAATGCAGTAAAAAAGATATTAACTGGTTCTGGGATTGACTAGACAACCATTTACACCTCTCTTTTATCAATATTGCCATAATTTGACATTGCTGAATGGAGGAGGATTGTAAAGCGCCTGCAGACCCTGTAAAACATGTTAAATGGAGATTAGTCTTACTGCTTAGTTTAAGCCTAGTAAAAGATAATTAAACTGACTGATACAGCTGTAAATCTCACTTTTATCAAATCCTTGCTCTCTTTGTCCTTATGATTTTACAGCATCATTAATGCTGTTGTGACAATATCATTAATCTCCTCCTGCTGCTCAGAGAATGAAAGGGAACTAGTAGACACTATATAAATCCGTTCTTCTCTCACTGGCATTATCTTTTCTCACTTCTTGAGTCTCATAAAAATTAGACAAACATTTCATTCATGAGGTGATTTCATAAGCTGCAAATTAATTATAAATATTTCATGCTGTTTGTTTTATTGGTGCTTTTATAGACATGTTTTATTAGAAATTTTTGTGAAGGAAAGGGGGATTAGAAATATCTCTTCCGTGTTCTTCAGTGTTCACTTTCTTATTAATTTAACCTTTGAAATCAGCAGTATGACATAACAGACCATCAGGCCTACAACCTCCAGAGCTTTATTGGTGTTTGGGAAATACTGGGAACTCCAGCTTAAATCAGCAATGGCATATTTTCCTAGATATTCAAGCCAAATAATCCTCAATTAGAAGTCACAGCGCAGCTTTGTGTAAGTCACGTACCTTTCCTCTGGCCTGTGAAAAGCCACCTTAATACATCTCTGACGCGGAGGTAGTACTAGACGACTGTGAGGCAGCAAGATATCCTCAGGTGACAGGTAGGTGCAACTTAGTGTCATTCTGAATTGTAATTTCCAACATGGCTAAAATGAACCCTTAAACCAAGACCTTTCTCCTGTTGCCTGGCCACCTGCAGCCCTAAATTCAGCTGAAGCCTGGGAAGCTGTAGAGCATTGGTGGGAGGGAACTTGCCCTGTGGGTCACCATGGGAAAGCACTTCATTTTGTGAGTTTTATGATTCCCACAGAAGGCATCAGTTCTGCCCTCCCTTCTAGGAAGGCTACTGTGGAAAATGGGTTTTTGATAAGATCCTGTGTCCTGCTATCTCTTATCTCACCTGCTTATGGACCTGCTGAGCTGCAAATTTGTGGTCACATAACTGGTGATTCCCAGGAGAGAACTGTCTAGCAGCATTGGTTGGCCTAAACATTTTGTTCTTGGACCAATACATATCTGTTTGCCTTCCTTACTTAGCTGTTTTGCCAGTGGTATACCTGCTGGCTACATCACTCATCCTAGAAATGCATACGTGGCTTGTCCAAGTGTGTATTTATTAGTGTTCTGTCTGATCTGGCATCCAATGATGCTCTTCTTTTTTGTGATATTTGTGGCCAGCTTAGTGGCATGTTTTTATCTTGAGATACATTGTGAAATTAAGGGTGCCCAGTTATAGCAGTATTCACTTCGCAGAGGTTCACCTTAAAAGCAAAAGCAAGCTGAAATGGCTGGGTAGCCCCCTCCATCTGCCCTGGCCTTCAGTGAATAATGGGCCACATTCACTACCATGCAGCTAACCTCAGTCTGGCTAAACCATCCCAGTTGTTCCCTATCTGAGCACAACTTCAGACAATGTCCGAAAAAGTTGCAGCAGATCCCTGTGCAGCTCTGAGCATGCAGAAGAGTGAAAGCAGAGGCCGGGTTTGGAGCCTAATGTTTTTCTGGTGGCTGGGGACCACCAGTCTACACACGTTTACTACTGAAGAAGGAAGAATTTGCTAGGCAAGAGTTGCTTTTTCTATTTTGTATTTTTCCTGAGTTGGGGGAATTAGACAGAGATGGTTGACTTTTTTCCATTTCTGGTCTTCAAGTGAGGACTGGGACTAAGCTAGGCATGAGGAGGGGGTGATCAGTCTCCATGGGGAATCTATAGCCCAGTAACTCCAAGTAAGAGTTTCCAGTGCCTTAACTTGTCATGTGGAGTGTTTCAGCATGCAGAAGAGAAGATTCTTCCTCTAGTGCAAAATGAGTATTGGGGCTGTTAACTCACACCCTTCCTTGTCGTGCATGAGTTTCCTTGTGTGAACAAGTCCTGTGACACCTCTGGTTCTCACAGTGTCTTTTCTGCACAAAGCCAATTAAATGGTTATGCAAAGTGACTGAAAGCCAGACTCTCAAAATCAGATTCCATAAGTATATGATTTTGAATATTAAGACATCCTGGGGGGGGAACACAGGTCTTTGCGCAGGAGCTGCAGAAGCAGCCGTGCTTTTGATTTCTTTATGGAGCACTAGGTTACATTTTCATGTTCTTCTCTGCGACCAGAAGACTAAAAATATCATGTAATCCCTTGCCACCATGAGCTGGTGCATTAGGAGGAACACCTGGTGTCTCAAAGCTTCCAAAAGCAGCTTGTGGGGAACTGGCTGAGATATGTGTGTATGGCTCCATCCACCTGGGAGAAGGGGAGAAATCAGCATGTGGGTAGACTGGGGCAGACATGTCTTTCTTCTTCCACTGGATGATAGCCAGTGACAGAGTTGCTGCACTGGCTAAGTCTATACTAGTGAACTAAATAGGCCCAAGGATTGAATACAAAGCCAGCAAATGTCCATTCTGTGTGATTGCCAACCATCACCCTCCCAAAGAGCACCCAAGCAAGGTTCAAGGGACAGCATGGTCCAATTCCCAGTAGGCACTGTGGGTGTGACAACTGTGTTTGGAGGGCAGCAAGAGAGTTCAGCTGTATGGACTCAGCGCAGGCCGTGATACTTGCTCTCAGGGCCAGAGAACTCACCATGGGCCATCTGATATACTAGTATAGATGGATCCAGTGCGTCTCCCAGGAACAGTTCACCAAGAAGATTGCTCTTCTGCTGGGCTAAACTGTGGACAGCTGGGATAGAGAGAGGTGTGGGATGCTGTTAATTTCCAAATTCCTGTGATGGAGTGAAGAACCAGCAAGCTTTTTAGAGGTGACTGCTAAACAGCCATCATAGAATTGCCCAAAAGAGCTGTCCTGGCATTTTGTAGCACTCTCAGAGCCCTCAGGAGGATGCCAGAGGCATGAAAGCCTCTGTGAGATCCTGGGAGGGCTCACGCTGCCTCCCCAACTATACCTCAGCTCAGCTTCTACCCAAAATGATCTGAGCTTTCTTTCCTCTATATCCTTCTCCCTCTTCATAATTGTGTATGAACCTTAATCATACGTCCTTGATCATATAACAATTTACATTTATAAAACGCTTTGTTATCCAGAAGCGGGTTGCTTGCCTTTCCAAGATTTAGCCGTGGACACTGGGTCATGTACCTTAGATTGATCAGGGAACACAGAATCTCATCTCTCAGTTTGAGGTGGACAATATAATCCCACATCAAATTACAGGGAACTTGAGATAAGTGAAGTTCAGATAATCACACTGTCTGACTTCCCCAAGGTCAGCTGGCTCAGCAGGGCTTTATCCACATTGTTTTACCTAAGATATTTACTTGAGACCAAGGACTAAATCCCTTCAAAGCTGAATTTCCACTGAAGCACTTCACCTTGGGTGATGTGTCTCACATGACTGAAATTTTGTGGGGTCTTGCTGAAAAAAAGCCCAACAACCTGAAGGCTAATTGAAGCCAAATGGCTCCTCATAACTAGAGAAATCAGTAGGCAAGCTATGAAGTTTACAGCTAGGATATTCTCACTGGCCAGTTTCTTTGGCTATCTGTATTTCCCTGGTTAATTCTAGTTTTCAGGCTGTCCCCTAAGACTAATATATAATCAGAATTGTACTGTATTTGGTTGAAGTCAATGGAACAAATAAGGTATCTAAACTTTGTGCTTTGGTGGAGTGGATAGAGTTTACGTAAGAAATATTTTGGAGTTCATAATCCAGTGTTTAAGTTACAGTAAAGCCTAAATATAGTACTTTAATCATCAGCAGCTATAATTTCACTCCAGTATTTCTTTAAGCTCGGTGGTTTTAAAGTCCAAAAGATAAGAAGCACTTCTCAGCAATGCAAATAGACATAGAGCAAAGAGTTCACTCAAAGGACATTGCTTCCAACAAGTGCTGCTTGCCTTTCAAATTCTCAGATAACTGGGAGGAAGAAAACAGGGAGCTCCCTCTTCCCTCAGCTTTTTCAGATACCTGGGGTCGGCAAGATTTGCCGTTCAGCAAAGCTCCAGGGCAGCACCAACATCTCTTTTCTGTGTAGCCCCCCTAGATAAGCAGCAAGTGAGAAGGAATTTATGGCACGAGTACAGCAAGTAGTAATGATTTGTGATAAAGGGGTGGTGTGAAGAAATGTGTAATGTTTAGTTTGGGTATACTGCATTGCTAGACTTAGATATATTCTTATACAGGATTATGTATAAAGAGGGCCAAGATAGATAGATAATTTATTTCTAGGACCTGTGTAGTTCATGTCTGTCAAGTAGTGTTCTCCATAGCTAAGGAGAATTCACCTCATTAGATGGCTAACTTTAGTCATATAAAATATAGATGTTAGCCTTAAGCTAGTCATCTGAGCTCTCTGAACAAGCAATGGAGAAAGGCAGGTATCTCCTGAGGGCAAATCATCAGAGACCAGGTTTAATAACCCCCCTGGAGGTACCTATCTCTCTCTCCATTGACTATGCAGGGAGGCTAGACATCTAGCTTGGACTAGACGTGTGACTTAGTGTGGGTCCCGTCTGGTAAAGAAACAGCCAGGAAAGAGAAAATGGGGTGAGCAAAATGCAAGGAAGATTGTATGCAGATGGAGGACCTCATGTGAGGTCCAGCCATGACAAGGGTAGCCTCTTTCCTTGTGTGACGTGCCAGGGAATCCATCTGGTCCAGTGGATCCCATGGTGAGACATTGGCACCCGCTGCACGTGGCAAGGTGGGAAGGGGCCCTGTGAGGTGCCAGGTCAGCAGGCTGGGAGACAGGGAGCTGCGCGGGGTCCTCCAAGCGAGGCGCAGGGATCCTCACAGTGCTTTTGCCCGCACAGAGTAGCCCCCCAAAGCACCAGGGACACACCAGCAGAGCCCTGCTTCAGCCTTATTTCACAGGCCTTGTGACCTGCTTCACCAGGTCAGCAGTGGCAGTGGTGTGAAAGTCTAAGGGCAGGATTTTGCCGAAGTTCATTACTTTATGGCACACAAAGGTCTGTCACTGCTGCCGGGTGGCAGTGCTGAAAGCCACCTGCCTCCCCCGGGCCCTCCTGCACGTCTCCGTGCAGGTGGCTGGATACAGTCGTCTCCGCGCTGGGAAGGATTTACACCAGAGTGATGCATTTTTACAAACATGTTATAAAGCAAAACCTGCGCACCTCCATACCGCAGCTCCAGGGCTGGCGACGCTTCTCCATGGGAGAGGCCGTCTGCAGAGGCACAGCCTTGCTGGAGCCAGAGGGACTCCAGCTGCACACATTCCACAGGATCTGGTTCTAAACTAATGACTCAGATTATCTGGAAGTGTAAATACTAGAAGGTTTTTCTGTCTGTTTGCTTGTTGCTGCTCCTCAATAAAATGTGCACATTATTTGGTTCAAATTCTATTTAGTTCGAGTTGTTTCCGAATGATTAGTGTTTGATAGAGATGTCAACAGTTTTCACTTTCTTTAAATTAACAGTGATAGACTTTTATAGCAGAGCATAAAGATATCAACTGGGAAATCTATGGCCATCAATGGGTTTAATTTTTTCCTTTATCTATCGATATAGCCCTAATTTGACACTTGCCTGTTGAGGTAGCTTGTAAAGAGGCTGTCGACCCTGTAATGCAAGTTAAATTTAGATTAGTCTTACAGCTCACTTAAAGCCCAGTAAAATGATAATTAAATTTACTGGTGAGGCTGTAAACTCTCAAGTATCTGGAATTAGCTCTATTCCTGCTTCTGACAATTTGACTTCATTAGGGTTTATGCTGTCCCCTGCCCCAGGGCCCATCTGAATGCAGAGTGAAAGTGAGGTCTATCAGAGCAGGCTGCCCAGGTAGTACAGCCTCATCTGTCCCGTCCTGCTCCGTGAAATGCTGCATCACTGCTGCCTCTAGCTGTTTTTGAGCCTTGGCACAATGCTAATATGACCATACTTATCTCTGAGTTCAAACCAGAGGTTATAATCTAGGTCAAAACCATTCAGCTTATCAGAGAGAGAAGATAGCCCTGCACTGCTGCTTAGGCAGGCAATAAATAATTTTCCGTTGTCCTGTCTTGGCTCCTACTTTTAAGCAGCATTAGCCATTTGGGAACTGAAGCTGTGCGCTCCAGCCTCTGAGCCAAAGGGAGCTGGGGGAGAGCGTGGCCGCCAAAGCCATCCCCGGGGCAGGGTGCTGCCGCACTGGCCCTGCCAAGGGCTCGGGTCTCTGAGGGGCAGGCTGGCCTTTCCTCCCAACAACTGAATTCATATGTAATTTCTTTCTGGCTCTGTACCACTGCCATCAGGTTAGGAAAAACGGAGCAATTCAGCTGGCTCGGAGACAGGTATAAAAGTGCTCTCCCAGCAGAACCTTGCTTTGCGTTATGTGAAGGGGAAGAGTATCTGTAGAGCCAGAGGTTTTGCCTGGCTCAGCCTTCAAGAGAAAATGTTTCCAAGCATGAAGCAGAAGGGGAAGGTAGAGGGCAAACAGGTGAGGGCCGAGGGCCAGCGCCAGCGGCGCTACCTGCCCTCCTCAGGGGCTGCCAGCCGAGTCTGCGGGCGGCGGAGAAATCGCTGGATGCCCCTGCCTTGCATGGGGGCTGCTGCAAGTGCCCAGTGCCCTGAGTGCATGGACAGGGGAACATTGCACAGAGAATTTCTGAGTCTGCCTTGCTGTGTCTCATAATACCACCCTCTATGCACACTAACCACCTTGAGTGAAGCCTTGATAAATCTTTGTTATTGCAATAACAAATCACATTTCCCCTTCAGCTCTTTCAGAGGGAATCATTTGTGTCTAGCCGCTCCTCGCTGGCTAGTCACAGGGACTGACAAGTGCTCCAAGCTGTGCTCTGTCCTCTGGAAGGGAGCGTTGCAGTGAAGTACCAGTGAGTACAATACAGAAGTGAAATACTGCAGTTTTTATATAGGGGATTTTATAAACTCACAGTAATTGTTCTCTAGGTATTTTCTGTTCCCAGTGTATGAGACACCCTCCAAAGAGACACAACCCACCATCCTGGATTAAAGTGCTTACATCCCAGGCCTAGCTGTAAACAAAGTAGAGGGCCCATGTACAAGGTCCATCTGAAGTGCAGATACAGAAATCAGACAGAAAGTGTTATGGAAGAACTAAGGAGAGACTGGAAAGAGATAGGCTAAGTCTGCTGGTGGTCCAGCTTTCCCCCCAATCCTAAGACCTAAGTGGTCTTAGGAAGCAGCATAGTAATACCACACAACATTACCATCTACATGTAATTTGTAGTTTGAAACTACCATTTTTGGAATTATCCTGCTTGTCTCTTCAGTAGGGAAAGAGGGTCAGAAATACCTCCAAATTTTCTTGCAAATACAAAGAGGAAAGAATTACACATCAAAGAAAGTAATGCAAATAAGAACAGATTTCAATTTTGATCACCATGACTCAATAGGCAGCTTGTGATGAAAAAAGCTGAAGCACGTTCTGTGCCCTTTGCTATGTCATTTCAAGTTTTGTCTGATATTCTGCTTGAATTTCAATGATTATGATAATTAAATTTTTAAGGAAACATCAGATCCCATTTTCTAAGAACAGCTACCTATTACTTCTGTTATTTTCTTGGCATTCAGGGTTCTCCGTGATCCATTAAACACAACATTTTAAACACTTTGTCACTGAAAAACATATAGTATTAGAAAACATCAATGAGCAGCAATGACAAAACCATGCAGCACAAAACAGAGTAGCCACCAAAAGCAGGTGCCTTTTTTGAGCCCTAAATTCAGTAAGGATGGGATTCATCTCACATGGTTTTGTATGTGCCAAATGGAGACCTCTGCATCTGAGCTATCACCTTATTTTGGGTGAGAACTTGGCTTTTCTACATTTAGACCAGACAAGTCATGCTGTGAAAGTGCCCAGTGTTCCCCCTTAGCTCTCACTGGAAGCTGTGGAATAGCTGAGATGAGGACCCAAGGAGAGGTGACACCTATCTCACCCTCATTCCCCGAACTAAAATGTAACTGAGGCTGGGAAAAGGCGGCACTACGTGCACTTGTCTGCTCTTAGCCTTCCCTAGGCATCTGCCCCTTACAGTATCTGCTGGAGGCAGGAAATGGCAGGACCCTTGGGCTGACCCTGTATGGTCCTTCTCCTGCTCTCATATTCTGAATTAACTGGGAAATCTGGCTGAGTAGTGCCCACTTTCGGTTGGATGCCAACCTGGCAGCACTGTGTTGTGCTGCCTCAGGAGCAACCTGGCAAGTGGGTAACTGCTCTCCAGCTCTGTCTCGTCCCTGGTGGCTGGGGAACTGCTGGTTTCATGCAGTCAGACTCTGCCTGTCCCACTGGTGCAGACTTATGTGTGAGAGGAAAGGGGTTGCATAGCTTTTCCTGTTATTTTGCCTCCTGAGTGGCACCAGGAATAGCAGCTCCTAGGAAGGACTTGCACACCGTGTATCAAGTGAGAGTATCATGGCCCTCCTCTGCCCTGATGGGTGTAAAAAGCATCAGACAAGCCTGTCCTGAGGTAGCTCCATGGGAGAAGGGGGTCCCCAGTTTGCAGTTAACCCCCCTAATTTTAGTTTAAGCTCCTCTTAGTGCAGTAAGGCAGCTCACCCCAAAGCGAGCAGGCCAGTTAGTCCCTGAACTGCTCGCTCAGCTGAGGCGACTGGCGTGGCTGGATCTCTGCTGACTGTAGAGTACATTAAACACATAGTGCGCCGGGAGACACCTAAAGGTAAACGTCTTCATCTCAAGCAGAATGCTCTTACTGTCAAAAAGGGACAACTCACGTAAGTGCTAGCCAACATGAGAGCTGTGGGAGTCTGAGCCTTGTGCCAAATGCTTTTCAATCCAGCAGACTCTGCCGTGTGAGCTGGTGAGAGAGATTTGTACTGTTTAGACAAGGACAATGGCATATTTGATGTTATTTAAAAAACATCATTGGAAGTTACTGAAATTCACTGTGGCTCAAAATAAGTGTAGGTGTAAAAAAATGAAATCCATGACAATGAAGGGAACATTAATGCCAGCCAGAGCCTGCAATCAGTTCTTGACTGCATAAAAAGGAGGCCTTTTCCAGCTGTTTGCCCTGAATTTTAACACACAAAATATTACAATAGTTGACAGCTAAACTACACAGCTCTGCTTTTCACAGAGCACTTTAAATTATGCTCTATCAGTAGATGAAAAACATGCAGGTGAAATCCTTCCCCCCCCCCCCCCCATTTACCTCTGAAGGAAAAGCAGAGATTAAAGACGTTTCCGGAGGAGCGGCGCGCGGTGCCTGGCGCTCACGGGCGGGCGGATGCTGCCATCCTGCGGAGAGAGGCGCCCGCCGGCGCCCCGCAGAGCGGCTCCCCCGGGGCCGCCCCAGCGCCCCCAGCTCTGCCCTCCTCCTTTCTGCCACCTTCGTGCACAGAGTGCCGCCCTGCAGCCTTCACCTGCAAAATCCAGCCAGCTTTCTCACGCGGATTCTTCAGCGTTATAACCCTTTAAAGCAGGCACAGTCCTGAAACGCACTGCAGGGCCGTGGGTGCGAAGGGTGCACAGCAGCTTGGGCACTGGTAGCCCGCAGAGGTTGATTAGGAGAAAGAGTGTGCCATAAGATTTAATCATGTCATTTTATAAATTTCAGGTAGTTGGAGGGGCTTTTTTTTTTTTTTTTTTTTTTTTTAACGTTGCCTGGTGTTTTAAGTGCAAGGAGGAGAGAGCATTTCTTGGGCTTCTTGGCAGCTTACATCAAGCATGAGGCAAGGTACTGGGCTGGTTTCCGGAGAAGGGGAGCTCGTCCACACAGAGCCCTGCCTCTCGGCCATGCTGCTGCTGCTCCTCTCGGCTTTAACGCACACATTCACTTCTTCTTCCTCCAACCTACATCTCTCCAGCTTGTGTTCACAAGCAGAGAAAGACCTGGAAAGAGGGGCAGGAATGGCTCCAGAGGGCAGTCGATGTGCCAGAGAGGTAGAAGAGAGGGAAGAAGAGATGGGAGACAGACAGGCATGAAAATGAGTGATATACAACTGCCCCCAAAGGAGGACCATGCCAGTGGGACACCACCGTGGGCTGCAGCAGTGGAAGAAACAGGGTGGTGATGGAAGAGAGCCAGTTTGGATACCCTAGCTCAGGGAAAAGCAGAGGATGTGAAACACCCTAAACAGGAGCATTTTAATGAGAGGAGGGAAACAGAGCAAGACAAGTGGCTGCAATAATGAGTGCTCTCTTAAAGTAACCCAGAATTAGACACTGGCATGGGCTATTTGAAGTCATAAAAAAAATTTAATGCTTTAGCCTTTCAAGACTTATGAGTGCATCTCCCCCAGCTACCTTCAGAAACACTTTTTAAATATTGAAAACCCCACTGAGACTTAGCTATAAAACTTTAATGGAGACAGATTCTCTGAGCCTGCTAAAAGGATTTCTCTGCAGCATATATTGCTGCATTTTGGTTAATTTACTGGGCTTCTTTCTCCCCAGCATCTTTCTTTTCAGCATCTTTCTTCTTTTCTCTCCCTCAAGTGCTAGTTCTGGTCTTTGTTTCATTTTTCGTTTCCTGTTTCTCTTTCTATCCAGCATTAATTTTCTTTTTAACTTTTTGGTTTTAGGCTAGGTCTTTTCTACCCTTTCCCCTTTGACTTTTATTTTACATCTTCTCTTTCCTGTGGCTTTAGATGATCTCTTTTTCTTCTCTGCCTCTTTCTGGGTTTCCATATTTTTTCTGAAAACCTAGTTTGTAACTGAATGGATTAAAATGACCAGGACAAACCATCCTCTGGCAGATTGCTGAAGTTCAGGAGAATCTCTAACTGCTTGATAAGACTTGGTCAAACACAAGGTGAACTGTAGATTATGGGAAAAATCTTTCAAGGCACCTCAGATGCTGATAACCTCCCTGACTCCCTCTAAGTGATGATTTTCCTGTCATCAGTCAGACACCTCACCTGAATTTAGGTGGCTGCAATTAGGCATTTGAGTTATTTGTCTGATACCCTTTATAGCCAAAGGTGAGAAATAGGCACTCTGGGGCATGGCTCATTGGGCAAATTTAAATGTCTGCTTGGTGCTAGACGACTCCATGGGAATATCTCTTTCTCTCCATGCTGAGGGACCTTAGGGTGATGAGGTCAGATGTAGCTGGTCTGCCCCAGTCAGACAAATCCCACCCCCAGTCTGGGACTCCTCTCCCCTAACTTCAGGCTCTACAGCATGGATCATTACAGATGAGCAGGTCCTGGCGGTCTATATTCAAGGCCATTACCATGTGTGAGCAGTCTCTGCCTTTGTCTTTGCTATTCCATTGTTGCATCTCTACAGCCCAACCACCTTCAGGTTGTGACCGATCTGCAGCAATGTCCATGATGGCACTTTCTCTAGGGCATGCTCTCTTTTTCTGCTTTCCTTCCTACTATTCCACAGAGCCTTAGACTGTAACTGTTCAGGTTTTCTTGCTGTGATCACTTACTGCATCTGGTGGCATTTTCTCTGAATCCTCTCAGATTATTTGGTATCTTTTTTGACTTGTAGAGGTTATAACTGAACACAGTATCCAAATAGCACTTATATAGTGTAGGTTCAGGTGTGGCTGGTCCCATGACTGGGCAATATTGTGGTGTGATGGATGGAAAATTTGTCACTAGAAAAGCAGAGAGGCTGCAGCGTGTGGACCTCAGATGCCTTCCTCAACGGCGCTGCATCCTGCAGCACTTGAGCAGCTGGGCACAGGCAATTTAGATTGGCAAAAGCAGTCCAGTTAACAATAACAAATCTTTTATTCTTAAAATGTGATTATAAAGGAAAGAAAAAAAAGGAACAACAAAACCATGTAGCAGTTCAACTTCATTGTTTTCTGCTGTGTCCCCCTTGAGGAGAGCTACCAGGAAAAAATACTAGCTTAGGTGAAATTAAGCGGAAATTACCTATTCTCTATATTTTGCATACTCATTTCTAAGTCTTTCTTAACTATTCTGGTTGATATATTAAGCTATAATTTTTACTAGTGCCTATTATCATTTTATCAAGAATATATTGTATTACAAACTAACCTTCCACTCTGTTACTTAAAAAATAAGAATTCTATTCAATAACCCAGCTATTCATACTCAACCATGCATGAAGATTATCATGTCTTTTTTTTTTCTATCTAGTCAACAAATAAATTACTGTCACCTTTCTGGACAAGAGCTTAACTTCCATATATCAACATAATCAAGTTCAGTTCACAGATACCAAATACATCGCTTGGACACAAATTTTCCTGGACAGTATTTCTACAAAGCTAAGAACTGTTTATATAGGGTCAAAATCTTGACATTTTATTGGTGGATAAAGCTGTTTCAGAGGTATGGTTTTGTTGCTGTAATGGCTCTAAGCATTCTTAAACTGGAAATTTGATCTTGCTTGAGCCACTGTGAAGGCACAGAAAAATTCCTCTTCTTCCTCCTCCCCCTTAGCCAATACAGGTCCTGATCTGAAGCAGTTGTTGCTATTTCAGTCCTGAAATCACTTCATAGTTTTGTGAAGGTGCTTAAGGGCTGACACACAGCTTCATTTCTCACTGACTCATTGGAGCCAGTGGGACTGGCGTAGGCCAATTAAAAGGAGAGGGTACAATTAAATGAACCGAGAAATTAAAGGAAGTGAGTAGAGCTCTGCATTTATCTCTTTTACAATGGTCTGGAGATTGAAGACAAAATATCAGCACTCCTTCTGGGATTTGCTTCCTTGTCAGAAAGACAGCTTGGAAGGAAGAGGCCCAGCGACAGAAGGAAGGAAATCTGTCTCTGTGGGAAAAAATGGAGGCTCAAAGCACAGAAAAGGTTCCTGGAGCATGTGGAGCAGATGGATTTAAAAGACACAAAATGCCGTCTGAATACTTTTGATGTTGATTCAAACTGATACCTCAAGAAAAGATCAGTAACAAATTGGTATGGCAGACCTTTATTCCATCTACCTCCCATTTTCACAATCCAAGCACTAACACTGTAAGACATTGTGTTCATGCTCATAAATTCCTCTTTGTTCCCAGGCATGTTGGGAAAGAAGTTTGGGGAAGAAGTCAAATTACAGGGAGAAAGAGCTTAGAGGAAATACAGGAATTTTGTCTGGATAAGAGTCACTTCACCTAATTTTAGCCATCTGAAAGATGGTTATTTGAACTAGGATGTTTGCCTAGGTGCCTTCTCTATCAGTGGCACAGTTCCAGTACACATCCAAGGGAGCTGGCTGAGACAGCAGGATGGAAATCCAACGTACCTCTTTCTTTCCCTTCACTGAAGAGGGAACCCAGAGTTTGAACTAGACAATTAGCCTTTAGACAGCCAGAGCTGGAGAGGTAGATTTCGACCTCCATGTTAATATAGCCAGAATGCTAAACTGTGTTGAAAAAGCATCTCTGTAAATAGCTTCTTTTAATAAAGAAATGGATTTGGATTGTTTGGTAACTATGTTCTTATTCATTGTGTCGCATATAAAATAATGGCCAGAAAATCTTTTCCCTTTAGACTTCTCCCTTGTTTTGCTATGTGTAGGAAGATGCAAGAAAAGCTTTTCAGTGGACTTGTTTTTTCTCCTACAGAGTTTCCTGTATTATAGTATCTTAAATGTCAGTGGAGATTACTGATGCCTGACTGAAACATGAGTGAAAGTCATCTGACCAAATGCTTCCATCTAAAAAAGTATGTCTGTTGAATCATGTTACAAATCTTACATCTTACAAAAGCTTGCTTTCCTCCATGACTGTATAGGTGACCAGCTCACTTCTAAGGTGAGATAATCGTGCCCCCATGTGTGTTTACCATTTTTGTTCATAGCTTTCATAAGGCAGCATTATACCCTGGTCTCCAAAGGAGGTTTCCTGTTTTTGCTCAGCCACTTCCCAGGACCATTTGATACCTTCAGCCTATTTCAGCCAAATTTCACACTGATATAGTGGCCCCAAAGGTGTTTAATTCCCACAGATTTAGTGTCAGTGAGTGAATGACAACTGGAAAGATTGGAAATGGGAGCTGGAAGGGGTGCATGCATGGAGGGAAATGTGTGGGCAATTGAGTACTGATCCTTCCCAAGCTGCAGCAGCTGCCAGCCAAGCCACGTGTTCCCACCAGCTGCTCCATCTGCAGAGACGCTGCTCCAAACCAGTCTCGCTGTGTGCTGCCTCTTGCCATGTGGGTAGAGCATAGAGGGTAATGAGGACTATGTGGATGGTGGCACATGGGAAGCTGGGCATCATCCAGGGAAACCCAGATTTATTAGTTCCACTGCTCATGGAAAACCCTACCTAACTGTTAAGGCTTTGCTATGTGTAAATGCTTGTATTAATTCTCCATCTCCTAATTACAGTAATAAACCTTTGAGGGTTATTTGCAGGTCTGGTTTGTGCCAGACCACTGTCTGGACTGTCTATAAGAATGACTGCGTAATATGGAAACAGGTATGTAAGAAGCCAGCTAGAAATATGCATCTATAAAATAGTAATTAAAACATAAGTGAGCAATCCAGAGCCTCCATCAAGGGATATGTGGGAATGCCATGTGCCTTTCCCTGCATCTTAGATTATCTTGAAGGATTTTGATATAAAAATGATGATAATAATAGTCAAGAAAGCTACCAGCTGCAGAATATAAAACTGTTATTAATATTCTGAGCTCTGAGATAAGTAACATTGTCAATAAGGCAAAAACATTGGCAGAGCTAATTCCAAAAAAAAATCCTTCATATTTTAAAAAAAGGCAGGTCAACCATGCAGGTTAGGCAGCCTCTTCACGTGTTCCTCAGAGATACCAGCTCCTTCAGATTTTCTGACAGCAATCAGCACCATTCACAACCTGCATCTGGGAGAGTGTCTCCAGCTGAGGAAACAGTCCAGAGGATGAGGTCAGGTAGTTCCATTGCTACATACAAAAGCAACAGTCTAAAAAGAGGTAGTCTTTTAGATCTGGGGGACTGGATTTGAGATCGTCATATTATAGAAGATAATTATTATAATTTAATAATTATTATTATAATTTAACCTACAGAGGTTAAAGGGAGGTTAAAGGCTTAAGGCAGATTAAAAATTACTTAAATATCTGTTTTAATTTAAAAATATATCATTTTCACATTCATTATTAAATCTTAAATAATAGATTGGTTTACTTCTAACAAAAACCATTGGAGGGTGCAAATGATCTTCTGCACCCAAAAAAAACAGTGCTTCTCTGACCAGCGCAACCCTGAAAAGCTGTTCCCAGGCCAAGAGCACCACAAGCCTCTCCTGGGTTTGTGTTTTAGACAGAAGAACAGACTTGCTTTTTTCACAACCCTCTGCGCTGCTCATGACCTCCACATGCCAAGAAGGTTGTTTTGCTTTCTACAGCATTTTATAAGCATGTAACTGAAAACTGCACAACCATTTTATTCTTTTGTTTTCTACCTGTAGTTTCATAACATTTAAAGAGGAAAATGGAATAACCGTCCCTTCCCCCAAGAAATGCCATGATTTCCATTTGTTCTTGTTTCTACACCTTTCTGATAAAATCTTTAATTTCACTCAAATGGCCACTGAAGCAAGCTGAAAAAGTTTTGAGCAAAACCAGAAATTCCCCTCGTCATGCCCCAGATGCCTGGGCAGCCGAACGGGAAGGGTGGACAGGGGGTCACCGAAGGTGAAGCCTAGAGAAATGTTGTTCTGTGTGACAGCATGAGGTGTTAGTCCTGGGTGGTGGCAGCAAGAATATCAGCGACTGTCTTAGTAGGCTGAGTGCAGCTCTCCAAATGTCAATGCTCACAGTAAGCACTCTTCAAACATTTATTCCTGCCTGCCATTTTAAGCTCTGGCTGATGGTCACACATGTGTGAAAAGATAACTAGATGCAAATCTCTTGATTAGCACGGGAGAGCACAGGTGCCTAACTGACAGACTTTGTGACTTCTGAATGCAGGGAAGAGTGAATGAAAGGGTTTATCCTTTCCCTGAAATTTCTCCTTTCTTCCTTCTTGACCAGCTGTGTTTTACCCCTGGGTTGTCTTGACTTGCTGTGAGGTTTGGGTACGCAGTGGCAAGAAGTGCTGCCTGCAGCTCCGCGCCAGAGCCTCTGGCCTTGCCAGCACTGACACTATTGCCAGGAGGTCCAAAAGCAGCTCATGCCATGCGGAGAAGAAGCCGTGGAGCCTTTATAAGCCAGACCTGTGTAAGCCCCTGTGCTAATCAGGAGACTTGAGATAACAGCTATCCTGTTGCACATGGCCACCAGCCACAGCACAGGGTGGTGGGCAGAGACGTGAAATACAGAACAACATTTTTTAAATGGCCCTTGATGTTTAAATGGGAAATAGCCTTCATGCTGTTGCACAGATCCCTGGAGCTCCTAGTGTTTCAGTGATGTTGGACATCTTCAAAATGCATTCAGTGGCAGACACAATCCTCCACATCCCCACTTGTTCACCTTGGCAGTGGGAAGCCAAAATAGGTCCCATTTCCAAAGAAGGCATGTGTGCTCCTCATATTTCATCTATAGAAATGAACCACAAACAGCATCCATTAAAAAATGCAGCCTGTGCCAACTTTTATGCACCTAAAAGAAAAGGGCTCAAATAAATAGGAAAAATAGATCTTGCTTTTCAACTCCCCGTTTTACTTGTTTTCCTTTTAAAATATTTTTTCGCTTTTGAGAGGTATTGAGCTTTCCTCTTAGCTTCTAAAAAAATATTGTAACCCTCCTCAGAGTACTTTGACCACGTATTAGCTCCAGATGATCTCTCTGCACAGGAATGAACTCCAGGTGTCAGAAAGGCTGCCCTGCATGGGGCTGGTTGAACCGTGCTGAAAGCAGTCAAGTGATTCCCACCGCATTATATGGGAACAGATCTGACTTTTCATGTATAAATAATTCCCGATGCTAGAGCCTTATTTTCTCAAATCAAAACCTGTAGCTCCAGAAAGTTACAAATCTGTTTCTGCTCCACTGGTAAACAACAGGAATGGATATTCCTTCCATCAAGGATTTTTGGAACTGAAGCAATAGGTCAAGTTTGTGAAATGGTTCAATGGTTGTGAAATGGTGAATTTTTTGCTGCCATTCGCAGTGGCAAGTAGCAAATTGAGATGGAAATAACTCCTCACCTGGGCCATGTCGCAGCTAATAGACAGTTCATCCTCCTTGTACATTTTCTAAATGTTCTTGCACACTCTACTTTAAAAGTCCAAAGGTGTGAATGATGTGTGACAAATTTTTTTTCTTAGCTTACTTCTGTTACTACAAGGTAAACTGCCCTCCAAGATCTTGAGTATTTTCTCCCTCACCTTGTATACCTCTTTCAAAATTGATATTCTGGTATCTATTCATGATATCTATGGCTTTCCCACAATAAAGGACTGGTTCCCAGTATAAGACACTAGTCATTCTCTGGAAAAAAGCCGCTTAATAAGGCTTGATATCACTTTTTTTTATAATCACTCCACTTCATAACCCACAGGATTTTTATTTCTTTGCATTGGCACTGATTTTTTTAGTATGTTTGTGATCAGCTCTAGTTTGTGTTATTTTGTTGACATTAACGTCATAGTACCAGTCTCCTCATTCACCAATCTTATTGCTCCGTGGGCAAGCCTACTCCCATCCATATTACCATCAGGATGATACATTGTTTAGTCAAGGCTGCACCCAATTCCCATTGGAATGAAACAAAGCTTTTCCACAGGCTATGAGTAAGTTAGTCCCTCAGAAAACAGACTACTCCAGTGCTGGTTAAGAGCTGCTGCTATTGCTGTAGCTTGCCGTTTGCGAGTGTTTAGCTAGGACGATCCCCATCGTGGAGTCCGACCCCAAGCCTTTACTCCCCAAGCACTTCCCAGAGAGGTCATGGTCCCTTGCAAGTTTTCCTAGCAAAAAAGATGGAAACAGCAGGAATCCAAGTGTCCCACCTCCTAAATGAGCACCCTTGCTAGGAGTGTAAAGCCATACTTTTATTCTTCCGTATTTCCCCCTCTAGGGACTGAGATCTCAGCCCTTGGTGATGTGTTACCAGTCCCCCATGTGCTGGGAGGGGGGTTCAAATCCTCCTGTAATTCGGTGGAACAAATTCTCATTACTCCTTACTGATAAACAAGGGTTTTAGCACAGGACTGGCTTTTTGCTAAACTGCCTTTTTTTTTTTTTTTCAGGCACTTCAAAGGCTCTGCCACTAGATGTAGCAAAAGCTCTCTTAAAAGTTGCGGCTGAAGTACTTAGCAGTATTCCTTTTTCAAAGGGGAAAACAGACTAAATTTCAACCAGCAGGATAAGGATGACCTTATATAAAAAGTGTCCAGAAGAAATAGCACTGATAGCAGGCGTGTTATGTAGTGCACAAAAGCTCTCTCCATAAAAAGCAGATGCAAATGAGGTTGGGTCATCACGTTAGAATGCTCCTTGCTTGAGAAATTCTTTACACACCAAATTCTGCTCACCTGTCTCCTAAGTAATCCTAAGTGTTTCAGAAAGCCTGAGCTTAATAAAGAGGAGTTCTATACCCACTATGGACGGTAGCTGAAATGCCAGTGAAATCGGGATAGTTCATGACCTATTATTGACATATTCTAGTACTTCCATGAAATCTGGCTTGCTCCAGAAATAGGTATTTTTAGAAGAAAATTGCAAGAATTAAATACAATAAAACAGAAATAAAATAATATGCTTTATTTTATTTACTTACAGGAATAAACAAACTCTAAATATTGCTAAGAACATCCAGAGAAATAATCTTCATTAAAGAGAAGAAGTGTTGAAAAGAATCTGTAAAGTGTTCTTTCTGTAAAAAGAGGGTTGTTTAGGCATTCTCACTGTCATAGAAAATAAATCCAGGAAAATAAAGCATCAAAAGTTAATAGTACAGCTAAGGAGGCAGCTATGTGAGATATTTCAACATCTGAATCCAATATTTCACTAAGTAACTTATGATACAGTGGAGACAGTTAAAAAAAAAACAGTTTTGCAGTATGACCAAAAAAAAAAGTGATTTATCATATTTAATTGAACAGAGCTTACTGCGAAATGATATACAGGTCTGGAATCCAGAGCTGGGAATTCAGCTGGTGAAAATTCAAACCAGAAGCTGTCTTTAAAAGATAGATATGGTACACATTGGGTAGGATTCCTCCAATCACACATACACATGTACATCTGAGCTGGTATAAGTTCCTGCTACAGTCAGTAGACTCTATGGTGCGATTTATCCCACCCTAAGGTAGGTATCTACATTTGATCTGAAAACTCACATTCCAAATTGGCAACTTCTCATTGACTGTAGAAGAAATCTGGGTTGAACAGTTGAACTGTAGCTGTCTCCATTGCCAATATCTGAAGGGGCTGGGGAAAAAAATCCTATCCTTTCTGTCTATTTAAAGGAAAACTGGTTGCACAACAGCAAATACATAGAAACTTTAACACAACCATGATATCCAGGAATACCTAGAGCCAAAGCTGTAAGAGTATAATTCACACTGGCTCCCATGGGCTGGAGCTGGGCCACAGAGATGGGAGAAGCTGGATGTTGCTGGCAACCCATGTCATTACTTGCATGTGCTAACCTGGCTCTTCTCACCGCTTCACCAGTTCATTCTCATTTCTCCTGTTAGTCTTACGATAGGTTTTTCTCAAAGCTAACTATATTTGAACCTTAAAAGAACTTGCTCTATGTTATATGCTTCAGTTTGGTTAGATTTCATTTAAAAGAAAATCATCCCTAGCAGGAAGGAAAATGCAATGAAGAGCTGGATCTGATTCCTGCCCTGTTAAGCAAGGCCTGACTCTGTGGTCCTCGCTCACCCTCAGCCACACGGTTCTCCACATCCTGCTACACTGAGTAAAATAAGGCAACAAGCTGCTTCTCGACTGCTTCCCAGGCGGGCAGTTTTAAGGGCACTCTTAGAAGACAGCATGAGGAAAAACACCACTGCTATCCATATTATTTACCCCTTGGCAGGAGGGGGAAACACCTCAGCAGGGGAGTGAAAAAATACATTTCCTCCATCCTATCATGATTTACTGACAGCAGTTACTTGATAGGATGGTAAAAAAAGACTCCTGAGTAAACATAAATTGGGCAACTACATATAATTTTTTTCCTAAACTCAGAAATGAGGGATGTTTTGCTGCAGAACACCAAAAGGTCTAGAGCTACACACAGAGGAAGGGGAAAAAGTAAGCAATTTCTTTTCTCCTGGCAAAGCTGAAATGCTGCAGGTCCCTGCTGCATAGGATGTAAGAGGAGCGTCAAACCCTGCTGCCTGAAGGCCTTCTGGCAGGCAGCTAGTCAGGACTTTGTGGATCTGTCCATTAGCTACAGTAGCCAAGAAAACATCTTTGAGAAGCTTCTGTTCTTACTGTGTTTTTCCCATTATGACGTACCCTAAAAGAACAGATTAACCCAGGCTAGACATAATCATTAGGAAATAGATGGGCGCCGTGCAGGAGAGCAGCTCGTGTGCTGCCGGAGCGAGGCGTATCAGACTAGTGGGAGCACCTTGACAAGAACAGAGGCTTCAAGTGAGGCCACTTTGCAAGTGAGGCTGGAACAACTTGTACTTAGGAACTCCTAGGCACATGTCAGCAGCATTACACAGTATATCAAGGGGATCAGGCACACAAATATATACCTAAGATGATTTTCTTTGCATCATTTTCACTGCTGCCAAAACTCAAATTGCACAGTTCCCCTAATGGACAGAGGAAAAAAGCAGTCTGGTGGCAAACAATATGACTTTGCAGTATTAATCAAAGAATGTCCTGTACCTCTTAGAGCGTCTTCTTGGTCTGGACACAGATGCTGGCCCAGATGACTGGAAATGCTCAGACTGCGGGAGAGATGGTGTAAAGGGGAGTAAGGGCATGCTATCCTGCTCTAGCTGGTCTCCCCCACATAAGGAAATACATTTCAGAAACCTGGCGATGCAGGAAGCATGTGATTTCTGGCTGGTCTGTAGGACGGCTGACATCAGCCTGGCTTGGCGCAGGCCTCAGTCCAAGGACCAGGGAAGGGGGGAGGAAAGCGAAGGTCACCCGTTAGGCTTCAGCAAGGCAGATGATGGCCTGGGACTAGTAGCTTTCCACCTAGGCTTGAGCTCAGAGCAGTAACATCGGGCTGAACCATGCAGATCACATGGCTCGGCAACTGTTTCCTTTCAAGAACAGGTTATCTTTGCTTTGTACCTGCTAAGAGCAGCTCCACAAGCCTCACTAATGTGGACCTACACAAACTCCACCTCTGCAGCATATCATGCCTTCACAGTGCCACAGCATTAACTGGGAAGGAACAAGGTGTTACAAGATATTGAACTTATTTAACTATATATAGTAGCAAGCTTATCAGATAGCAGGATTTACTATGGATTATGCTGCTCATCATCTCACATGTTACCCTGGAAATTAATCCAAAAGTTCCCCGCAGAAAGACAGTCTTTCAGAGAAGACAAACGACTAGACATCAGTACACATGTGGGAGAGGGCAGGCACTCAACCACGGCCTTTACAGCTCTAAGTAAGGATATCAGGTCTGGAAAGGCACCTAGATTAGGATCCTAGGGGCAGATGCAGAGGATCTACCCAGGCTTCCTGGAGTCAGTAGGGAGAAATCAGCAAACAGGTGGTGAGTCAGACAGGGATCCCGTGGTCCTGCACCAGCTCTGCAAGAAACCCTGGCTGTTTCACCAGTGCAGGGCAGGCAGCTCAGCACTCAGCACCCCAGCCCTGCTGGTTCCAGTTACTGGTGCCCAGCCAAGGGGCTGGTCCTGCTCCAGCCTGAGGCAGTGTTTCCCTCCCAGGGAAAGCAGGGTGCAGGAGGGACGAGGGGAAGATGGGATGTACCAGCTCAGGTGTCTCCTCCAAACCAGAAAGCCTAACTCTCTGACCGCCTGTCAGCCTGCTCCTTTCCCAAACCAGGTGGGCTTTCCCTATGAGCCACTACAGCACTTCTTACGTTCATATATTCTTGTGATGCAGCACAATGAATTTTCTCAGGGAGGCATCTGTCTCTCCCCATGGATGATGGGGGCCAGGAACACTCATGCAGTCAGGTAAGAGCAGGGCAGAGCAGGGAGGATGAGTTGGGTCTCAATCCAGCCAAAACACCTAATAGTGCCTTCTTAGTGAGGCAGTGCTAACATCCAGCTGTAGGGTTACTTAGTCTTCCTACGCCAAATTCCTAGCTAAAATATGGGAATATTCATATTTTCCTCCTTCCTACATATTAAATTATATTGTGTCTTGAACAGGATATAAACCCATGACCTTGATGGATCAAGACTTGCATAAATTATTACAAAAGCAGAAACTGCCTTTATATGTGTCTAAAAAATCCAACAGAAAGGCTCATAAAAGCACAAATGGAATGCAAAGTCTTATTTTGCTTTTTTTTTCTTTCTATCCTAATGACATATCACAATTTCTACCACAAATACTATAGAAGATCATAAAAATTTGTTAATACATGCAAGCAAATAAAAAACAAAATGACTTGGTGCATTACTGAAATGATGCCAACCTCTCTGACTGTTCAACCCTTATTCAGCAAGGACTCCTTGCAATAATGTGGAATAGCATATGGATGTTGTTAATAATATGCCACAGAGTTGCTTGTTAATATGAATTGCAAATGGATGGCATTTTAAGCAAAGGGTTTTAACCACTCAAGGGCAATTTTTAATTATAGAACTGTCAGTATCTCTGGTTCATCTTTCCTCCTACAACTAGTCAGTGTGTGTCTGTGTCTGGGGTAGTAAAGTTGCACTAGAAGTTGCTGTGTGCGGATTCATTCCTAGCCCAGCTATGCTGGAAGTATCTCATGTTAATGCTGCTCACTAGTTCATCTCTGCCACATGTGAAATATCAAGCAGCTTTCAAACACTCACTTCTGCAGAAGAACGTGCATGGACTTATCAGTTCATTAGTTATTGCACTCATTAAGGTTAACAGTCTGTAAAGGTTCTTCACTTTCTGTTCTCCCCATTAATCAACAGTGATATTTGACCTATTAAAAACTGGGAGGGAGAAAAAAGAAAATCAAAAAGTAAAATGGTGCATGGGACAATAAAACAACACTGGTACCACCCCTGGAGTCAAGCAGTGATGCACAACACAAAAGGGGGAATGCACTGAAGATTCAGATTTAACAGTGTTGTGCTTGGTGAATCGACCCACATGTGTCCGAAATCTGTCTCTGCCTCCTATCGGCTCCCCCCAAGCTATTTTCTTTTTCTCCCCTCTCCCTTCTGCAATTCCCCTGCATACCGCAGCGCCTGCTGTCAGGAGCAGAGCGGCCACGTCGCACCTCCTGGCAAAAGGATTCTGGCGAAAGGAGCCTCGCATGTCCCAGCTGGGGAGCCGTGGCAGGGAGGCGCATGGCCCCACACCAGACCCCCAGCCGCTGCACAGAGGGGCTGGGAAGGAAATCACTGTGCCAAAAGTTTGCCCACGGGCTGCAACAAACATGCCATACCACACCGGGATAGGTGGGACAAAGCCAGTCCGCGAAGCAGATTTGCAAAATGTTGGAAATCATACAGGGTTGGTAATGAATGGTTTTGCAAATGTACAAGTTATAAACCTTATTGTTTATGTGAATATTTGCATCTTTGGGGGTAACAGTGGTTGTTGTGCTCATGCTGCAAGTTCTGAAGAACACCACATCCTCTTGGAGTATTCCCCTTCACTAGCTTTCAGGTAAATTTTCATTAGTTATTTCCCCCACTCCTCTCTTAAAAAGTCACCTTGCGATTTCCTTATGCTCCTCATTTTCTCTTGCTGTTCTGGTATATTTCTCAAAATCAACTTATTTGTTACAGTGCTCTTAGCTCTCCTGACTCTGTAGTTTGATTATAAACACTTGCCACCAACGCTGCACAACAGCAAACCCCACTAATTCCCTCTGGTTTTTTTAAGTTTACTAATCATTGACCTATGATTTCCACTGACAGCGTACCAAAATAGGTATGAGGTATGACTTACTTGGTAGGTACCACAGGCGCAGGTGACCTCCTGGCCAAGGTCCCCCTCGCTGCCAGGGCTCTGCAGCGCCATGCAAGGCAGCTCGCACGAAGATGCCAGGCTGTGCGTTAACCCTGCGAGCATCCCAACAGCACAGCCCAGGGCAGCAGGAATGGCTGTGGGAACACCAGAAACACCTAAAACCTCCACAGCCACTGAGGAGTGAGCACAGGTCTACAGGATTGCGATGCAGCGTAGTGCGGTGAGGGGGAAAGATATCACCATCAAGCCTGCCCAAACCAGGTGAGGCACCCGGAACAGAATGGTTGCATTAGCACCATGCTAAATCATCTTCTGATGTTTCCCACCTGAAGGAACAAGAAGCAAGGTATTTACTTGGTCCCCAAAGTCAGAGCCCACAGGAATGTTTACTCACCCATTTTGTTCTGGTTACTACGAGCAATTTGTAACCTGAAGGCTTCTAAGCACTGCCTGTAATATCATTCACGAACGTAACCCTGCTCCAGCAGTCTCTCTGCGTCCAGGACACTTCCATTAATCTAGGCAACCACTATAGGAAAATACCAGCACAATCATCCCAAGAGAAAAATGTCCACTCGGCTGGTGTATAGTGGACGATGAAGTTCCTCTTCAAGGTCTGCCATGACAATAATATAAGCAAAGCTGCATTTTGTTCAGGTTAATTTCACACTAACAACTTGATGGAAGTCTACAGACAGATATAACTTATTTTAAATAAAGTATGGATAACTGATTCTTAATGCAGAAGTGCAGAAAGTAAAGAAAATGGTCTTTTTTCTTTCAGATTTAAAGGTAGACATTCTCTACCACAGTTTTATGGGGGGGGGAGGGGGCTGAGGATGGAAAAATAGAAAAGCTTCTTTAATTCACAAATAGGATATATGGCTGCTATGAATGTTACTCAGTTCTTTCTTATGTCTAGCTAGCTCTCCTTTAAACCAAAAGACCTAAATGCAAATACATGCAGTTCATTTTATAATGTTAAGTAATGGTGGCAAGCCAGTGTCTAGAGACATGATGTACAATCAATTTGAAAAGTTCGTTATGAAAAACCCATTGAGACCATCTAGTCTTTCCCCTCCAGATAGAGGGGTTAGACCCCTGCAACAATGATCTAATATTACATTTGTCATTATTGACTTTCTGTGTCAATTCAATTCTGCAGGGATGTGTGCTATTAAGCCTGAGAATGAAATTTTATCAGTCAGGAAACTATGTAGTAAAATACTTTATCCTTAACATCTTTATTATTGTCAAGAATAAAAAGAAATGTGCTAACTTCCCCACAGAAATATGTTTAACAGCAGTGCCTTTTTCTGCCATCTGTGTGGACAGAACACAAATATTCAGGCTAGCAATAGCCTAGCAGTAAAAGAGGATAGCAAAGATGAGGGAAATGGCAAGCAGACCCTGCTGTTACTCACTGAGGCCTGTCTCAACTATTCTATTCAGCCAGGGGATTTGTCCTCTCCATCTGACTGCTGTTAAGGTATATCACTACCTTAATAAAAATGGAAGGGGCTAGATTCAGGAAAAGGAATTATTTTGGGAGCTTAATCTCAAAACTGTATCCTCAAAATTCCCATGAAGTTGCCGACTAATCTGCAAACATATTCATTTCATTTAACCATACACACCTGGACAGCTGGCCCTGGATTGCCTTGGTGTAGCCAACGGAGACAACCACTAACAGGGAGATTCTTCCTGCTTATCTTAGGGTAAAACTAATCACCTCTGGAAGTGCCTATTTCTCTTTGCTGACTTTAGAAATAGGTTGGAGTGACTAGCTTAGACTTAGACAACTAACTTTTAAGCTCTGAGTTAGGTGAGATGATGCCTATCCCATGTGAATTTATGTTCCTATCAGATGAATTTATGTTCCTACTAGCATACTTTGCTGCAGGCCTCTTCTGCCTTTGGTGGGCTCAGGAGCAACTCAGTCTGAGCAATGTAATGTCCATCATGTGCCCGAGCCCTGTAAGAAATCATACCCCCTGTGCTTGATCCCATAGGTGTTAGGCCCTCCATAAAACATGCCTGCTGAAAAAGATTTTTCCAGTGGCATAAATTAGCACTGTGAATTCCACAGTAGACACTGGACCCCTGTACAGTAGTTGCTGTAGCATACTGCATCACAACAACTCATGTCTTTTGTGGATATAGCCTTCCTCGTTCTGGGTATTTCTTCTCTAATCCAATATCAAAAAGCTGCATGCCAAATAAAATGTACATGTTGGCATGGAAAAAGACCTTAAAAGGTCCTTCTTTTGGCTAAGAGAATTAATTTAACATATTTCATATAATTTCATATAATTTAACAAGAAGAACCTATCCCAATACTTCATTTGGATCAGAGAATGCCATGTTCAATCAAGCTTCCCAGTCTCACTCAGTCTTGAGGAAGTCCATTAGTGCAAATTTCTGATCTCAGACATAGGAAAAGGGGACTGTAAGGGACCTCCTGGGGCATCAAGTCCCATGTCTCTGTCTCTGGCTGTCTTTGGCAACTATATCCTCCCATCTCTCTCACTAACTGATCAAGTTCCTCCTAAAACCAAGTGCATCACTTTCCACTCCAGCCCTCATCTTAGGAAGCTGCCCAAGGACTTCAGTGCTTTGATAGTCAGAAATTTTCTTCTAAATTCAATTTGGTCAATTTATGCCTGGTCCATCTTCTCCAGCTTTGTCTCTAATTATGAAGCTCTTCTCTGTGTTTACTTTCAGATGTGTTCACAGAGGGTAAAAATGTCACCCTAGGCTTCCATCAGGCAATGCCGAACAGCCCAAGCTGCTCAGACTCTTGAAAAAGAGGCACCCAGAACTACACCCAGCGTGGTCCTGCCTCCTAATGTGTCTTTAACTTTCCGGTAAGATCTTCCCAAAAGATCCAAGGCCACATCTGCCCATTTTGCCCTTGTATTATTTTCAACCAGTGTATAGAGAAGATATTTTGACCGCCAGTGCAGTAAGCTTGTCCTTCAACACTATGTGTCCTTCCATATCTGGCCTCTTCTTTTTCTGGCCATTTCCTACCCCAAACGACCACCCTTGTCCAGGGTCCAGCATGTCAGGTCCTCTTGCCCAGGTCTGCCAACACTGACTTGTCCATGCAATCTGGCTTCATTGCTACAGCTCTGCTCACTTTCCACTGTCCTTTCCCAGCTGCAGTTCCAGACCTCTGAAATCATCCTCCCTGAGCTTCAGTGAGTGACCCTTCATCCTTAAATAACAACCAGCAGATACATACTTAAGGGTGATGGAGGTGTCCACAGAGAAGACTGTTCTCAGTAAAGCTTCCTCACCTTTAACAGCTGAAGCAATGTCAATGGCAAGTTTCCCAGCAATGAATATGAGACAATGATGGAGGCATTTTGCCTTATAAATCATTACAAATTCTAACAATGACAGTCACACACTTCACCAGATTCATCTTACTTACTTACCTTTAGCTGTGTACAATGTACACCTGTACATCTGAGATAATCACCCTGGGTTCCCTGTGTGCACTGAAATGAAGAGAATTTCTGTCTGTCTGTCTGTCTGTCTGTGTGTGTGTGTGTGTGTGTGTGTAAATGTGAATGTGTTATATGATTAATTTTGTCCTAAGGTAGACATCTGAAGGTGATCGGGCAAGTCATCTATTTCTCCCCACTGACTGTAATGGAAACCTGAAGTTACACTGTGGATATATACATTTAGCAGTGTATAAACCAGACTATTCATACATTTTTGCATGTCTGTATATGCAACTCATGTGTGTGTATATATGTAATAGTGGAGAAATTAACAACTACTTTCTTCAGTTAATAATTCTTGATTAAATACATGAAAGCTGGAGATTTACAAAACCTAACCTTAAATTCTAGGCCTTTGGCTGATTTCACTTTAAAATGCATTTCCTAGTATATTCAGGGAAAAATAATGGCACAGCAAGTGATCAGTAGCATCTGTGACTAATTGCAAACAATCACAACATGAAATTATATTTTCAAGTCTTTAATTAGCTGAGGAATGAGTCCCTTGATTATTTCTGGTACACTACTGTACTGCCTGACCTAGCAGACAGAAGCCACTGTTTTCTTTCAAGGTCATTATATATAATATATTCCTCTACTGATGCCACATACTGCAAAACAAGTCATCTGTCTGTTTTTCAGCCTGTCTATTAAAAGTTGAAACTGACATAAAAAAAAGCTCTCTCCCCTGCCCAAGGAAAGTGGAAAATTAGTGTACAGTTACTGTATATTATACAATAACAGATCCTTACATGCATTGCAGATTTGGCCTCAGAGCTTGTGTTGGACCTTTTGCTTCTTGCTGCAAATCTTGATGCTGCCTTCTATGAACAAGGCATTAGTCACAGTTACTGAAAATTATAGACACTATAATAGTGGCATGCCATAGCTGGGAAAGATTTTATTATGCGTGTTGTCCCAGCAGGTAATTCTCTGAAAGCAGCGGCAGCAGCTACAGAAAATGTTCAAGAAGGGAAACAAGCCAGTGTATTGTGACGGACTGGGTTACTGATGGCTGTGTCTCCTGACTCCTCTGGTTATACTGGTGCAAGAGCGTTAGCCCTGAAGGGATTTTGCAACACACCAGATCTTCATACTGGTACTGAAGACGACTGAGAAAAAGTGGCCAAGGCTGGATTATTTCAGCATCTATCCTGAGAGCAACAGATGTGTGGTTGTACCTGGTGTCTAGTACACTGTAGCCCCAGCCACCTCGAGAAATTTCCCTGAAGATGACCAGCAGCAGCAGAGAGGGTATCTGAACAAGAAGGCCCCCCCAGAAGTCTCAGGCTGGTTTCTGAAGGGATGCAGAATAGGGTATCATCTTAGCTACAGCTGAAGCTACGTCATCTCAAAACTGGTTCAGCAACATCGTTCACTGAGACCTATTTTCCAAAATAGGGGAGCATGCGCTGAATAGTGCTGTACTATTTCTAAGCTGGGAGATTTAGAAATGTTTCCAGTCTCTCAGGTCCTAGTGAGCACTCTGTTACAATCTGACTCCTCTCCAGGTGCACCTGGCACACACTAATCTACCCACCCACCACCATTTCCATAGGAGGGATGCAGGTACAGAGACAGAGCAGAGCTGTGGAGCTCTTGGCCCCCCTCAGAAACAATTGGAGGATGTGATGGGTACAATGGCATGCCCCAAAGACCAGCTGGGTGGGTGTCAGGCCTCATGTCCAGCAGATGCCTCATCCCACAAACATATCATGCATGACTATGAACTGTGATGAACTTAAGTGACATCAGATGAACAAAAGAATTTATCCACAGACTGGAGAAGGACAGGTCAAATCATGCTCTGCAGACCAGTGTCTACTAGAGCCGAGTAGAGCAAATGAGCTTCCAAGTGACACACTAGTACAAGCTATGTAAACAGCTAGCATCAGTAAGCCAGCTCACAAAGCTGAAGTTGAGAAGAGAGTTACACCAGAAATGGGAACAGAATCAAAACCCAGATGAGAATCCAAAGCATATTTTGCTCCCACCTCTTCACTGAACTGGAATAACAATTGAAGGTAAAAAGCAACAAAAAACACTTCTCAGATTGGAGGAACTTAGCTTCCAGTCTGTGATGTGTAGCTTATCATGCACAGCCTAAAAGAGAAAGTAAATGCTCCACCTGATGGCACATTTCCACTTGCAAGATTCCCTGAGTGGAGCTGACAGCTGTGTCCAGCTTTCTCCAGAAGGACATGCTACCTTTAGCTCATGCTCATCCTCTTTGGGGTTGCAGTTCCCCTGGTCTCACATTGAGAGAATAAGCGTCTTTGCCTATTGCACTGCAAAAGCAATGTCAGAAAATTATGCTCAGGACCTGTATCATTGCTCTGCAGCCAAATGAATTAGGACTTTAGCAAAGGACAGGCACGTAGATTCTGAATTCAAAGAGAAAAGCCTGATAAGACATTTCAGGAACACACTACTCACCAAATCAAAACACCAAATGTTTGGTTGGTTGGTAGGTAGGTTCCCCTGACCCCTGCTTTTTCACAGAATCACAGAATCGCTAAGGTTGGAAGGGACCTCTGGAGATCATCTAGTCCAACCCCCCTGCTCAAGCAGGGTCACCTAGAGCACATTGCACAGGATCGCATCCAGGCGCGTTTTGAATATCTCCAGAGAAGGAGACTCCACAACCTCTCTGAGCAAACTGTTCCAGTGCTCTGGCACCCTCACAGTGAAGAAGTTTTTCCTCATGTTCAGATGGAATTGTCTGTGTCTCAGTTTGTGCCCGTTGCCTCGCGTCCTGTCACTGGGCACCACTGAGAAGAGTCTGGTCCCATCCTCTCGACACCCTCCCTTCAGATACTTGTACACGTTGATAAGATCTCCTCTCAGCCTTCTCTTCTCCAGGCTAAACAGGCCCAGCTCTCTCAGCATCTCCTCACAAGAGAGATGCTCCAGTCCCCTAATCATCTTTGTAGCCCTTCGCTGGACTTGCTCCAGTAGTGCCACATCCCTCTTGTACTGGGGAGCCCAGAACTGGACGCAGTACTCCAGATGTGGCCTCACCAGGGCTGAGTAGAGGGGGAGGATCACCTCCCTCGACCTGCTGGCAACACTCTTCCTAATGCACCCCAGGATACCGTTGGCCTTCTTGGCCACATATTGCTGGCTCATGGTCAACTTGGTGTCCACCAGCACTCCCAGGTCCTTCTCCGCAGAGCTGCTTTCCAGCAGGTCAACCCCCAACCTGTACTGGTGCATGGGGGTTATTCCTCCCCAGGTGCAGGACCCTGCCCTCGCCTTTGTTGAACTTCATGAGGTTCCTCTCCGCCCACCTCTCCAGCCTGTCCAGGTCTCTCTGAATGGCAGCACAGCCCTCTGGGGTATTGGCCACTCCTCCCAGTTTTGTATCGTCGGCAAACTTGCTGAGGGTGCACTCTGTCCCTTCATCCAGATCATTGATGAAGAAGTTGAACAAGACTGCACCCAGGACTGACCCCTGGGGGACACTGCTAGCTACAGGCCGCCAACTAGACTCTGTGCCGCTGATCACAACCCTCTGAGCTCTGCCATTCAGCCAGTTCTCAGTCCACCTCACTGTCCACTCATCTAACCCACACTTCCTGAGCTTCCCTATGAGGATGTTATGGGAGACAGTGTCAAAAGCCTTGCTGAAGTCAAGGTAGACATCATCCGCTGCTCTCCCCTCATCTACCCAGGCAGTCATTCCATCAGAGAAGGCTATCAGATTGGTTAAGCATGATTTCCCCTTGGTGAAGCCATGCTGACTACTCCTGATCACCTTCTTGTCCTCCACGTGCTTGGAGATGGCCTCCAGGATGAGCTGCTCCATCACCTTTCCAGGGATGCAGGTGAGGCTGACTGGCCTGTAGTTCCCTGGGTCCTCCTCCTTGCCCTTTTTGAAGACTGGGGTGACACTGGCTTTCTTCCAGTCCTCAGGCACCTCTCCTGTTCTCCATGACCTTTCAAAGATGATGGAGAGTGGCTTAGCAATGACATCCGCCAGCTCCCTCAGCACTTGTGGGTGCATCCCATGGGGGCCCATGGATTTGTGGGTGTCAGGTTTGCTTAAATGATCTCTAACCCACTCCTCCTCCACCAAGGGAAAGTCTTCCTTTCTCCAGACTTTCTCTCTTGCCTCCAGGATCTGGGGTTCCTGAGGGCTGGCCTGAGCAGTAAAGACTGAAGCAAAGGCGGCATTCAGTAACTCTGCCTTCTCTGCATCCTTCGTCACCAAGGGCACCCACCCCATTCAGCAAAGGGCCCACATTTTCCCTAGTCTTCCTCTTGCTACTGATGTATTTGAAGAAGCCCTTCTTGCTGTCCTTGACAACTCTCGCCAGATTTAATTCCAAATGGGCCTTAGCCTTCCTCGTCGCATCCCTGCATACTCTGACAACGTTCCTATATTCCTCCCAAGTGGCCTGTCCCCCTTTCCACTTTCTGTATACTTCCTTCTTCTGGTTGAGTTTTGCCAGGAGCTCCTTGCTCATCCATGCAGGTCTCCTGCCTCCTTTGCTTGACTTCCTTTAAATTCCTTTGTTTAAATTATTCTATTTTACAGGACACACGGCCTTGGTCCATTAGACCGTATGGCTGCTGCTGGACATATTAGGAGGCTCATTGTGTTTGTTCATATCTCCAGAAAGGATAAAGAGATAAAAAGAAATATATTCCACTCAGCCTCTTACATGTGTGGGCAGTAGATGCTCCACAGCAACATGGTATAGACTCTTTTTTGAATATAAATCAGATGTCCGTAGTCTACTATTAAAAACCCAGACATGATTAATTTACTACTATTAGATGTCATTGCATTGCTTTTGGCACTTTTTGCCATATCCTCCCTTTACCACCCTTTGTTTGTCCTTCTGAGATGTGCCAGGGTCACTTATAAGCTACATGTGCTACTTAGCAAGCTGGCCACTGCCAGGTATGGAGTGTATTTGTGTGCACAATGTGATAACTTTTGAATCTGTTAATCTGTTGGTTAGTTACAGCTCAATTTGATTGTGGGGTAAGGGGCTGGGTAGAATTGCATCCTTGAAGATACCATAAAAATAGCAAGAGATCCCCTTATAGATACCCTGTAAGTGTCCTTTATGAAAGAAAAGCAGCAGGTGAGTTTACACCTTGCTAGAGACCGGAGATGTCACCCTGGAAAGTAACCTTGGCTTTGAAGGAGCTCCAGTCAAATCCAGGAACATCTGAGGCATCTGTGAATCCACAGAGTGAGACTTCCCATGATTAGAGTTAGCAGTCACCCAGGTTTCCTCAGACATGTTATCTTTTTCCGCCTGAAAATCCTAGGCAGGTAAAATCTGAAGACTTCAGGCATTGTGTGGAATATGGGGGCATCTTGCAGAAAAGCTCAGTGGCACATGCACCACCCCAGCAGCCCATGCAGGCACAGGAAATGTCCCAAGTTCTTGATGTGCTGGATTTACTCTTATGCAAAGATTAATAGCTCACAGCTTACACAGCGGGGCTGAGAAGCCCAGGTTGTGCCTGACACTATGCTAAACCACTAGATGACTAGGAGACACACTTCAGGGCAAATTTAATGTCACTTCACTGATCAGTTGCAAAGCCTTACAAGGGAATCAGGGACCTCTGGTCTTCCGCAGATCACAAAGTCTGGGACCAGCTTCACTGTTTGGGACTCAGGGAGCATATCAGCATTGCAAAAGAGCATCAAATCTGCTCCTGCTATATCGGACCAAACTTAACTAGCAGAATAATTATCTGCTTATATTTCAAGGCTAAAGGAAAACAGCTGAAGTGACGTTCTGTGCAGCTGTCAGTATTTCCATATCTGCATGAAGATATACACAAGGATATGGACATAGCACTGCAAAGGAAAGGAAACAGCCCTGCAGACCTAAAATCTGACTCCTGCAATACAATGCGGCACACCGCAGAGCCACATTACATGAAGCCAGCACTGTGTTTGGACCCACCCCATCCAAGCTCCCATCTAAGACAGTGTACAACCCCCTACCAAAGTCAGCAGCCTTTGGCAGTATTCACGAGGGGTCAGATTCCAAACCCAAAAGATTCCAGGAGTTTGACATGGTTTTTTTCTAAACAATTAATCCTTTAGAGATTTTCAGAAGATAGTGACCTGCCTTAGGCAGTACACTGTATCTTGTGTTTCAGAAGCAGCCTGGGCCAAGTGCCCGATTATTCCGCCTTTCACACCGCTGGTGACCCCAGTGACAAGTGAGTACGTAATACTGATGGATCAGAGCTGCTTTTTGCATCCCTGCCGAGTGTCTGAACCATGTCCATCCCTTTTGCAACCACCTTCTCAGATGAGCCACATCCAGGGTAGTGCCGGGTCAGCCTTGTGTTTATTTTATGGATGCTCTTTCCCAGCAATTACTCTCGCCTTCCACATGTGTCTTCAGAAACTCTCTGCACCTGCTGGGACATCCCACAGGCCTCCCAGAGGGAAACCAGAAAGCTTCTAACCAGCTTGATGCATAACTTCATATCAACATTACACCAGCAGGAGAGGGAATGGATTGGTCAATATTTTAAACTGAGAAAGATGATTACTCTGGTCTTAAGATGTGTAGCCTAACTTGGAACATCTGTATATACAAAGTTGGGTCCTGACTTGCATCTAGCTCCAGAGAGCAACCATTATCCATCACAAAATCAGCTCCTTACCTTTTTAATCCATCAGTACTCTTTAATTTCCCAGGTGATCTCAGGCAAGATGGTGCATTGGCAATATTGTTAAAATGGAACCGATGAGGTCTTTGCTGTCTGTTTTATCCATTTTACCCTGTGAATCCTGTGGGTATGGTGATACACCATAGCACCTGCAACAGAGAGGATCCCAGTCTCAGATTGCTCCTTTAAGCTTCCTTGTAGTACAGTTATCAAAGAGTCAGTATTTACTGTTTAAATCCACAAGTAGTGCATTCTCCATGCGTTAGTGTCACTGCAAGACAGTGATTTATTACCTCAGCAAGGAGATGCCTTCTTTGCGGGGGAGCTCATTTAACCTTCTTCCAAACCCTGTCAGATGCCTCTTTGAGAAGGCTGGTGGGGACACTGACAAGAGAAGCAGTGTGAAGTGTCCTGGTGCCGGGGTCTCATTCAAAATGTTATCTCCCATGCTGGCCTTGCCTCAAGGCACATTTTGTGCATGTGCGCCATGGCTCTGGTTCAATGCTGTGGTGCACGCAGGCAGCAATATCTGCACAGCACACACTCTCCAAAGAGCAATGGGACCTGGAGATATGCTCCAAGCAGGAGATCCCTTCAAAGTGACATGCAGTATTTGCCATATAATGATAGACAGCGCAAGGTAGTGACTGCAGCAGCAATGGGAGAGGAAGCAAGGATATCTTGAGGCTCAGCCTCTCAGTTAATAAGCTGATTCTAAGCCAAATACAGCAAAGGCACAGTCTGGTTTTGTAGGGATCACAGGAATGGGAGTCTCTCCACATTTGTGTGTGTGGCATGTGTTGGTGTTGAAATGGCTGTTGAGACACTTGGCACGCCTTTAGCAGATGGCACATTTGTTCACTAAATCCTGCCACTGAGGCACCGGGGTTTATATTGCTGGTCTGATGGCATTTGTCTTGAGGAAAATGAAGTGATATATTCCTCACCAGGTTTTCATATATGGATTCAGTTTCTGGAGACCATTAAGGCTGAGACTGCTCATTCTCCCAGTAAAACCCTATGGTGTTGCTGGACATGCAGTAGACACGCTCAAGTTTATTATTATCTATATTCCTATTTTTTTCATAGTTTAGATTATTGTTATTTGGTTGCTTTTCTCTTTGGGGAGCTTCTTGTTTTGCAGCTACACACTTCCTGTTCTGAGAGGGATTGACAAGACCAGTTTGGGTCTGGATATGAACCAGAGATATGAATTGTGGACATCTCTGCAGGCACCAGAGCTGCCCTTGCCCAAGCTCTCACTTCCCTTCCTGCACATCCAGGGGCAGAACATTATTCCAGTGGGGTCTGGATCAGGGGACATCTGCAGTGTGGGTGCTCCTTTTCATTTTCATTTTCCTGGTAAACATAGTAAGGGGCCACATTTTCCTATGTCAGGAGCGTGAAGATCCCAGTCTTGTCTTAAAAGGAGCTGAGGGGTGAGTCAGAGACTTACTGAGAAACTCACTTCATGCATTTTATAAAATTTAATGACTCATTCATAAAGCCAACAGTGAAATAATGACAAATTTTCACCAGACAAATTCTAAAGATATCAAAAGACAAGGCTGAAAATATCTGCAACCTAGAATATGAAACAGGGACAATTGGCAGCCCTGAATATAGCTAGCTGGCAACCCATCCAAGATGTTTGCTTACTAATAATAGAAAGCTGAAAGAGGCATATAGAGAAATTGAGCTCAAAGACTTTTATTTCCTATGCATAAATACGCTAAAGTCACAGATGTCTCTGCAACCTCAATCTGCCAAGACCAAATGCAAGCAACAGACCCAAAATGAAAGACGCTGAAAAATGTAGAAGAGTAAACTCTCTATATTGAAGGATTTGTTGCCTTTCCAACAGATGGGAGTTTTAAAAACTCCATCAACTAATCTGAAATAAATGGATTGAGCTATAAAAAAGTCAGGTTTTCTCTGCATTGTTTTTTTCCATTAAACCAGTCCATTGGTGCCTGTATTATTAAGGGAAACTGTATGTTGCTAGATGCACATATTTGATCACCACTCAAGGTCCTGAGAATACTGTCAACTCTACCAGAAACCTCTTTAAGGGGTTTAAAGCACTGTGAAAACACCTGTTAGGAAGGTAAAATCTGTTTTGCATGTACCTGGTGAAATGCATATCAGATTCCTGCATTGTTAACAGCCTTTGAGTTCTAAAGGATAAAAATGTACTTTTCTTGCATATCCTGTAACAGAAATAGTTAAAATTCATGGCACTTACAGCAAGCAGAACATTTACACACCAGACCAGCTGGTAACCTGTAAGTCTTATGAGATAATGCCTGTGATTGATACTCATAAAATCTGCAAGGGGAGCCTGTAAGTCCCAGGAGAGCAATAGACTGTCTACAGTTTTTACAAGTTCTGCTGTAGCAGGAGGCTGAAATTGCAATTGCCAGGAGAGAAGTATTTACGGGTCATGGACCTTCAGACTGTGCCAAGAGAGCCTTCAGCTATTCTCAGTAGCATATATATAATCTGTGCTTTTATGCTACTCAATTGTCTACCCATGGGCAAATTGAATTCATGCCACTGCTGCCAATATCTGCTGAACAGGTTGTATTTTTTTTTCATTTCTTTATGATGCATCAGGCAGAGTGTGACAGATTTATTATTAAAGTCGTATAGGAGGCAAAAAGACTTTGCTCACTTTTATTAGGGGAAGCAAAGCCTTGTACAGTCTGGAATGCCCAATAGACAAATGGGGAAAATTAAGGGACTAGGAAAGTGAAAGGTGGTCAGGCTAAGCAAACAAGTATTTTTTACTGAACTTCCTACTTTCTTTTTTAACTTCTTGTGAATTTGTACACTTGCAGGTAGAGGGAGGGACTCCCTCTTTTCTCCAAGTGTTAGTATTGCATCCTTTCCATTGCTGGGAGGCAAAGCAGCCACCCAACATCCATTATTTCTTTATCCAGTGGCTCTCTTCAATATGGAAAGACCAAAAAGTGTTGATACTCCCAATAATTTCAAGGAGACAAATGAAATCAGAAAAATTACTTTTCTAAAAGGAGATCAAAAAACAGACTTCATACACAAGGTTTTAAAAATATCTTGATCCCTTCTGTAAATCTTTCAGTAATTTCAGAAGCATTTTGAGATCATTTGTATTACACTGCAATAGAAATGGAAGCTATTATGACAGCAGGTGTCATTTGGTGCAAAGGAACATATATAATCAGCCGTGAAACACCTTCCTGCTAAAATAAGTCAGTACTCAATTAAAGAGCAAGTCTAGTGTCCTCTCTGTGTCGATTTGTTAGACAGCAGCCACCATTACAGTAATGGCATAATTCAAATCAATTTCCAGAGCGCTTTGAACAGATCCCTTTCAAATTGTAAGAATATATTTATTAATAAATAAATCATTTCCCATGGTATAGCAATAATGTTGTAGCTGTGAGAAGGGCTTGGTCATTTTTTCCAGCTATATCTGTTTCTCTAATAAAAGATATTACCTCCTGCTCCAAGCTTTGCCTTTCTGAAACCATTCCTAGAATTTATACCCATTAATTTCAACTAAGAAGCAGCAAACATCACATAAACTTCTCCCAACATTTTGCTGTTTTTTCAAGACACTTCAGCTTGGCAGGAGCCTCCTTTTAAATTTCTTCTTCAGCCTGCTAAAATGCCAGGATACAAAACAGGTCTGCCTTGTCAAGAGCCTCAGCCTGACATATGTAAAACATCATTTTCCCTCCAACAGGAGCCTCTGCAGATCCTTCCTTTCGCCAGTGACTGAGCCCTCTGGAAAGCCGTCTCTCGGCAGTGCAAAGAGATGGGGATCCTCAAGCTGCAGCAGGAGGGATGGGCCATGAAAACCCCAGTGCCATGTGTCCCTGTGCTGCAATGGGCAGTTCTCGCCAAAAGGAAATTAAAAAAAAAAATTTTTTTTAAGCAATGTAGGGAAGGTACTATCTTCAAGCAGGCTAGCAAGAAGACACCAAGTGAAGTTATTCTCTCTCCAGCGGCCCCTGGGGCAGCAGTTTGCTGGAGAGGTTACTGAGACACGGCACTTTTGGGTTTGCTTGCTAACATGAACTCTGCATCTCCCAAAGAGGTTAAATATGCCTTTTTCCATGCCTTCAGATCAGCCAGCTACAGCACTTGCTGTTAATTCTACCCAATTAGCCACCGGAATTAGCACTATGAAATGTGAAACAGCAGTTACTATTATTATTACTTATTTTGGAGCGGTTTTATGCCAAATAACTTGGGGCCCCTGCTCTCATTCCAGGAAATGTTTCGACACGCATCGTTTCTTCCTGCCCCTTGCCTCATGCCCTGCGAACTGAGCTCCCCACGCGCTGCTGCCCGCGGTGCATGGCGTGCAGAGGCCTGGGGCACGGAGTGGCCCAGCTGCTTCCCCCCATTTCTGCCAGCTGGGTTTCAGGGTGCCAGCTGCAGCTATGAGCACATCCCTGCTTCCAGCACAGGCAGAAATCATCTCCTTGCACGCGTCTGCTGCGGGTCTGCTTCCCTCTTGCAATCCAGTTGCAAAAACCCTTCAGCCTCCCCAGATGAGAACAGAGCTGCTTTAAGCATTTTGGAAAACCCTGTCTTTGTGGCCATAAATTAATAGGCAAGTGCAAGAGCAGAGGCTGATTTTAAGCCAGCCTCTGCAATCCTCCAACTAGCTGCCGAGGGGGCGCGTGCCGGGGCTCCGGCTCCGCGCTGTGCCTCTGCAGGGGCATCGCTGCTGCCTTTCCAGGACACACCAGGGATAGCACACCTAGACCTTGGCCACAGCCGCCACACGGAAACGTCGATGCCACCCCGGACAGGCGCTTGGGCACACAGGCCAATGCATTCGGGGCCACGGCGTGACTTGCACGCAGCAACGGTATGAGTTGAAACGAGCCTGTGACTTTTTATTGCATCTCAAACCAAAACAGGGAGGTATTAGCAAAGGGGTTCTGCCCAAAATGCCCCTGGGAACTGAGCAAAGAGCCCTCTTGAGAGTCCAAAAGGAAAGGGAAGAATCATTTCTTGGTGCAGAGTGACTTTTAATGATGTGTTACAAGAGGTAACATCACTCCGGAGTTCACCAGAGCTAGAAGAGAAGTTTCTCTGCAGTGTCACGATCTGGTTGAGGAAGGAAGGTCATTATAGCATGGCCGTGCTCGTTAGGAGGTGATTACAAGAATGGGATATATTTCTAGCTTTGTCAGATTGTAGCACATACTTAGCCCCCTGTCTGTGTCTGATCCTGCTGAGCTTGATTCTGAAAAGCACTGAAAAATATGCTCGGTTTTAAGCCTATGAGGAGTGTCTGCAGTCAGCGATCAGCAGCTGCAAACTTGCTGCTCTGATGCTGCCTGGATTCACCCCCCACATGTAAACAGCCTATATTGCACCCATACATTATTCAGCAGCACATGGAAGTCAGCAAGGAGGATGGCAGAACGTGAATTAAAAAAAAAAAATTGGACAGCATCCAAACAGTGAATTTTGCATCTAATTGTGTCTCATTTTTAACTCAGTTTGTCAATAAGATCTTTATTCAAATCAGCTTTGGTTCATCTGGAATTACTGCATAAACAAGCCGTTTCTCCCTTTGCAGAACGGAGAAGTCTCGCATAGCATAAAAAGACTGGCAACCCAGAAAAGCACACACATTAACACTCCCCCGCCCCCCCAGTCGAAGTTCCTTTAAATATGTGTGTGTGTGTGTGTGTGTGTGTGTGTGTGTGTAGTGTGTGTGTGTATACTTACACATATATATAATTTCTGTGACAAGAAAATAAAGTGTTTTCAAATTCTACACCCTCTGCTGTGGGAAATGATTTCTTTTTCCTTCTCATTCTCAGTAACTGGAAGCAAGAAAATACAGACCACCTCATGAGAGCGATCTGAGCCAGCCAGGTCGCCTTTGCTTCAGGCCTGCCACTCACATATAATTCAAGCTGCAAGTTTCCCAGCCAGGAACACAAAAATGCTGTTCCCATCCACCACATCAACTTGCCATGCTGAAAATCACATGCAAAAAAAATCACTTCGGGCCAGTTAAAAGCCTTGCCAACCCCTAAGGCACAAAAATCAATGTGATTTTCCCTTACTCCAGGCTGTCCCACCAGAAAAACATGAGACTGAAGCGGGAATCATGAAGGTTTGAGGAGACAAAACCCGAAGGTGGAGCAGGGGTGTCGGAGGGGGCAAGCAGGAGAGCAGCAGCCAGGGAAATCCGCGGTGGGGAGCAGGGAGACGTGTTCCTGCAGCAGATCCAGCTTGCTGCTAAAAAATAACCCACCCAGATGAATGCCTCAGAAACAGACAGGAAAGCTGGGCCAGAGCCCTGGGCCTGAGGATGTGCAGAGGAGCCCTTTCCAGGCAGGTCCCGGTCAGAGAGGGAGCCGGCAGGAAGGACAGGGATGGCGGGGGTGGCGGGGTGGCAGCCCTGGGAGCAGGGTGACCAGGGCCCACACCACGCCAGGGTACAGAAACCATTTACCCCACGGATGTCTGTTTATAGTGACTTGGCAACCCCCTGAAGGACTTCTTATTAGGGCAGATGCTAGCTTAATATCAGCACGAGGAGCTGAAAACCTTAGCCAGCTCCTCCACAGTAAAGTATTCTCAGAGGAGATAAACTCCATAGTACATGTGAAATCATCAAGACAATACGTGGAAACCCAATTGTTATTACAATGAAATCCCATAAATATTCCTAAGGTTAGACTTTGGTATGAAGTTCAAGGGCAGGTCCTTCTGAAGGAGTGCCCATGAGCATCGCCCCGGCTTGTGTGATTTTAATTAGGGCTGGGCAGTTTCATGCCTCAGCTTGCTCCCAAATGTTGCAAGGTAGTTTACTGATTGAACATGGCCACTCTCCAGTGACTGATAGAAGTAATGGAGAAAAGGGCTTTCGAGGAGCATATCTCATAACAAGTAAAGAAAATCACATGCAGGTGAAAGGGCAGTACTAGAAACTGCATTAATGCAAAAGCCCATACTTAACACTGACTTTAACTGAATCATCTGTTTAGGTACCTTTTGATACTTGCTGTAAAGTATATTTTTTCCATTAATGTGACAAATAATATTGAAAAGCACATGTACTGTTGATTCATTGTGCTCATTTTCCTCCAAGTAGGCTTTATTAGGATTATTGTTCAATAGTATAGTAAGTAAATGTAAGAAATCTTTTTAACTTCATAATGCATGAATAAAAGAGTGCCCCCTCCCCCTCAAACACATGATTTTCTTTCAGAACTGTAGAGTAATTTGTGACAAATGGGACTGGTGGAAGTCATGTGGTCCAACCCCTGCTCAAACCTGACTCAAACACTTCAGCAGAGTTTTCTGACTTTTCATCCTGAGATATGTTTCCACTACTGTCTAACCTGGACAAAACCAATGGTTTCTAGTACTCAGTCATTCCCAGAAGCTGTACAGGGAGAAAAGGGATAGTCATCACATGGATCAATTCCTGAACTATCTAGAAAAGGGGGAGAAATTCCCTGATGATCTTCAAGAGTAGTAAATACAAAGGCAGATGGTGAAGGGTAACAATATGGAAGGTGAAAATTGATGTAGATAAGCAGAAAGTAGAGCACAGGAGAAAAGATAACCCCTTCCTTTGCAGACACAGTGATAGACTCTGACCCAACTTTTCAGGAAAGGCATCTTGGAGGAATAATAGTTTTGGGAAAACGTCAGCTCAGTGCTCAGGAGCTCAAACAGGAGGTTAGAAGTGCAGTCAGGAAAGGGACAGCACAGGACGCTGCGCCTGCATCTGGCGTGCCGTGTATGGTACTGCTCTCTTCCTCTCAAAAGGCTGAAGTGGACCTGGAAACAATACAAAAAGAGGTGACGAGGGTGATCAAAGGCTTCTGTGCAAAGCAGGACTTAACAGACCAAGATTCTTCAGTCTGCAAAAGACATAGCTGAAAAAGCAGATGAGGCAGGTCTTCAAAATCATGGAAGGTGTGGAGACTTCAACAGGAAATGATGTTCACTGCCTCACTGATACAAGAACTGCAAGGCATCTAACAAAATTACCAGGACACAGGTTCAAAACATTTAGGAGGGGGTTCTTTTTACAATGCATCGATAAGCTGTGTAACTCCTTGCTGCAGGGCATTTTAGATGGTGAGATTTTGCACAGCTCCAAGAAAGACTGGACAAATGCAAAGAAAAATTCTTTCAAAGAGTAGCAAATACAAAGGCACCACCTCCAGCTCTCAAAGTCCCTAAGTCACAGCTCGCTAGAGGCTGGGAGGGAAGTATCAACGCAAGTTTGTCCTCTTTCTTCTAGCTGCTTTCAGACCCTAAAGCCCTTTGGTTTGACCACTACTCCATATTTCTGTGCTTACAGTCTTGTCTCAGAACTGTAGACTCTTAAAGAGAGAAGAGACACTCAGAAATGTGGCTTAGAAATGCTCGGGCTCTGGTAACACGGCTTCAGTCCTCTGACAGACAAGCCAAAGCTTCAGACTATGCCCAGCCATCACTAATCCTAAACCTATATGCTACCACATCACCTGAGAGGATAAATCTGAGCTAGGTAAGGCACCAGACCATCACAACATGCCTGTCAAATTAGTCTGAGCCAATAGTACCAGCATATGCCAGTCTTACGCAGGCACTGTGCTGCATGAAGGCAGGAAGAGCCTGGGTGAAAATCGAACCAGAGTGGCACAGAACTGGTCCAAAGCTTGCAGGTATAAATTAACCCATCCAGGTTCTCTGAAGACCTCTGAAAAAGCAGAGTGCCCAGAGCAGCACCCGACCATATTCCTCTGGCTTTTTTCATTTGGTGTTAGAAGCACTCAAACAAGATTTACTGTATCCTTGAACTGCAGCCTCAATTGTGCTGGTTAAACCAGATCTGTGAAATGACATATTCGTAAAGGCAAAAAACAGAATCCATTTTCTGAAACTGGATCATCTGATGGATCCTCCCAAGGCACGAAGACACAGAAGAAGCAAACCAGCCCAGTCTGAGGGGAGGGAAACTCTGGGGAAGGATGAAATTACTACAGATGCAGAAAAACTCTTAAACTGCCTTGCTGCTAAAGGATATGTGATGGGGAATGGTCCCTGATATTACAACCTCTGTCTCTTTTTTGGTCTGCACTGATGTATTTTCCACACTGCTTACTAGATCCTCAAGGCCCAGGAACACATCTGGGTGTTCTGCTACTCAAAACCTACAAAACAAGCCAGATGAAAGCAAAATCTCTTTTATTGAACTGCCCGCTATGGCTTTGATTGAAAAATGTAACACATGGATATGAATTATTGACTCAATTGTCACCCATGAAATGTGTGTTATTGGTGATATTTGAGCATGCATTTGTACAGTTTTCGTATGCAATTACATTTGCAGGTCCTCCACCTTCCCTCTGCTAGTGGTGCAGACTGCTCTTAGCTGCCAGCTTTGCGCAGCCTGCAGCACACCCAGTGAAACTCCACTCGATACACTTGTAATTTACATCTCTATGGTTTTGCTTTTTTAATGATGCAATTTATTGGTTTGAGAGTGCTGGTGCCGTGCAAATGAAGCAAACCTTCAAGACAGCCCACACCGTTCACTGAGTAACTGCAGTAACACCATGTTACTTGCTGAGTGCAGAAGGCTGCAGTGGCACTATTAGATTTCAAATAAAGATCACTCATGGGGGAGCCTGGCAATTTCTCTGCATGGAGCTGTATATTTCAGACACCTGAAAGAGAAAATGAGATTGAATATCATTCATTATGTTTAACTCACCTGATTTTTAAAAGAAGAAATTCAGTTTGAAATGGCCTGTGGCTTTAAAGCTCTGCCCCTCTGCAGGTCTGTGCATTTCAGCTGCCTGAGGCAGAGAAGGAAGGGTGTGCTGTTTGCCTTCTGGTCTTCGGTTTCAATTTTATTTCTAAAGGATGAAATGCAATTAAAAATGTCTCCATGTGAAGACAGGTCTGTAGCTGTGAGGGTCCCTGTGTCAGGCTGCATATTACAGCTATCAGGAGAAAGAATTTTCCCTCATTTACTGCAGACCAAAAGAAAGGCTGTGCATTGAGAACAAGGCTCACAATTCGCTTTTCTTGCACTCATGTCTCTAGGTAGCACACCAGCAGATAAACTAGTGAGCATCAGTATTTTTAACAGCACCGTGTAGAGCACTATGAGCTGTGGTTTAATATCCTAATCCCCGGGCATTTAGCCCTGAATTACAGCTTCATCACTGCTGTGCAAAGAAGGTAAGAAGACAGAGCATGCCTCTATATTTGGCATGCTACTTTTTTATTAGCAGGCCACTGACAAACAGCTCAGGAGTGCCAAGACCCACTCATCACCCTCCCACAATGGACATATCAGGCTGTGCAAGCTAATGGCACCACAGGGAGAAGTCCAGCTTCTCCAAGCTACCTCCGCATTTTGTTCAAAACATCATCAGCCATCGGAGTGCAAACACTGGCTGCAGTTTTGCCCCATCACGAGAATGTACAGTGCATGATTTGTAACCATCACTGGACATGAGGATGCAGTATGCACCTGGGCATGGAAACGCCACAGGCACGGACCAGCTCGGGTGCCTCTGGACCATGTCCGCAGGTCATTGCTCTTTGTACAGGTGGCCGGAGAAAGGAGCCTTGCCTTGGCATCCCTTTGTAAAGCAAGGTCAGAAAAATCCCAGACTCAGTTTACACTCCAGATCTTTCACACAGTCTCCACCATGGCATCAGGATGAGCCCTGATTCCCAGCAGTCAGCCAGCCACAGAGAGGGTGGTCATCAAAGAGCCACCGTCAGCTCTTTAATTTCACAGTAATAAAATAGATGGTAAGGATGCCTCAGAGCCAACTGCATGCAGGAATCAGTAAAAAAGTCTTACAGAATCTCGAATGGCCATCAGAGCTCACTGGAGGATCCAGCAGGCAGGGAAAGGGGAGTCGCAGTCCTAATAACTGCACAGTTTCAGCTGCCCTACTCAGGGCTTTCCTTCAGTCAACCCTAAACCAAGAACGGACACCCCATCTCACTTCAAGTACCTGCCATCTGCTGCAGGACGAGCTGGGCTGCACCTCAGAGGCACTGCTTCTCTCTGTCGGGAACCTCCAATGACTAGTTTACATGTCAGCTTTTACTCAGTGGACATCTACCTATGCAAATCCATGCTAAAAGACAAATCAGGGCACCCCAAAGTGTCATACTGTCTCCCAGTATCGTGGTTTAGCCTTGTCTGCATCAATCCCAACCCCTTTAAAATGAAACTTTTCCAGCCTGCTCCTGTTTCTCACCGGCACTCCCTTCTTGTCCAACAGGCATCAGGGGCCTCTCGCCTCCAGCCTGGGCCTCTCCTGATTGCTTCTGTGCTTAAATATCAGAAAACTTGTACACCATTACCTGTAGGAAGGGTAGAGAGGAACATCTCTCCTGAACAGCTGTTAACTCCTTCTGAATCCTATTGATGCTATTTGCTCCTGTCCTATTCCAGGTTATCAGCAGAAATCAGACCTGTAGCCCCTGTGGAACTCACAAGACCTGGAAAAATACCGTCAAAACTGGGCTCATCTGTTCTCCAGCTAAAATCCTTCTCCTGCCCCACCACAAGGATAGCAGCTAGGTCCAGCACAGAAGAGCACAGACTTCTCTGGCCTTGTTTTGCCTCACTCCAGCAAGCTCTGTAGAAGTCATCTCCTGCTCAGCTGAGCACATGCCTTAACTGGGAAGGCTGGATTTCAACCTAAGAATCTGGTTCCTGGCAAAATCTTAAATGTTTGGGATTTCTCTGAAAGACTTTGCTTTACTATCTCTACTGCATTTGAAATGGCCTGCCTTGAAAGCTGTATCTTAGAGCTGATATATCTCAAATATCTGGGTACGTAATATATTTTGCAGAGATGTCATTAATTGCACCTTCCGGGGAAAAGAACCTAAGCAGCTATTTCAAATTCTAATTTATTTTAAAGCAAATAAAGTTAATTGCCTGCCCATAACAAATGGAAAAGAAATATGTACTTTGGAAGACTGCCACAGGTCTCCAATCAATATAAATTTAATGTGCTTCTATGTATCTCACCATAAAATTGTGTTTTAAGATTTTATTCAGTATTCTAGGGATTCCTTGACAGCACATTGCTAGGAAATTAGGTCACTCACAAGTGCCCACTAAAGGTATGGAAAGGTCAAGTTCAGTGAAATCAGAAGGATTCAGACCACAATATTAGAGCAGAAGGAATTATTTTTTTCTTGGGTTTATAAAGAACAGGATAAAACAGAAAATACAGATCACACATATTGCATATATCTTTATTAAGACATAATTAATATTATAACTTTTATAATATTCATCTATGTGCACAAAAAATTACATACAATTTTTCAATTCTCAACCTTTCCTCAAGACACCGAGATTCTTTTTCAGGAATAAGAAAAAAGCACTCACTTGAGTTTGAACTGGAAGATCAGGTCCAATTTATGTGTTTTAAAAGCCTTTGGGGGGCTGGGGGGAAATGGTAGCTAATCTCCTGTTGGTTTCACTCTCAGTTGCAGAAAACTGACAACTCTCATTTTGGGTGGTTGAAGAAAAATGGCCAAATACTCTGAGCTGAACTTGTCAAAACCTTTTTAACTTGGAAATCTCATGTGTTTTGGCTTCTGACAAGACTTTTTATTACTCCCTGGTTTTAGCTGAACTGAAAATAGCCTTAGAAAAGGAGGTCTTCTGATTCTCTGTGATTGTGGTCTCAATCAAAGCCAGGATGTTCAGAGGGAATCTGAAAGGTATTAGAAGAGGAGAGGCTTTTTGGTTTGGCTCAAAATGTATTTAATTCAAATATTTGTCACTTCTGAGAAAAAAAATGTATTATATTACAACTGTGTTAGGCAGCCCTACTTGCTTAGGCAGTATAAGGCTGCATCATAAAAACTGGTGTGACATTTGCATAGGCTATACATCAGCAAACAGGGAAAATGAACGGAGCATGCCCCAGCATTTTGGGTGGAACTTGGCTTCTGTACCATGCAGATGCTCAAGCTGTGAAGGATTACTTGGCCCTACTTATCAAAATTCTGCCCTTAAATGAACGCACACAAGATAGAGCAGGAAGGGTGAGCCAAAGGCCAGGAAATATTCTGAGACTTTAAACCTACTTTCCATTCCTGGGAAAGTATTTTGCCTGCACTCTGTTTTAGTGCCTCATTTGTGAAGCAGAAACCTTGGTTCTTTAACTGCCTAGTGAGTTAGCCCCAGATATTTGTGTCCCATCATAAGTGACATGCCATATCCATGCAGGTGTTCAGCCTCCTCTCAACCCGGGCATGAGGCATGTGCACAGCCTGACACAGCTCTTGTAAGAATTAAGTCCACTGAAGACCATGAAAATGTCTAACTGAGGGCATGAAGACAGACAAACCCACTAACCCATCATTCGAGCTGCTTGCATGAAATGATCACTTTCTCCTAAATGTAGAAGAATTTTTTTTCCATTTCATAAAGGTGAGTTTGATTATAAAAGAGGGAAGAAGTTGTTCCTAATTCTAATTATGCTTCCCCAGTTCAGCTTTCTGAAGTTGAATTAAGCTGCATGGATAAAACCAGGAGGGGAAAGACTATCCAGTTGAAACCAAATACCTCCATTACCCAAGGAACAAGCTCTGATTATAGCATTGGTGTCCATAATTAATTGGAATCCATCTGACTAGTCCATTTCAATATTTCTAATTTTATCATGCAGTGATTAATCTGCTTTTGGTGATACAGTGCTTAATGTAAACAGAAACCATTCCTCTGTCTGTTCTCAGTCCTGGTCAGACAGACAAGGACCTGAAAAACTAGATGAGAAGAGATGTGTTGTACATTATTTTTTAGCATTTGAAAGGACTACAGGGAAAAGCAGGGCTGCAACACAGATAAATCCTCCCAATCACCTGAAATTCATGTTTTTATATTCATTTGTTTTTATATTAATTTATTTGACTATGTCAGTAAATAAATGACACTCACAAAATTTTTTGCATATCATGAATTGTTACTTAAGTTCTGTATTGCACAGTACATAATGAAGGGACTTAAGTTCATTTCTGGGTTTCTGCAGTAGAAAGGTTATGCCAGAAGTAATACTAGTAATTATTATTATTGGAAGCATAAAGAGATGACAGTGAAAGCATGAAAAGTAGTGTTACCAATACACATTCATCTGTCATCAAGTACAGTCAGAGATGTGATTGTGTCCCCACCAAATTCTTGCCACATCCCTTCAGAAAAAGTGAGTATAAGTCGATTCACCTTATTTGGCACTGTCACTACCACACTCAGGTCAACCTGATTCTTCATCCTGCACAGACTTCTTTGGGATTTCATCTGAACAGATTTTGGGCGGGGAGATGTGTGCCTCCACATGTACGAGTGACAGTGGTCTCAATCTTTTTGACTTGTTCAGCATCGTTCCCCAATGAGGTCTGATGTGTGGCACTCCTGATAATACCTCTTTCATGTTTCATTGAGACACAGGAGTGGCAGCAGGACTTATTGGAGCTCCTGAGAAGAACTAGGATGCTCTGAAGTTGTCACAGCAGATCTCAGACCTTACACTTTCTTTACCTGTCCCTGTGCCTGTGCCAGCAATATCTACTATCTCAAAAAATGTAAGACTTGGCTAAAATTGTCGCTTACTCCAGGAGCTCTTCTATATGTAGTACACCTAACTGATCAGGTATCAAAAGGTTCACATGCAAAACTATCAACAGTATTGGCTAACACAAACCTCTTCTGTAATGCCCGAAGTTTTTTCACTTGTTAGAATGGCAGTGGAACAGATTTGATTATTAGGTTTAAAATATTATCTCCTATTTATGCTAGCTCCCTGCAAGAGCTGTTTTGGGAGCAGTTTTTTTCCAAATTTTCAACAGTTTCTCAAGGGTCTCAGATATCAGTGTTGTAGTTGCTAAGTGTGCAGGAAGCATCACCACTTGATAAACAGGGTGTGCTTATCACCTGCTTAACAGGGCCTGGAGATGATGGAAAAGGCAGCCTGAGAGGTGTTGGCTGGATGAGGAGACCTTGTTTCACATCCTGCATCAGGATGTGGTCTGGTCACAACTGAGCGAAGCCCAGTCCGTCCTACCTCCGGATGCCATCTTTGCCCTGCTGGACCCACGCACCCCTCACAGACATGTCCCACTTGAGCTCAGCCACAGCACTGGGATTTGTGCACAGGAGGCAAAACTCTGCCACGACTGGCCTGCAACAGGAATTCAGGCACAGAAGGGGTTTGAGCTCACCAGTGTTCAACACTGAACCCAGGCGCTTCACCTAGAGAGACAGGTAAAGGGCATATTTTAAAGGACTGACTTTCTTCCTACCAAGAACAGTCCCCAGTAGGCAGATTTCCTTTGGCCATTCTGTTTTGGAAACTAAAAGAATTTACCAGGATGATTTCCAGGTTGACCCAAGTTCCAGAGGATGGTCTCTGGCGCGTGTGGTTTATGAACATAGGTGAAGCCAAAATGCTCTGCTGGATTCTCACTTCCGTGAACCATGGCCATGTAAAACCTTGAGAAGCCTCTTACTTTCACTCTGACAGTTCTTTTATTATTATATATTCTAAATATACCTTTGAGCTGGCAGGTTTACTAAGATTGTCATCTTTCTCTGCTTCTCCTTTTTTTACTTTTAGGTCTCAGATTCCTCCTCTGTAGATGCCATTAGCTTTGTACTAAGAAATACAATGAAGAATTCTTCAATGACAGCAAGGTGCAGCACTAGGTGGAATGCTATATTCTGAGTAAATGATACCATTCAAAGGACAGAGCAGAGCATGAATAGCATTGATTTTCAGAACAGCTTTGTCAGTGCTTAGCAAAGGTTGGTCAGACTGCTCTGCTTCACTGGCTGATTAGTTAAGAGACTATGTGCAATATGCACCGAGTTATAAGCAACTTCCTCACCTCCTGCTTGGGTGCCGGCATCATATTATGCCTGGGCCTTGGGAAGCTCCACCTGGTGCAGAACGCTACTGCATCCCACACCAGCACTGCAGGCCATGCATGAGCTTCCAACCTGTGCTTTACTCTCTGTGGTGGCTTTCCATATGGAGCAGGCTTTTATCATCAAAGCACTCTGTGATCTGATCCAAGGATATTTGAAGTCACCTGGGGTTCGAGGATGACAGAACTGACAAGGGTGAAGCTGTGCAGGAGGAGACTCTTCAGAACTAGTCAGAGACAATGAGACAAACTCTTTCAGGACCTCAAAATGAGCAGAATCATCACTTCCAGAGACTGCTTTACCTGATGCATTCCACCTACCTCTAGATAAGGCAAATCACACCTTCAAGGTGCTGCCCTCTCTGCTTTAGCTATCAGTGGAGCCCAGAGGACCAGCTCAGGGTGAACAGTTACGTCTGTATGTTTGAAAAGGTGAATCACTCCCCAAGCAATAACTGTGTTATGCCTGCCCACACAAATAGCTGTATTAAAACCAAAAGGCTTGCAGGAATAATCCATGCTTTTATTTAATTTTTCATATTGAGCTATATATTAAGTGAAGCAACCACATAGTTTTATGGGACTTACTTTTCACCATTTCTTTTTCATAGATGATTTGGAAAGAGAAGACGACATATTGTTTGTCCAATTCCACTACTGTATAAAATCTATCCTTTTTATGGCTTTTGAAGCATTTTCTATTTTAATGGCTTACTTTCACTCACAGATACCTTCAAAACATGATGTTTTAAACCTATTTCTGGTTTGGAAAGTTTTATGAAAATAATTTTCAATCTTTTTAGAAACACAAGCATGTGAATAAGATGCTATATCATCAGAATGTCCTTTATCCACCTGAATAACTCAATATTGGCAGCATTTCAGAGCACAAATCTTGGCACAGAAATAGTCTGGCTGTATACCCAAAACTCGCACTGAGCACACTTTCTGTGGCATGCTAACCTTGCATACTTTCAAAGTGCACACATATTTTAAGGTTAAAACATTCCTGTCAGTTTGTAAATGATTTCATTTCACGAATTACCACAACGTCAACATGAGTTTAGGTGTCACAGGTCTCAAGCGACTGCTGCCAAATTAGAAAAGGGAGCATGATTTAACCAAGTCTTGCAGCAAACGGGGATCTATGGAGCCATTGAGGGAGTCAGAGTCACTCCACCACCACCACTAGAGGCAGCAGGTGGACAGGAGGCCAGATAACAAAGTCCCAGCCTTGCCACCACCTTGTAAAAACACCTCCACTGTAGCTGTGGAGCACAGTAATGGTTGTCTTCAATCTTTTTTTTTATTTGTAATTGCAACTGGGAGTTTGCTGGATTCTTTATATTATGGGGGAAACATTCCCAACTGAAATACTTTAAACTTTTAAATTACTGATGTGTGTTCTCTTCTCAATCCCTTTTTAACATGGTTCTGTTGTTAAGAATTCCTTTTTTAATTATTAAACTGAAAAAGAATGCTAGCAGGTGGAATGGCTGATGCTTTGGGCACCATGGACTGGACATGACATTTTCTATTTTCACTGTCAGTACCAGGCTGCTTGGAAAGCCCTACCTCATTTACTACACTCTGAATCAGTGTGAGGCAATCAGAAGATCCTGATTGGCCAACATGAATTAAAATCTATTTTATATTATTAGAGGAACTCAAAGCAATCAGTAATCCTGCCAATCCTGGCAGTTACATAGGAGCAGAAAAAAACATTTTTATTACTTTTTAAACTTACGTTTTAGCATACTTACTGAAGATGAAACTGGGAATCTCAACTGCTGCCGATGAAAGAAACAGGAATCGAGGCATTTTTAATGTTGTAAGCCCTTCAGGCAGAGCTGTGGAAAGGCTACATAGCGGGCAGGAGCAGGGTCAGCAGAGGGGACTATGACAGGGACTGATCTTTGCAAAGCCCTAGCTATCAGCCACACAGATTCACTTAGGCACCTTCATCTTTCTCAAATCATGCCACTCCTGCTTTTCTGTCATTAGCGACTTCCCTGGGCTGTACTTACGAACAGCACCTGCCCAACAGTACAGGGACTTCTTTGGTTCTTCCCCACCAGCTTCAGACCTGGAAAGCTTTAATATAAATTGGCTGTAAAATTACATGTTCCTGCCCCTCTCTCTGCTCCTGAGCAGACCTGTGACAACACCTCCCCTCTTCATGACCCACCACATCTCACCACCCCCTGTTCTGTAGGATATATTGGCCTTCAGCAGGCACAAATGCAGTTTTCTTCAGTAACAGCAGTGATCAGAGTGGCTCCGTTCACTGGGCTCCTGTTTATGCTTCCCACTATATCCAACACATCGTCCCTTCTTCCCCACTCTCCCACTGTACCTCTCAGCTGTCTCTCAGGTATGCACAAGACCCGCTCTCCTGCACAGACCCCTGCCTGGAGAAAACCGTTCACCTCTTGCACATCACCCTCTTTGCTAACATTTTACATGTAGTTTCACTGCACCATTTGTCGCCCAGCGTTTTCCCTGCATTACCCCATCAGCCCACCATACCAGCTGCTGCCTCCTCTCTGCTCACCCACCTACCTCTTCAACCAACTGAGCACTCAACAAATGCAACAGAAGGCCAGCAAAGTTCAGGTTGTCTTGTCAAATCACAAAATTTCCAATTCCAGCTGGTTCTTTTAAGCAGAAAAAAAAATGTAGAAGCATGAAAATGCCTTTGCAAAGGTTGAATGCTGGTGTTTAGTTTCTTGGCATGATGAATGGCATGGAGCTGCATCTCAAGCATACAAGAATCTGTCAAGAAAAAGATACTGCAAGTAGCTGGGCAGTCGAAAGACATTATAGCCATAACCATTACCTTTTTCAGGTAATATTTTTTGTCAAAGACTTCTCTGTTATGTGTGGGGTGCGGAACCAGCCACTGAGCAGGTAAATTACAGGCCATTTCTTCAAATACAAAATAAATTCTGAGTCCATCGGTGCTTGTATGGAAATGAAAGGCATTTTATGACAAATGCAGAAAAAGAAAGCCCTTCAAGTGTCTACTTTAGTGTCTGCAGTCCTTTCCTACGCTTCTCTCTCTCTCTCAATCCCTTTAGCCTTTGCTATACCTGCAATTTTAACAACAGGAACAAGGAAATAACACCAGCAAATTGGCTTAGCACTATGTGTGAATTCTTATTTACAAGCTACAGAAAACAGCATTTTTATCTCCAGCTCAGCTGTAGCTGAGCTGCAGCAAACACGTCTGAAACCAGCCCCACACCCCAATCCTGAAAGTAGGGCATTCAAATGGGAAGGAGCTTGAGGTCCCCATTCCCGCTCCTCAGGCTGCTGATGCTTGTCCATGCAATGCGGAGAAGGGCAGGAGCAGAAGCTCTGGTCTCATCTTTCCCCTGTCTTATTCGCACACCTCCAGTTCTTATTTGTCTCTCTGCTGCATTTATATATAGCTGGTTATGAATATCACCACAGAGAATTCAATGTTTTGGGTTTTGTTATCTAGCTAATATTACTCATGGAGTTTTCCCCACAGCTCCTGTGGACTGTGGGAGGGAGGAGATTCCGCAAAATCTGTCATCCTTTCTCACAGGTTTTCAGCAATATATCCAAGGAGGCAATAACTCATGTCTCAAATCTGTGCATTCTGGCAACATTTGCACTGGAAGAATTTAAAATACATAAGGAGATAACGATATATTTATGATTTCTTTTTTCAGAGCATTATACAAATCACAGAAATCCCTTTCCAGAATGACTCATTTATTCCTTTTTATTCCTTATTTCCTGCAAATATTCCTTATTTATTTCCTTTTCTTCAGTCTCCATCATTTGTCCTTGCTGTCATCCCAAAACACTTAGTGCTGTTGCAATATCATTTCCCAGTATACTAATATATAATTTATCTGTCACTATTGCAAGGTGCAAGAGATCAGGTGAAATGATTTTTTTTTTTTTGCTTGAATCTGGGAAGGAGACTCATAGGAGCATAAGAGTAAAGAATAAATAACACCCACGGTGGTGCACCTAATATACATAAGCCAAAAAAAAAATGTGACATGGTCTGACAAACTTAAGATCTTTCTCAAAAAAGACTAAAAGCTTCAGAAAGGTAATGTGCATGCACACACACACACAAAAAAAAAAAAAAAGAAGAAGAAGAAGAAGAATTGAAGGGCATCATTGTTCTTAGGTTTCTGCAGGACCAGGGAATCTGTTATGCAAAAGAGCTGAGGTGATCCTATGAAAGACCATAACCCACAAATAAACTTGATAGTGCTTGCTAGTCTGACCAGGAGAAAAACTCCTTCCTCATCCTAAATGTGCTGACTGGATTGAGGACTGCCGCTGATAAAGATGGGGGTTATGTGAAATATTTGAGGCTGTATCTATCTAGATTTTAGCCCTACCATAAAAGACAATATTTCAGGATAAAGATTTTGTTTGTAATGTAAATCAGGTATGCAGTTATACCTTACCCATGTAAAGCTTTTCTCTCTTCACTTCAACCAAACAAACTTAGCAGTGTGACTAAGCTGAGGCTACTAAATACGTTTCATTATTTGTGTGAAAGTCATTATAGGAATGCAGACATCCTAGGGCTAGTCTGTTAAAAATGGTAGAGCTCTACTACAGAAAGGCAGCCCCTGCCTTATGATGTGCATATGAGGCACAAGAGGTGGGTTTGGCTGTCAGAGAAGTCAAGGAAACAACAAAAAGACACCAGCCAGCCCTGCGACCAGTCACAGCCCACCCTCTGTATAACCATCACCGATATTTTTCAAATGTCACAGCAGGGAAGATTTTAGAGGGGAATCTGAATGCAAGCAGTGAGATAACTTTGCCACTATGCATCTGGAGCTCTTCCACACATGCAGGAAGACATCCAACAAGTAATCTTCCATAGCTAACTCCACAACTTCTCTTACCCCCTCTTTTAAGCCAGGGGAGAAAATCTGAAGTTACTTGCTGGAAGATTTTACAAGGGGTTTATCCAAGCTGTTTGTGGAACAGAATCAAGAGCTGATGGAGAAAACTCCAGTTTGGCAAGACCAAAGGGGTTTGCAGAAATGTATTTATTTCTAGGAATCCTGAAAGAGGTCCAAGCAAGGGTGGATGATAAAAGCCGGAGAGAAAGACCTTGTCTGACCTCCAAAATCTGAATGCTGCTTGTTCACTGCGAGTGTTAAAGCTGAAATGGCCTGTAGATATCTTATGAGAGAGGACTCAGCCCACAACCCAGACTAACCAATAGTCCACGTGGCTGCCACCTGAAGCCCCAGTTCCAGCCCTGTTTGTGCCCAGATGAGGGAAGCAGTGACACCTATAGGTGTATCCCAAGAGAGCCCTCCTGCCATTACGCATCTGATCTTTCTTGGTGAACACATTTTGAAGTTTTCAATTTCATTTCAAAATGTAATGAAATCAGATTTCGTAACTGCAAAAATACTTCATGACATGGAGTTCCTGTTTTCCTGCCTGATCGAGCCTTAAGACCTAGTTTTCAATGCTTAATGTAAATAAGTTGGAATAGGAACACTGAAAGGCCTGAACATATTCTGAGTGTGGATATTACAAACAAAAAACCTGTTTTATGCTTATTGAACTCATTCCCTTTCCCATAAATCCAAACTTCATAGAAAGTAAAGCAGAAATCTTACTACAAGTTTGAAAGCAAACCTCTCTCCAAATCTCCCCTCGTCTGTTTAAATTATGCTAAATGCATAGAAAGCATACCCTTTAGAAATAACAGATGATTAAACAGCCTGCTTTACCTACAAACAAGCATGAAACTTGGTGTGTCAGATATGTTATTAGATTTGTGCCTATTAGTCAAGCTCAAGTTTTGCCACTATTTTTTTACCAGAGAGACTCCAGCTTTTTTCTTTTGAAATAAATGCCAAATGCCAAATTCCTTTTGACCCCAGTGAATGGCAGGATATGGAAGCCAAACTGCTGTCCACACACCTAAGCTTTTTTGCATCTGCATCTGCAAACCAAGCACAAAACTCTAACTTATTATTCCAACCCAATGTGAAATACTGCAAAATACAAACTTAAAACCCTGTTCCACTCCTGCTAATGTGCATGCAACATAAGGATCAAATAGAAACATTCAGGGAGCTGTGAATATTTATGTCCTATAGTTAGCTTTGCTGCATTCAGAGGTTTAGTACACCTTTGCCTGTTTTTCACCTCCTACGTAATCAAGAAGGGAAACCATTTTCTTTGTGGCAATCACATCTTAACATCTCTGAGACAGAAGAAACATGACAAAGATAGATACACAAAATACAAAAAGAGGTTTCCTGGTGTTTTCTGAATTTCAATGGGATGTTTAAAAAACTAGAAGACTTATACTGACTGCAGAATTCACTTTCAAGAATTAGCAGCTTTCACACATGTTAACCTGCTCTCTTACGCTTCCCAAGCAAACTTGGGGGGGGGTGCCAATGAGCTCCAAAAATCTCTCTGATATCTCAGTTACTATTCTCCACCTACAGCCATTTGGAAAATTATACAGATCTATGGCATGTTTTTGTCTAGTTCAATCTCTGAAGACCTAGGAAAAAGCCTTCTGAACCACCCTATTAGAAAAAACACTACCTGGTAAATCCAAGATATTTCTCAGGTGTATCACAAGTTACTGTGTAATACAATGACTTGTGAAATTAATGGAAACTGGGGAGAAACAGAGAAATTGGCATACCCTTGACAGATCCTATCATATGGTTTGCCTCTCCCCTTAACTCTTAAATATTAAAGGTAAAAATTCATTATTGTATCCATGAGTGTAATTGTTGGTAAATCACATAGACCCAGCTACAAAAGATGCATAGTAATGGTATGGAGTAAATAAACTAGTAAAAATATGATCTGAACCATAAAAATTGATTGCATAAAGCAATACATGATTGCCTTTATTAAATTATTACAGTACTGTCAAAACTAATGGTTGCAACAGCATCTGATGAACAGCTCTGCAGTCACTGATAACTAATTCATAAGGTACCATCATAAAGCCCTATGCACTGAAGAAAATCAGGTAAAATAACTGCTATTAGAAAACTCAATGTATTCTGAAATGCAGAGAATTAATGCAAAAATGAATCAAGAGAGAAAGGGCTGTGCTTTAGCAGCTATGTTCTTTCTCTCAGATTCTGATTTAAATGCTGTCTTGTAGGACACAAGTGTCTAGACAGTGACAGTTAATGTGCATCTGATACAATTAAAGGAAATAGCAGTGACACACATGATTTCCCCAGTGTCTGTCTGACCATGAATCTTTGGTGACAGTGATTAAGGTACTAGTCATTATATTATGCTTTATCACTATCAAGCTTTCCTGTGAACCCTTTTGTCTTTGCAATTCTACTGGATTCATTAAAACAGCGGGAAAGTTTTCCAAGGAGAAGGCCAGCGTGATCACAGGAGCTTTTTTTCCATCTCCATTTGGCTCCCTGGCTGTGATTCTTTTCTTGATTGTTCTCTCCAGACTGACTCACAACTGTATACTCTACACAGATGTGTGGGGTCTGTTTTCTCAAGGTATTAGCAAGGTCTCCATCACCATGTTACCCATATAGTTCACAAATTAGCGTATTTTAACAATTTTAATCTATTTGACCTCATGGTACCCCCATGGGGAAGAAAGCATCCCTATTATACAGAGGAGGATTTAAGGCACAAAGAGGATAATGCCCAGATCTAAAAAAGGACACCAACAATAATTTGCTGTTAGGTGCCATTGCAATGCCTCACTTTTTGGGTCATGGCCATCAGAGCAGCATCCGGAGCTCTGTGACTCTGGCTGCTCGGGCACCTCACACTGAGATATACAACAGGCTTTGCGTAGGGAGCTGGGTGGAGTTAGTGAATACCAACCTCTTTCAAATCTGGCTTCTCTTAGGGCTGCAGAGAGACATCTCCAGGCTTCCCTGAAGGTGATGATGAATACACACAGAAGAGTTACTGAGATCTCAGTAGTGGCAAGCTGGGTAGATGAACAGTCTTCTTCAGGGAGCTGTAGAGAGCAGTGCCCTGCCAGGTCCACTGACCTGGTTACATAGCCAGAGGTGCTGTAATCTTGTGTGTCATTTGCTTGGTCACTTAATATCTTAGGAAGAAGGGAGTCCTCTAGGGAGCTAAAACAATCTGTCTCTTGACCATGCAGCTAAACTCAGGCCTTTATACATGCACTTGCTATTAGAGTTTGTAAATTAACCTCAAAACTTTATCACTGTAAGCAGAAACAGATATTAGGGCAGAAGGAACCATTAGATGCCCCAGTATGCATTCCCTGGTCTATCACAAGCTCACATTTTTTCACAGTTACCTCTGCAATCAGCCCAAGACTTTGTGTTTGTCTAAAGGAAATGTTAGGACCTGGAAAAACTGTCAGGGAGACAAGAACAGCCATACCTGCTCAGACCAACGGTCCATCTAGCCCAGCATCTTGTCTCCAGTCTCAATGATGGGCCAATAGCAGATGCCTGGGGGAGTATGAGAACGGGGCAGACATCCATCAGCACATACCCTGATTATGCTCCCAGTCTCCTGCAATTTGTACCTCAGGGACCTCCTGAACCAGGCACAGCATAAACTTATACAGGTAAAGTGATACAGATTAATATCAGGTCATTATTCAGGATTAATTAAAGATGCCATTTCTATTTTTCACTGTAAGGCATTTACCTCAGAGAAAGCATGTGGCTCTTTTTTGCAACCTCTGATTTTTTTTTAAACATGAATGCATAAACTGAGTGCAGTACTCCAGTAACAACCTTACTAATGCTAAGTACAGAGCCAAATTCCCTTTCTACTCAGTGGTCTTCTATTTATACATCTCAGGGCCATTTTCCGTTATAGCACCAAACTGGGAATTCATATTCAACCACTCACCCATTGTAATTCTTAAAACTTTATTAACATCACTGTTCTCCTGACATGTAGTGTCTATTTGGTTACACCTAAATATACTTTGTGCAACAATGCCAACTTATCGAGCACTCTAGATTGCTCTGCAGGACTCCCCCGTTACCCCTGCAGGCCATTCTACCAGTCTGTGTGGGATCTGCAAGTTTTGTTCTTGCTTCCAGTTCAGTACTAAAATATTTGAGTAATACTGAGTCTTGTACGGAGCCTTAAAGACTCTCATGAGAAGCATTTCCATCTGATGGTGATTCTCTGTTAAAAACTTCTAGCTTAATGTAAATTTAAGACAATTTAAGGTGTTTCTAGTAAAACCGCTCTAAAAATATATCTTACATATTGCAATCAAGGAAGAATCCTGTCTTGCTTTAGAAGAGCAAGCCAGTGATTTCTGCTCTAGTGTCTGGACTTAAATGTGACTGTCCAGAAAACAAAATGGACAAGTGTGGAATAGGTATGGAAATTAAGTGAGTGAGAGCGTAAATGGGGTGGGAGTAAAACCTTTTACACAGACAGTGAGTATGAATTTAAAGATCACAGAAATCTGTGCCAGCATGAGGCAGAGGCTCCCAGCTCCATGCCCCCCATAGAGCACCTACAGGAAGCACCAGTTCTCAGCTGGTGGGGAGGTGGGTCAAAAGCAGTCGAGGCTGGGGGGACAGGATGTCTGTCAGGAATAGGAAGCAGGGCAAGGAGGGAGGTGGGGACACTGAGTTGGGGTCCTGCTTTGTCAGTATGGGATGAGAGAAGAGGATGGGAGACCCAAGGGGCTTCAGACCCACGTGCAGAAAGGATAGGTGATGTGGGAAACATGGCTTTGAGGAAGTGGCATAGCAGGGGTGGGACCCCCTTACAGCCAAAACCAATAGCTTTTTCTCCTAAATTGGTTATGAATCTATTTTTTCACTTGTTTTGGGGATCATCTTCTATTTGGATAAATATGACACTTTTTAACCACTGTCAATTAACTGAATACTAATCCCCTTAACAGTCACATTCTTGACAGCATGTAGGGCTAATCTTGCAATCAAAATGTCAAGTGGCAAATAATAAAAATACCTCCCAAAATCTAAAAATATTGCATGTGCTCCAGTCCCTTCACGTGCAACATTTATAATCTCAGCAAGAATGAAACCAGATTTGCTTGATGAAATATAGCTTGAAATACTGAAATCCCACTTTGCCCTGGCTTGCCAACCAATAAATCTCAAGTCACTTCATATATCCCCTATTTGAGTATATAATCATGACAGGACAGCTTTGGCAACACCTACCAAATCTCATTAAACACTTCTACTAATAACATAATAATGTGTTAAATATTTTCTAGCTGCAATGCTGCATTCAGAATCAGAGTGCTCATCTCTTGCTTTTTGTAATGCTGTACTTTGCTTCCATAAAAAAGGAAATCCTGTAACAGTTTAATTTTAAAATACCAGCTCACCCAGCAGGTTGTATATATTCAAAACTCAGCTTTTTTCCACTCCCGTTTCTGGGACACATCATTCTTTAACCTTGGACTTCTTTCTTGACAAGGTGAAAACCCATTAACCACCTCTGTATAATTTAAACACACAGCTTTGTTACTATGCTGACACCAGCCCACAGGGAAGGCAGTGCTCCTGTAGGGATACCTTGTTCTCTTGGCACGTATGTCCTCGATAGCTTGCTCTGGGACAGCGGATAATAACCTTCCCACCAAAAGAGCTACAATAACAAAAATGCCCCATGCAGATGCTGTATGAATCTATACTAAGGGAAGATCCCCTCCCACAGGACTGCCACACAGAAGGGAAGAGAGGAACTGTTCCTGGGGCTCCCTGTCCACATCACATGACTTCCTGCCCTATCTCTCCCAACGCCTGCTGGTACAAGCAAGGGTGGCACACACAAATCTTCCAGCTCTCATGTCAACCACATTTCTTCACTTAGTGGTCCTTTCAGAGGACCTTTTCAGGTCCTCCTTTCTGCCTTTTCAGAATTACCTGTTTTTAAGAAATCAAAGGCAATTTTAATGCTCATTTCCTCTAATAATCTGTATCACTGCTCCCCATTACAGCCAAAGAAATGCTAACATCATCTCAAAGACAGCCCATTTGCAGCAGCTGTGTCCACATGGCAGGGGACCAGCCACACCACTGGGGAGCCATCTTCATCAGTATCTTGGCTACATTGAGCTCTTCAGCATACTTAATCCTCAGTTATGTTTGCTTCATCTGTGCCCCATCCTGTTCCCTTCCACCCCTCTCCCAACCTCCCAGAGGTTGCCCAAAGCCTTATGTCACCAAGGAGAAAGGATCCTTTGGCAAGAATCCATGATCCAAATTCAGTTTGCAGGGGAGACTCTTAGACTTGCCCATCGCTCCGGTTGCCAGGTGGATCTAGGACTGGCAGACTTCTGAAGTCACCAAAGACCCACCAGTCTCCAAGAGCTTCTGATAGTGATATGTGACAGCAAAATGAAGGATGCATCCATTTAATTTACAGTAGAATTAGAGACGTGGAGGAAAGAACCTTAGCCTTGTAGCCCCCAAGTGAATGTGGTTAGCTAATGAAAGCCATTTGAATCCTTATGTCAGGCTTCCCCACATGTTTTTATTTCTAGCTTGAATGCTAAGCAGAAACTGTCTAGTTTCCACTTTCAGTTTGGATGGTGCCAAAATCTTTTGAGCACAACCCAAGGAAGTCAAAGTGGAAGATATTCATTTCACTAAAGAAAAAAATACTCTGAAAAGCTCTCCAGAGTACCATAAGGGCCTGCATACAGAGCCCTGAGCTGCGGTTTGGTATTCACATTGATAGAAAGCCTCCAGTATTTGTCTAGTCCCACAGTAAGCCACTTCCCACGATGTTTCAGGTGCCACCCAAAGCTACTTGCCATCTACTCAGACGAATATACAATGACTGTTCAGGGGCAACAGCAAGAAAGCAAGGAGAAGAAGAAGAATTAACAGTCTAGCATTTAAACAGCTAAAGTCACCAAGGTTTTCTCTACATTATTAAAATGATGGCATAAGGTGATTTAGCAAGGATCAAGCTATCTTTTTATACTGTTCCTTTTCCTCATCCTTTCAGCTTCCTTTATGCCCTTTCTCATCACTTTCCACCACCACTGAACAATGAAGGCATTGCTTATGCTTGCATCAGAATCCTTTCTTCCCTTTCTTTTTTTAACTGAACCCACGCAATTTAGGAGTTCTCCATCTGCTTATGGGCTGTCCAAATCTAGGCAAGGGTTGCAGTGCCTCCTAGGAATCTCATTTCTCACCACAGTTCACTAGATGCAAAGCTTTGGGTGGGAATAAAATCATGGTACTGGCATGCACCTCACATGCACAGTGTATTGCACCCATTCCAAGGGCAACAGGGCAAGGAGCCTGCAGCGCGCACCCAGCTGCTGGCCCTGATCCAAATGTCAGTGAAGTTAGTGGCAAAACTCTCATTGACCTGAACGGTGTTTGGATCAGAGCTCTGGTGCAACAATTTCAGAGGTAATCTAAGTGCAAGATTGCAAGTAAATGATTGCCAGTGATTGTTATGCTGATGAACAGACGGGAGGGATTGTGGCAGGAAGAGCAACCAATCCACAGGGGTAAAGCAGAATAAATTAAATTCCAACAGGATGATGTAAGGATAATTTCTTTTCGTTGCCTTTATATAACCCCATCCTTGCAAACTTCATGCTTTTATTCACACATAGTTTACACTGGCAACTACTTCACCTCCAAATTTGGCATAGTGGCATAGTACACTTCAAATTCATGCAGAAAACATCTTTTCTAGCACAGAGAATACTAATAAAGAGACTGTCGCTCAGGTTCCCTCCCATTTCACATTTGTCCGGATCCTTCTACTTTCTCTGGGGCTAAAAAAAGCTATCTCTGTAGTCACTGCAGCATTATTTTTATTATGAAAATTTATCTTTAGGGAAGTATTTAACATTGCTTATTTGGATGTAGTTTAGAAACTCTAACCAAATCTCTAGGTAGAGAATGTCAGCAAGGCCTTTGCTAATTACAACAAACCAATGCATGTAAACTGCTACTAGGACTTAAAGGAAACTAATAGTAGAGTCAAACTCACCTGACCTAACTTCAAGCACTTCAGTGAGGAGGCTGGGGACCTTAGGTGCCTTCCATAGTCAGTGGAGAAGGAAAGAGACCTCCAAGAGTTCTGTCCTCTCTTAGGGCAAAGCTGTCTCTGAAGGTACCTGCCTTCCACCACTCACTATAGAAGAAGGCAGGGAGAGTCTATACTTAACTCTCATGCTTTAGCCAAAAGCCAAAAGTTAGATAGTCCTTGGTGAGGGACTGATGACAGTCCGCAGTCTTGGCCTTTGCAAGACTTGTGCACCCTTGAACTGAACAGGAATCTTCCCATGAATTCCAGTGAGAGCAGAGAGATACAAATGCAGATTGCTCCTCTGACTTCAAATCCTCTGTAGGATTTTTGCATATCTTTTGCTCAGTCACTTAATCCACACTTAGAAACAGGTAAAATCTAAAATACCAAAAATATCAAAAACACCAGCTGTAGAGCAATCAGGGTCAGAACACTTAGTTTTTAGTGTTTCATTTAGGGTTACAGGACAGAAATATCCCTTTTTGCCTGATACAGATCCGCATTTAGAACAAAACTTTTGTTAGTTTCATTGCCCTCAGGAAATGGGCTGATTTCTCAGGTAAGAGAAGACTGAGTAAATTAAATCACAGGAATCATATATCCTTTCCATCTCTAGTTCTGTAAAGGTGGAAGTTGTTCATTTTAGCACCTGCTCACGCAGGTGAGCAGGGCTGACCCAGGGATGACAGGTGGGGTCATCCAAGAGTCCAGGTCATCAAGACAAGTTTGTGGTGCTGAGGCCTGTGCAAGGGCACACAGGGAAGTCAATCTACAAGTCCGGGTCCTGGTCAGGCTTGGTGAGGGTAACCGGAGTCAGACACAGCCCCACGACAGCCAGGCAGGACCTTGGGGCCAGGACAGGCTGAGGCTGGGACAGGTGGTCACCACAGGTCTGGGAGGCCCATGGCCGAGCAGGGGCAGGGCCGTGGTGGGGCTGGAGCCGGCACTGCTGCAGCGTCGCAGGGCAGGAACTGATGGCCCCAGGTTGGGCTGAAATGGGACCTGGGGCTGGGCAGGGGGGAAGACGCCAGGGGGTAGGCAGGGACAGGCAGGGCTGGAGGTGCCCCAATAGTGGGTTGGTTGTAAATATTCAGGCACTCCAGTTTTATCAGATTTCACTAAAACTAATGGATAGACACACTTTGCAATGTCTCTTGCCCTCTTTTTCTAAAAATTTCAAAGTCTGTTGCCCTAAGCAGATTCTCAAAGACGGATACAAGAATGACTTGCTATAAAGACTCCAACCTGCAGTGCTGTAGGCTGCTAAATCTTTACCACTGTTGCAGATTACTTCCATTTATCAGTTGTCTGCATCCTGTCCACTCACGGTATTTCATTATCATTACGCTTTTATTTTTGAATATTCCATATAGCTGCATTTCTTGCAGGAGGAATTTGGTAAAGAGCAACATGAAATTTGAGGAAGATTTTTGCTTACAAGCAGCCTGAATAACATTGCATCAGCATTCAGCAGTCTCTACTAATTTATTCTTGCTCTCTTGTGATAAGTATGCACACAGTGTGTAAACAGGGTCTGTAACAGAATGAATGATGCAGGGTTTGACTTTACCTTCCTCACACACAATAGGCTCCCGCTCCATAAATTGTTCCATTTGTAAATTATCTGGTAGGTTAATAGATTTTAGAGCCTGAAGGGACTTTTGGCACCATCTAGCCTGTATTACCTGTTGTATAACCCAAGGCAGAATTATATCCAGTGATTCCTCACAGGGAAGGAATTACTCTCCCTAACTTGTTACAGTGGGAGATCTTTGGTGGCAAACTATTCTGCTCACTATGAATATAGTAAAATAAAGAGTATTTTGCTCTCAAAAAATACTTGCAAATGGAGATTTTCTAAGTATATAAGTCACCAGTGGTTAAAGAGAGACTCCATTTATATTAAATGATAAATGTTCTCAAAGTGATTTTAGGCTTCACTCCACAAAGGTGCTTAAGAGTGATTAGCTCTGAACTCGTGAATTGTCTGATCTGTTTCCATGGGACTACCCCTGTGCTTACAACAGAGTCTGTGTTTAAGTGCTTTGCTAGCTTAAGAGTCTCAAAAGCTAACTGAATACATTTAAAACAGCATCAAATAAGCTTAGGTGTGAGCTAAGACTCTAAACGAGTAATAGCTAATCTGCAGCAAAATGGCTTCAAGGCAAGTCTGGAAACATTACAGTGTCTGTATACAACACCAAGATGATTTCAATTTTTCTTTGAGTATGGTGATCACCTGTTTATAAAACAGCCTTGGTACATAACATTCCCACTCGAAAATCTTCATTTTTGTTATTAGTCACCACAAAATAATGCTCATTCCTTAAGCACAGGAAAAGAAGTAGCTGGTGTTGGTGGTATGTATTGAGCAAAGACTGACTTTTAAGTAGCAACTGCTGGAGTTGGAGTTTGCTCAGCCAAAGCTACTTTCATTTACCTTTCCTTAAAGATGACAGCATTGTCACAACAGCTGTATCATGTCATAAACTCAGCCTCGAATCAACATTAATTGGAATCAATGAGGAGCACCTTATACTTTCAGGAAAACACAAAATTATGTCAAAGCACATAAAAGAAAAGATACATGTCAAGAAGATATCAAAATAATATCAATATAGACAAATAAGAAAATGAAAGATGAAATGCAGTAAAGACTATTGCCATTTTTTGAAAGTAACTGTGCAGTGTTCAGATGACTGCAAAACTAATCGGCACACTGGGAGAAGATCAACAAATTAGCTCTTCGGCAACTTAGATATGAGCTAGGAACCTAACTAAAATTAGCAAGACTGAATAAAAAGGCCTCAGGGCAAGTCTGCAAACATTACAGAGTCTATACAACAGTAAGCTGATTTCAGGATGTCTTCAGGTAGACAATTATCCCCTGTTTACTTTAAAGAATATCCTCTATTTCCTTGATTTGTTCCATGGGATTATCCCCATCCCTTATGCTAAAGATGTCCCTTATTTCATTTATTTATCACCTGAGGTCTGAATCTATTGATTAAGCCTTCAAAGAGCATCGCTAAGATTCTGCTTAATTTTCATTTCCTTGCAGACTTCAGCCTGAACAAACTGCAGTCCTTTAGCAATACCAATCACAAAGCTCATACCAAAAAAGTAATGCTATTTTTCTTTCCTGCTTTCCTAAGATGGTAATGAATGGAACACCTGAACTAAAAATTGTAGCTATGACTTCTCAGGTAAGACTTTGCCAGTAAAGATAATTTCCTAAATCTCTGCTTTTGTAGTTGTAACTTGAATAAAGAAATTATATGCAAGACAGGAGACCCCTAGAAAGCTTTAACTGGCTATGCAGATGATAAAGTGATGTCTGCGTGTGAAGCAAAAAGAATGGAGTGAAACAGATGGTGCTAAAGACCTGATACCACCCTACAAGCAGCTCAGAGTCTCGGAACCAGCTCTGGTCAGGTCCCACAGATGCAGTAGGAATGCATTAGGTGAGGTCCTGTAGGGCATCTTTTGGTTTTTAGTTCCTTATAAAGGAATCCAGTTTGTATGCTTCAAGACCTCTTTTGATGTGATTCAAAGCATGCTAAGGGGATAACTGCTTCAAAAACTCACTCCCGATCTGAACTAAGACATCAATGTAGGTGCAGTGTACATGTACACCATATGCAGGAGCCAGCCTGCTCTGCTGGGTTCAGAGACATGCTAGCAAGCCAATCCATCTGGCAGGACTTGGAAACTTGTAAGCAGAAGCTTTGCTAGAATCCTTTGGGAGCTCTAATGGAGGTTCAATACCCTGTTAATAGAGGGAAAGATCGGCCCTTCAGATGTTTTACTGTAGCGAACTGCTGTTGTGACCTGAGTGCCAAGATAGTCACAGAAGACTTCAGCACTATGTAATGGAACCAGAAATAGAAACTGGTTTCCTTCAAGCTTAGGACAGAGACTGAAAGTTTCAGCTTAGTCTGCCTCATCTCTCCTTTGTGCACCTAGATATGTGTCCACAAAATATTTCAAAAGATCTTCATTTTGTCTGCTGTAAATAGAAAAGCTTTTATGTCTATACAAGACTGCTGAGGGCAGAAAGAGCTGCAAGAACAGCAAGCCAAATCTCAGAGAGAGGGAGAACAGCCCTTCTCCCCTTCCCTGTCTCTACCATGTCCCAAGATTTCTAACCCTTCAGCTGAAGCCCAGCTATGCAATTAGTCCCTAGGCTTTAGCACACCTTGGGGGACTGAAATCTCTTGCTGAGGGAGAGAAACAGTGGGAGGTGGAGATGGGGACAAGTGACCTACTTTGACATGTGAACCCAAAAAAAGAGATCAGCAATACAAAACAGAAAGTCCACTAGTAACAGCAGATCCTACACAGAGGAGACTCCATTTTTCCCCTGCCCATGTCTGTTTCCTGTTCTCCTTCTGTATGTTTCTGTTTTGGCACTGAAGCATGTTGACTGCTCAAGCAATGGTTTTTGTGTCCATGGTCTAGACACTCAAGGGGCTAAAAACTTTGGGCTAGAGCATGGAGGAGGAAATAACAAAAATATACTATTTCTGCTGGGGTTTTTTTCCCCTCTAGATAAAGTACTAGTTGGTCTTAGAAGCCAAAATTAACATTAACTTCAGAGCAAAATTATTTTCTCAAAAATATGATGGCAACTTTAGAAGTTTTGTCAGTTGCTTGCTTCTAAGGGAGTTTTTGTTTGGCATGAGAAAGACCAATCCACAGCCAAATAGGGGCCACACAGAGAGTGAAAAAGACAGCCATAGGAAGTTACCCTGTTATACTTGGGCTGTGTTCAGTGCAAATGGAGGACCCAGACATGCCAAAGTCTCATGCCTGATATATCAGACTCATCTCACTCACAACTTGCTGCCAGAAACTCTCCTCCATTCCTTTCCCTGAGCAAAGGCGCTGCCCCCACAGTCCTGGTGCACTAAGCTAGGAAAGGAGTCTGAACAGCAGGGATTTCACTGGAGCCGGTGGCTCTCCCTCATTCCTGCTCCCTCCTAGAAACCAGGGCATCCAGGCATATCCATTTCCCCTGCACAGTCACGATGAGCTTGGCTACTGCTGTTGCCCAGCGTGTCCTTAAATGGCCTTATATCCCTACTTGGCTACCTGGTCCGTCGCTTCCTATACCAGGACACACACACACACCCTTATGCTCCCCCTGCAGCTCATTAATGGGGGGACAAAACAGGGAGTTTGTGAATTTATAGGACAGTTTCTAGCTGCAGTTCTTTGCAATACTGTGATTTCAGGGCATGTTTTCAGATTCAGTTATCACTCTTCTACCCTGGCCGTTTGCAACCTTGGATGTAGCTTAGCAACACAGCCAAAAATGAGAAGCCTCAGGCACACAGACAAGTTACTGTGGGGTTACAAGTTACCGTGTGTCAGCTGCCATGGGATGGCTGTCTGCATGTATGTTGTTAAATATCTCCAATGAAAGATCTGGACAAACTTGGATTTTGTCACAGACTGAGTGCGTATACAATTACTCTGCACTAGCAGATAGGAAGTAATTTTTACCCTGCTTTCATCCTGCCTGAGCCCTTGGTTTTATGTTGGTTGGTTTGACAGCCCTGTGTAGACACAGCCTGCAGATGACTGGAACCATGTTTCTATAATTTTCCACTTTCCTCATGTCTGAAGGACAGCTTGGCAGTGTTTCTGCAGACGTGGGCCTGGCAGATGCTGCTTGGCAGAGGGCCTATGGAAGCACCCATGGAGTGGGAAGGAAATGCTGGCTGTGATTTAGTGTTTAGGAAGGGCTGGGGAAAGACTGGGGGCATGGAGAGAAAAATTACACAGATGCTGCTCAGTGCAGTGGGGACAATGAGGATCCACAGAGGGTGCGAGATAATAGTTGATCATTTGATTGCTCTTTCTGAGGGCATTGACCCAACACAAGAGAAAAAGATGTCATGTCAGACAAGACCTTCAGCTCATGCCTAACGGAAGTGTGAATATTTGGAAGAAAAAGGGAAACAAACCCTGTTTTTCCTCTTTCTTTTTTTTTTCTTTGAGGACTGGTACTGTAAAATAGGAAATTTAGTAGCATCAAAGAAATTTCATGCGAAATATTTCCTCCGAGAGCAAACTGTGAAATAAGTGTAAGACTAAAGTTCAAAATGATGTTACTGCTATATCTCAAAAGGCTTTCTATAACTACTCACTGTTTCAAATCAGTTTATTTCAAAGCTTACAGTATTAGCTATACTGTTTCCATATATTGAGAGCCTACATATCTCATATACCTATTTTGTGCTTTCAGTAAAAAAGGAAATAAATTGTTTAAGCAAGAAAATAACTGTTACGGATATTTGCATGCATATGAAAATGTTTAGGTCAGCAGAGAACTTCCCCTGAGGAGAGAAAAATAGACAGCTCAAATGAAAACAGAGACATAAGCAGAAACATGCATTAGATCTGTATTTATCCTGGTAGCCAGCATGAGAGATTTCAACAGATCTGCACTGAACGACATCCAGCCCAAGATCCAGCATTTCGCATTTATTATTTAGCTGTTTAGATAAAAGCATTGGGTTTTTTCACTGTAAAGTTTTAAGTGATTCTGACATGCCTGTCATGGATTAAGTTGTCCTCCATCCTTAAAAATGCTAGCTCTGGACCTTGCTGGCTGGCAGATCACATGGATTTCAGGGGAAATACCAGCATTGTCTTACTCAAGTTGGCTACATGTGACAGCAGAGATTTGGATTCCTCCAAGCAGACATTAAACCAAGCGAAGATCCATGGGGACAATAGATGGGGAAACACACATGCTCCAGAATTCGCTGGATTATTTATAAAACGTGATGACTTTAAATAGGCTGTTTCTATAGCAGCTCATGAATCTGCTGCATTTCTGAGATTTAGGTTGTTTTCTTTTTTTGCCTCCTGGGTTTCTCACAATATAAGTTGGAGTTTTCTATTTGTTTGCTTTTTTTTCCCCTAACACCCACAAAATCTCTGGAATTGGCACTGACACCCTGGGTGCCTGAAGAAGCAATATTTCAAATTGAGCCATACACAATTTAATTTCTCTCAGGATCTTAATAATCACAATATCTTTCAAACATAAGGTACAAAGCTTCCTTTCAAAAGAAAGCTTCAATTTTTACATGTCTGCCTTATTCCCCTGCTAAAGAGGATTCAAATTCTCCAAGCAACAAAGGCAGAGGCAGCTACTTAGTTATCAGAATTTGTATATCATCACTGTTTATTACTAACATCCCAATGGCATTATATTATACACAGTGCAATATAGATGAAAACAGTCCTATCTGCATCATATAACTTCTAATCTTAACTATAGCCAACAAGCTAAAGGAATGGGAAGATGATCCTGATCTCTCTGCCTCATTTCATCACCTTTAAAATGGTCATATTAGGGCTCAACATTTTCGGACATATATCTACCACGGAAATGAGTGAGAGCTACAGCTTCAAAAAAATCTCTGCCTGAAGATTTTCTACAGGCTTCTCCAGAGACATAATTTCTGTCTGAAACAGGAACGGCACTTTGGGTTTCAACACTGTACGTGGAAGCCCCAGCAAATACATTACAAACATGGACTCTGTGTTCCTGTGAATCCTAACGGCTCAAACACACAGAGGGCAAATAAGAAGACCCCAATTTATTGTTAAATAAAACAATTAAGAAAAGACCTCATAGCATGTAGGCTAGTCTTCTGAGTTTTAGATGCATGAGTCATGGTTTTGAACATTTGGGGCAGCCGGCTTTGCCCCTATATTTTGTTACTGCTGCCTCTGAGTGGGGCAGCAGTCTGCATTGCTGACAGCCTGAGAATATAAATCAAATTACCACCTATCCTTCTTCATGTTATTTTGCAATGTGTGAAGAACTGCCATCCTTAAAAGCTGTATATTTAAAGTGTGAATCAGCAAAATCCTTATCTGTTTCTTTTTCTGTTAGAGAATGGCTAAACAAAATACCAATGTAACCTTAAACAATAGATGCTCAATGAATATTGTGCTGATTGGTTTCTGGTTTACAGGCTCCTTTACTGGACTCCCACCAGCAGGAGGCTCAGATATGCCAAGCATAATTAAAAATGTTTTTTGCAAATAGAGCTCGCAGTTCATTTATGGTGGGAGTTATTTGCTTCTTACCTCTCAGGAATTTTCTCTTACTTGACTGAACAAAAGAGGAATATTTCTTCATTTTAGGACTTGGATACAGGAAACAGATCCTGCCATTTTTTTCGTAATCCTCTTGTTCTCCCCACTTTTCTCTTTTTGCCTTTGCTACATAATATGGTGTGTTGTGGACTGCTGTTTGGCTAAGAGGAGATATGCACACTTTGGTCCGGAACCCAACACTGCTGCTCCATGAATCAGCCACAGAAGCACTAGCTGTGTGAAAAAGGACCAAAAAAGAAAAGGAATTCCAACTTAGAGTCAAGCTGTGCAATGAATCTCCATAGGAAACATCTATGGAATTAATTAACATTAAACAAAGAACTGAAAGCTGCCACCTGTGTCATCAAGTCCCATCCCTGGGAGATCCAAGAGATCCAAGAGGCCATTAGTGAGTGAGGGTAATCTCCCCAATCATCTAAACCAGAGGTTATCTTCACTGCTTCCTTGCTACCCTAATACTCCCAGAACTCCCAGGATAAAATCTGCCTGAAAAGCTGAGCTCTCCCTCCTGTCAGCACTTTCTCAGATTCTGCTCTTCGTATGTGGCTAAAGTTTTCCCTCACCAAGCCACTACGACTTGATTCTCCTTGATATTGGGCTCTGTTGCATGGTCCAGCTGAGAACATCTACTATAGAGCTATAGAGCCCAAGTAATCTGTATAAAAGAATGCTGTATTGTCATCTCATCCCTCCTCACACTCACCACCTGTTTTCTGTTTGCTCATCTGTTTTTGTTTTTTTTCCCCTCCATCTGTTGGGCCTTTCGTTGTCTTGCCCTGTAAGCTCCGTACTACGTCTTTGTGTAGTAGCTAGCACAGAATGACACCTCCCAGCACTGAGGCACTAACAAAGGTAGTAGGAGAGTGATGATAACATGACCCTGGCCCAGCAGAATTTTCACCTGAATCATCTGAATTCACGTACCTAAAGAAAACAAACTCTTGCTACTCCAGTCTTTTATGTATCTGGAATTTTTATTCATGGCACAGTTACCCATTCCTACCATTACGGATAGCGCTGAACTGTTTTATCTGCACAGCAATAGATCTTTCCTGTGCTAATCAGTTATTCACTGACCCCTTGGTAGGTAACAACAGATGGGCCTGCTGTGGTTCTGCAGTGCTAATGGCACCCTGCAATGCTGTAATAAGCATGCTGTGATGACCAGTAATTACACCAGTCAGAACACAGCCTAAAAAACACTACAGTAATCTTGAAGTGAACAAAATATTTAGCCCTGTAATCTCTCTACATACAACCTAGTGTTGAACCCATGTCCAGTTGCTCACTGCCAGCAGGACCCCATGCAGCTGCACTGGGCCAGACTGGGATGGTGCCACCTTGGGTGTGCAGAGAATGGCAGGCAGCAAACTATGTGTGAAACACAGAGGTTTGGGCTCCTCCTCTGCAGAGTGGAAGGGTGCACTTGTATCCCACACAAAAGGATGCGTGTTCACATACAAACATGGGTTACAAACATGCACACCATTGATTACCTCAGTATGAACTAGCTGGGCAACCACCTGCAATTGTTCCATCTCTCCCAGTCAAGCTCACATCATGCGGCCAAGCTGCCATGTAAGCAGGCTGAATATTTGTAAGCCTCTACATTTATCTAAAAGGGGGTTAAACCATTAGGATTTTCTTCCTTTTATACTGCCATTTTATATTTGCAGGATTTTCTCCCTGCGTCTGGGATTCTTTGATTTATGGAGGAAGTAACCAGTTCCCTTAACTTTAACGGTGATTCTAAACTGACCCTACTGTTTGGGCAGGGGTTGAAAAAGGCTACTGAGGAGAACACGACAGCTTACTAGAACCTGCATCCACTCAAGTGTTTCATCAGGCATTGGCTGTCAGCACAGTCAAGTAAGTCCCAATTACTTACTCCCTAACCAACTCAGTGTTTCCTATGAAAGCCACATCATCGAGAAAATAACCATTACTATGTTTAATTCACCCATCTTGTACAATCCATCCAAAGCATTGAGTCCCAACCACCTAAAATTAGAAAATACTCATTCTTAAATCATGAGTTCCTGGGGGTCACTGGGCTTGATTTTTAGGGCAGCATTGCACCATCTTTCTGCAAACAAAATGAAGAGGGGGTGAAAAAAAGTCTTTCTGCCTCCAGATTTCAAGGACTGGATGAATTTCCCCCTAGAGCAGTGCTGTGATATGTGTTCGGATTTTTCATTCAGATCTATCGGTACTTTCTGAAGGTCAGTTTACATCTTTGACAGCTTCGAGTCAGTGCTGCAGAACTGAAGCTAGGTGGGTCAGGGCCCCCTCTTCAACTCCTGGTGTTTCAAACAAGCATTTTATAGCTAGCTATAAAGAAATGGAATGCTTCCTCCACAAAATGTTGTAGTTAATCCATTGTGCAAAACATTTCCTTTTGATTAGTGAGGATATAGAGCCTTTTAATAGTTTCTTTCTCATTCATTACATCCTGTTCATATCACAGATACATTTACTTTTCACATGAACCATGGCTCTAAGGTAGTAGTAAAGTTTTTCAGAACTTCTTTCATTCTCACTTTAAAGACAAAAATGCAGATTGCTCCTTAACAAAATGCGCATGAAATAAAATGTGTTTTCTCTAAGTCACACAGTTTGTTTCATGGAAAAAGTAGCTAAATGCCTATGATGTTGCCAATAGGTGCCTAACACAAAAATAAGAACACAAAAGAGAAGTAACCTGATCTAGAAACTAGCAACACAGACGCAAGTATTACCCTGTGCAGGTATCCAAACAACATGCAATACTAGGGTCACATCCATATTTGACTGTGATTTTGCTAAAGTTACAACAGCAATGCTTTTGTCCCCTCTGCTTTATTTAATTAGTGTCACACCCATTACTGAGCTGCAGCAATACTGACATTCCAGGAAACAATGTTTGGCTCTTGCTAAAGGGAAAAAGACCTGTAAATCTTGCAATGAGAGATTAGTATTAATTTGTGCCTATGGGATTCTGATACTGAATTACTGGCCTTAAATATCTGCTCCATGGGGAACTACTGCTGCACATTAATCCTAAACTTATCAATCACTGAGCTGCAATAAGACAAATAGAGCAAGGACTGACATAATGCCAAGTGACATAGCACCGTGCATGCCATACCATATTCACTCACCCATTAAGCAACATCAATATTCAGCCCCTACACACAGCTTGTACTATTCACTTTGAGGAAGAACCAGCTGAAAGACTCATTCAGACAGCCCAGATCTACCACAGATCCACTCCCACATGCATGGACAGAAAGTCATCTGGAACAGCAACACAGCCCATTAGAAAGACTTGTGAGGTTACCATCAGTTTTGCCACTATGTGCATTATTTTCCCTAGCTATGATGATTCATAGAGAGACATCTGATTGAGTCATCTTCCATGCAGGCTATTACCAAAAATTTAAGTAACCAGATAAACTTAGGAAAGTTTTCTGAAGCACTTCCCTCAAGCCTAACGCACTTTTTTATTATGGGGCATCCTATCTTTGTTGCAAGGTGGCGTGAGGTCAGCATGATCCAGTCAGACTGCCTGCATTTTAATACATTCACCTTCTGCTGGAAATGGCACACCAGAACACAAATGCCCTTGAAAGTCCACAGTCAAGAACCAAACCCGTATACTACATTTAGCAAGTCTCAAAACCTGCTTCACTGTGGCCCCTCATACTGGGACTTTTCACAGGGATGGCTTTAAGATGGATTGTTGAAGATTTTTTAAGGTGCAGTAACACAGTTTAAGGGCATATGCTTTTGTTAAAAGGCTCAGCAAAATACATACCATTACATTTTGGGTTTTATATAAGCTCGTAAAAAGCTTTGCTGCAAGAATTCCTCTTATTTCAGATTGCAGAAAATACTTCTGTGAGGAAATGCAAAAGTTCAGGGAGGTCTCAAATGAAAAGAGATAGAAGCTCTCCTTTTCCATGAGAAAAATCTTTATATTCATATGAGTTCTACTATAATATATGAGCACCTCATAATCATTAACATCCTTGTGGCAGCTTCCTGAAGCAAGATAATGCTACTATCTCCAATTTACAGAGGAGAAGCTGAAGCACAGGAAGACTAAAACTATGGTTCATTTCATTGGGCTTCAAGCATCTAGAAGTTAGGCACCTTGTCTAAAATAGTAACCTGGGCTCCCTCCATCATCAAGAGAAAGAAAGCCAAGCACTTTACAAGGGCAACTGGACCTTCCTAAGACGTAATTAAAGTTCTTCTAGGGGATCGTCTCTCCCTAAACTGACTACAGAGAGAAACTCGTTGGCTGGAAAAGACAAGATGTCTTAACTTTGGTCAGATAATTCCCACTCATGGGGACTTATTTGGATTACAAAGAAAGTGGGCAACAAAACATAATTTTGAGCTCGTATCTCTCAAAACCTGAGCTTACACCTTAACTGCTGAGTCACACAAAATAGTGTGTATTAGATCACTGTAATGATCTGGACAAAACTGGACAAGACACTAAATATGCATTTGCTAAAATTTCCTTGGATGGGTTTGGCACAATACAGAAACTATGAAATGAGTTTAATCTATCACTAATTCTACAATATTTATTACAGATACAAACCAAAGTAGCTTGTCTGAAAGTGATACATACAATGATGTATGAAAGTTGGTAAAACTAGTGAAAAGGCTGGATGCTACCAATAACTTTTCAAAAATGAATGCAGAAAGTCATCAAATACATGGATGGATCATGCAGTTGTTTTCTCTTGAATCTAGTAGACCATAAAATGAAGAAGTAAGGTCAAAAAACAACCTGGATGTTTGGACTAACGTGAACTGATCAGATAATATCTCACATTTAAGTAATCATCTGGTTAGTCTGTTAAACATTGTTTTACTTGTTTTTCCTTTACTTTGCTATTTCCTTAAAATATTCCTCTATAACAAATCTTTCCTGGAGCTTCTGCATGAAAAGTGGCAGCTTTCAAGTAACACAAGGGCAGGAGAAAATGAGCTGGCTTCCAAAGAGAAAGGAGAGAATGAAGCAGCAGCCATAAGAGCACAGTTGGTTTTAAGCATGTTACCATCATCCTGTAAATTTCCCATCAGTTTGGCTAGGTGCACTGTAATTTTTCCATAATAATTTTTTCCAGAAGAAATGAAGTGTGATAGTGTGGACTGGGTTCAAAATCAGCTAGTCTCTCTGATTTCAGTGGAGTTGTTTGGAATGTAAAGTTAGTAAAGTTAATGCAGAATTTTGGTCTGTCTTGTACAGTTAAGTGAAAACAGGTGTTTAGAACAGACAGAAATGGGGTGGCCAAACCATAGGTCTATTCAAACTAGTATTAAAATGTATTTTGGAACCAAAGTTACAGCTAAATTGTTTTGGGTTTAATATATGATTTATTTATTTCATTTTGGTAGTGATCTGACAACATACAAGGCAATCAATCATGAATTTCATATAACAATCCCAGTCTCTACTGGGTCTTTTTTTTTATGCTGTGGTAACGTTGAGAAATCTATGAGGAAGATTCTTTTCTTTTCTTTTCCAAACCTGCCTCTTTTTCAACATTTCTCATCATTCTGAAAATCTGCTAATTAACTTGCTCATAGATCGGCTAATTTAAAGAGGAACTGAAATAAATAAATTTAAAATAATTTCAAATAAATAAATTTCAAATAAATATATGTGCAACCCTATTTAATTCTGTAAACTATAGTTTACATACTGCACAGGCATTGAGATGTGAAAGCACTGAAGAAAAAGACCAAAGAAGCCAGTCTGTGGAACCAATATGCAAGCACACTACAGCAGCTACAGACCAAAAAAAGCAATAGCAGAGTGCTCCTATCATTTAGATGAGTAGTTCCAGGCAGCTTGTCAATGCTGACATACAATCTCTTGTGCTTGTTTTTACAAAATGGAAAGCCATACAAGAATATTTAGGTCAAATAAATAATATATACCTCATAAATAGTAGAATTCAGTGGACGGGTCCTTGGAGGATTCCCTTTAGTGGACAACATTTGTTTCCTGAAAACACGTACAAGTGTGTTTTAACCATTTATATCAAGAGGATCAGTGATTTATATTATGTTGCTGTTCTTTCATATTCATATCCAGAAGGATATACTTAGACCAAAAACAAAATAAAACAAAACAAAAAACAGAAAAGCAAAAATCAAGGAAACACATTCCAGGCATAAATGAAAAATATATACAGTCAGCTACTGGTTGTGAGACCTCTTTCTCCCACAAGTATGGCTCTTAACAACTCTTGTTTAGTTACTGCGTGGTCCAGAATCCTCCTCTTCCACAAACCACAGATCTGAATTCATCCTGAAAAAAAGACTAAATTTAGGACCGATCCATCACTTAAGAAGCATGTGAAGGGAGCATGGCAAGTTCACACAGACAGGTCCAGCTGCCCAGCAGCCTATGTCCAAAGACTGTGAGTTCCAGTTCCCATTATGTATATATTTATTGTTTCTTTACACATTGTAACACATTTTCCTATTATTATCAGCTACCTACCATCAGGGACTACCATGTGTTCTCTAACATGTTGCTTTCCTTAATCATACATTTAGCATACCTTCTTGTCTCACTTACTACACTTGGCACATTTCCAAGCACTCAATTGGGGTGCCTTTCAGACCAGCATACATGCCTCATGTTTGCCAGACTGTAGATCCAGAACTCCCTGTCTTGCATGTACTCAGCCAACAGATAAAGCCACAGTCTAACCATTTTTCAAAACAGCATAGATTAACCTGCACCATTATGTCACTGAAAACTGGCTTGGCTTGCATGAAGAGAAGCTAATACTGCTCGGCCTATTTTGCCACAAATTTCTCCAAAAGCTTCACCGATACCAAAAGACTTGAGACAAAACATTATGAAGATTATAACCCTCAAGGAACATATTCTTCTGCAACACACCTATATGAATTTGAAGAGAGTGCTATGACAGCACAAATAATAGTAACCTTGAGATCTTCCCACCAGATTTACTAGCCAGGATGGACACAGATCTAACCCTGTGTCTGCAGCTCAGCACTTTCCCAGGTTCTATACTCATAACTTGTCCTGCTTAGGATGCAAGCTAACAATGGAAAAAAAAGCTGGTCTCAATCTGATGATGAATACCCATAGAATTACTCAAAAATCTCTAAGAGGAAGAAATACTTAGGTCAGAATGTTCACAGTTCACAGCTTGGAGCATTTCTTCTACAGGAATTTTACAGTTGCAAGGATATAAGCAAAGGTACATTTATTTTATTCATACAATAGCCACCATGTGGGAATTCAGAAACTTCTCGTGTTGCAGCTGGTCAGCATTGTACTTCTCCATCTGGCCACTTAGCTATCTTCTGTCCTGTTTCAGGTGTTATAGAGCATCACTGTGCCACAAAGGTTTAGAAATAAAAAAATGCAAGGAAGAAATGTATCAGTCATTGCATCCATAAATGAGAAGAGAGGATGATTATAGCTTCTCTTCAAGCCATTGCTGGGGTGGTTATTGGCACGTATAACAGTTCTCCTGGGATCAGCTGAAACCTAATGGGTTATAGCAGCCTTTATAGCAAGATTGTTAAAACAGAGCTAGGGACCTGGCAGGAAAGATATACAACATACCCCACACCAAAAGAAGTGACAAAGATACAAATAGCAAGGCTAGATTCTTCAGTGCTGTGAATAAGTTTGTTACAGAGTGTTAAGCTATTAGTATGGACTAATTTTACACAAAGGCGCTGCAATGGCATCACTCTAGATTCCGAAGTGATGCTTTCCGCCGGGAAGACTCCCAGGAGAACCACTTTCGATTGCTTTTGTCCCACTCATCTCCCCCTCCCTGCCTCAACCCTGGGAAGGAGTGCTATATTTCAGTTCTTGCCAGAGAGAGACAAATGAGAGAAAAATCCTTCTACTGGGCTTGAAATCCCCAAATGCTTTTAGTGGTTGTTATTTCCCAAGTGAGCAATTCTTAACAGAACCTGTGGATAAAATTACACCACAAACCATCAAACTGAGGGGTAGAGCCTTCCCCATAATCAAGAATTACTCTCACAACTGTTTCATTTCTGGAATTCCTTGAGTATTCATTGCCCTTAAAGACAAGGGAGAGAGACCTCTGAAGCACTCTGAATGCACACTGTATGGAAGAACTCTGCCTAGGCTTTGTTGTAACAGAAGCACTGGCTATATTTATTGGACATGCCTTTGCTGTCCCATTAGAGTAAGCCAATGCAGCACCATGGCCTCAAATACATGATGTACAGCTGTACATGTGTGCAGCAGTTGTACAGTTGCACTGTTTACACTGTGGCTGTAGCACCCCTGAGCTCCCTACCTGAACTGCTGGATAATTAAATTCCAGTCAGACACTGATCCCAAAAATGCAGAAGTGGCATGGAAAGATTATAGATTTACAGTGGTGTAAATGAAATCATGACAAACCACCAGCTCTGCTCATCACCCTTTTCCTCCTGACCCTGAATCCTTCCCTCTAGGATTATTCTTTATTCATATGGCTGATGTGAATGTTTGCTCTCATAAGTCTCACAGGTTCAGACACTTAATCACACACCCACTGCATCAGTGACCAGGGTAGCAGCCCTGTAGACCTGACTTATTAAGTCCAGCTTTCAATTATCAGCTCTGTGGTCACATATTTTACCATTCCTCTTTCCTTCAGAATTTCTAAATGTCAGGTGTATAAAGCATTTGACATTTAGAGAAACACCAACATTGCAACAACTCCCCAAAGTATGACCATGCACTATTTTTTAGACCATATATGCTAATAAGCATGTAACTTTCAAGCCTTAATTGTACACCAACCCTAATATACATCATTTAAAATCACCAATTTAAAACATTTTAAAATTTAAATGAGAACAGTTGCTAGTATAAAGAATGGATTTACCAGCATGTTGCCTGAACAAAAAATATGAGTGAATATGCAATTAGCATGGGTGTATATAAATTCCACAGTATGAACTGACACAGGTTACAAATAGTTGATTTGTGAGTAGATGTGTTCTCTCTGAACTTCCAAAATCTGTAACTCAGAATCACTCACCGTTACCAGTCATCTTAGCTGAAGATATTTCTATGGATGAATGAGCCATGAAAATTAATCACTTTTATGGACACAGAAGGAGGTTGTTCTGGGTCACTGTCCAGATATTAAAATATTAGAAGCCTATGATCTAGTTTATAATTTATCATAGAGCTATAGTTAGCCCTACAGATATTAAAAGTCATTTTCTTGCTGCTCCTGAAACTGAAATTGCTCTAGAGACTTCTGCAGCTAGTAGAGCTTAAATGCCAAATTCAATGATTTTATTAATATTTGTCTGTAAATTAAACTCATCAAAAAAACCCCAAGCTCTTATAATTTCAGTATTGCCGCAATCACAAGGAAATTCAGCATAACTTAATCATTACCAGTATGACTAACAGTACAATTATACTAAAACACTTGAGTCCAGCAGTGTATTCTGTGGGCATACAGTTCTTCAGCTACTGTCAGTGGATGTTTTGATAGTGCAGGAAAGCCAAAAGTTAATTTCTGAAAGAGGAGGACAGAGATTAGCATGTAAACCAAAATCAGATCAGACTGTTACGAAATGTGCTCTCAGTCCATAATTGTATTCCCAGTGACACGAAAAGAAAAATGAATGTCAAATAATACATCCAATCATTTCCTAGCATAAATTAAAATTTCAACCATATTCTGCACTGGAAAAATTAACAGATTTGGAAAATCATTTAAAAATATGTAATTAGGAGATAAAATTTTACAGTCTTTACTTCTAATGCACACTACACACACTAAACCAATTTGATTATGAATACATCTGTAGTCACTGCATTCTTAGTGGTACTGTGGAGACTTTTCCTTGAGCAGGTTGAGGGAAGTGGTTCTTCCCTTCTATTTAGCACTTGTGAGACCACATCTGGAGCACTGTTTCCAGTTTTGGGCTCTCCTAGGAAAGGAAGACATTGACATACTGAAGCAAGTCCAGCGGCGGGATGCCAAGATGATCAGATGGCTGGAGCACCGGACTTAGGAGGCCAGGCTGAGAGAGCTGGTTTTCTTCAGCTTTCAAAAGAGAAGGCAAAGGGAGGCTCTTATTGCTGACTACAGCCTAATGGGAGAGTGTAGAAAAGATGGAGACAGACTCCTCTCAGAGCTGCCCAGCAGGAGGTGCACAGCGGGACGACAGGCAATGGGCACAAGTTGGGACATTGCAAATTCTAACTCAGTACAAAGAGAAAAAAATCGCCAGGAGGGTGGTCAAGCACTGGCGCAGGTTGCTCAGAGAGGTGGTGGAATTCCATCTTTGGAGATATTCAAAGCGGACATGGCCCTGGGTGACCAGCTGTAAGCAGACTTGTATTGAGCGGAGCTGGACTGGAGACCTCTGGAGGGCCCTTCCAGCCGACGTGATTCTCTGACTCTGATTCCAGGGTTTCTAAGCTCTTCAATTCTGTCAAATTAGCACCATTAACAAGTCATCCATTGTTAGTGGAGTTGCAGCAGCTGTCCAGGAAATCAGTCTTGGCCCATGAAAAATGCAAGATGATGCCATTTAGCTTGGTTTTCTTTGATTGTAAGCTAAATTAAGTCACATAACTTCACAGCTGAGTCTGACTAAGAACATTAATGATGTGAACAGTTAGTACAGTTCAGCTGACACATGGTAACTTCATAAACTACTGTAGCTTGATCATAGTTCTCAGCTCTCATAGACTGTTCATGACAAAGACAACAGCACAAAAGTAGAAGCACCAGTTGTAAATAGGCAAACAAGACAAAAGAAAAATTTATGCAGAGGAAGAGCCTTATTTGCCATACTAAATAAACATTTGTCTCTTAGTGAATCCTGATGAGGTACTTAAGGAAGGGAAAAGGGTTAAGGATGGAAAAATGGAAGGATGAGGGGTTAAGGGCAGAGCTGTGGGCAGTAGTGGAATTAGAGCTTTGTAGGCAAGTACCTTGCATTTTACAAGGGAGAATATATAAATTTAATTAGGGATTCAAACAGGAGGGAATTATGGTCAATGCAGCAATAAAAAGTATGTTAGTAACTTTATTCTATTACTTTTTGTTTAACAAGAGAGTGGAAATGAATATAAGATCAGTAAACGGGAAATACAGTTTTTCCTTGAACAGCAACTTCTTTAAAAAGGAATTCTGAAAGCAAGCGAAAAGTTAAAAGCCCATGTGACAGTGTTTGATTATTTGTCACCAGGATCAAGCTGTGCTATCTAGTGCTATCAAGCATTATCAATAACAGTTTTGTCTGTGTATTAATTTGGTGTGTACTAGCTGCATGAGCAGATGCTGCCTAGACAGGTAGTAAAGGTAGTCAGAGGAGCAGGGAGGATTCAGGAGCTATTTCATTAGATTTCACATTAATGATGTGAAAAATACGGAAAAGGCTTATTAAACACCTCAGTTTTATAGAAAATAGGAACATTTCTGGAAGCCCAGTATACCAAAATAAAGCATAACAAGTGTATTTGGCTACTCACATTGCAGGTATGGAAAAAAATATCTCCACAGCACAAACATCAAATAAAACTCAGAAATCTTGGAGATTCATAGCATTTAAGGCTAAGCGGCAAGTTTGAGTCACCAAGTCTGACCTCTATTAGACTTCACCTAATAATCCTTAAATTTGAATAAATCAGTCAGCCTTAACAAGTCATTTGAAAAGGGATAATGAGGTGGTGGCAAAGATGTTTTATGGGAGGTCACTGCCAAGTGCCAAAGGGAGCACAGGAGAAAGCACAAAGGGGATTGCTTGACTATATATAATAAATAGGCAGTGGAGGCAGGCTCCAGAAGCCGATCAGAGGTGACATATTTCTCAATACCAAATGAAGCATGTTTCATGAAGGGTTTTGGAAAAGAAAATAAGCATCTTATATTTGAAATTTGAGAGGCAGGAGTCAGTGGAGGGCTGTTAAGAGAGGATTACATTTGGCCAAAGCACTGCTCTAGTGAAGTGACCTCTGCAAGCAGCATTCTGAATGGATACCAGCTAGAGAAGGCTGTATTTATTGAGGCTGGACAGAAGCATGCTTCAGTGATGACTGCCTAGGCAAAAGCCATCTAAAGGGCATAGATGGAATCTGAATGTGAGGAGACAGACAGGTCTGAGCTGGAGAAGAATCTCTGAAAGATAAGTAGGACGGTGACCAAGAAAGAAAGTAGCTGGGAAGGTCCAGTAGGAGAGGAGACCAGCACTGTCAATCTAGGGTAGTTTTGTAGCATTACTAAATGCGTTCACTTTTAATAAAGTGGACCAAAAAGCTTCTGCTTCCAATCCAGAATTCTTGCTTTCATTCATGCAGTCCCTGATGAACACATGCACGCACACACACACACACACACACACATATATTTTCCCTTCTTTTCAAGATGATTGGGTGAGCTAAAGCCTCAAATTTTAACTGTTCTTTTCTGTGATGTCTTGACAGAAAACTTAAAAGCAGTTCTGTTACCGCTGTACTACAAACAGTCATATACAGCATCCTTTGCTAGTATTAGCAAATGAGCACTTCAGAAAGGCACTGTCATTTAGGATGTATCTCAGGGTACAATTGCAAACTTTTTCTTCCCAGAGGCTTCCTCCCCAAATAAATTCAAACATTCAACTGATTACATGGATTAAAGTGGAGCATCATTTTCATAAAAGACTGACAATTCTATGAAAGATATGTTAGCTCCTTGAAAAATTTCTGAGGTATGTTCCTCTTCAGTATAAAAGAGGAAGTCAAATTCATCCATTGAAGTTATTCTGCCATGACCTAAGCTCATGGTTAAAAGTTCTTTCACTGAACATTACGTGCAATACAAAGCCGTCATCAGACAATAAAGCTAATGTTTCTGCATGAAGAGTTTATACTGTTGGACATTCTGTCCCCTCAACTTGCTAACATAATTAATACTTCCTATGTTATGCACAGCAATACATTTCACTTGAATGATTTTTTTAAACTACATCTGTGAGTTTACAGTTTCAAGGGTACCATACTCAGATCATGAATGTGCATAGCTTCTATTTCTTTCTTGTGCAGCCTGGTCGTCCCTATGGGTTATATAGTCTGTTAAGATATGATGACAGCATTGCCCACAACAGTTGCCAGTCCCTGCATTCCAGTGTGATAACATATCTTTAAGCATTGTTACCACCATTTCCACCAAGGTACAAGCCTGAACATTTAAATCATCATTTATATATTACAGGAATATAGCCACTTGCCCTTGTCAGAAAAGTTGGTTGTTTCATCTATTATAACTGAACAGACTTTTCAGAAGTGTTCTCAGAAATGTTCCCCATGCTTTTAAGAGCCATGGAGCCCATTATCTCATTTAAAATAACTAGAATTATCAATGTGCCTTGAATCATTTCAACTATGGGATAGTACTTTGCCTGCAGACAGAGCAACCAAATATAGCTGCAGCCAGCCTTTCCACTTAAGCACGTTCAACATAATGGTTTGTAATACAAACTTTTGCAGGGATAATATACACTTTTAGTATTTTTATCAGGCTTGTCTTATTTTCTGTTTTAAGAACCCCAAGAAGTGAGCACACCACCAATGTCCTCTGAGATCTTTTGAAGAACTTGAAGTACTTTGTGGTGGCCTAAAGAAGCTCAGTGCCTCTCACATTTTTCTTAAGCTTTATTCCCAATTAGTAAATGGAGCCTGGCACAAAAGCACTTCTTGTAGAAATCAAAAATAACCAAAAGCTGCACAAAAGCAGAAACAACACGCACTGTCCCCAGTTCCAGAATAATCTAGCCATGGTAAGTCATCAAAGAATGAGGAGGAAGAATTTAAAGTACATATGCAGAAAAAGTAAAAGAAAATCAGTATGTTTTGTCACAGAAAGTGGGAAAGAGACATAATAGCTAGCAAAAAGGGCAGGAGACATATATGCAGGGAAACATCTCCCTAAGGCAGACAATTTTGAAGTCATTTCTCAGACAAAAAAGAAAGGAGCCCACTGGCAGAGGACTCCTCAGACCTGCCTTGGTAGCTGGCACCCAAGGGAAAAGGAGTGATCTTCAGACATCTAAGACCATCAGAGGATCATGCCCTTCTACCTGAAAAGAAGAAACTGTGAGTTATGAGAAAATTATCCTTTATATAATAACCTGCAAATAAACAAAATGCAATTACTACTACTTTGGAGAAAGGTTTTTATTCTGGCTTGTGCTCATGTAGAACTTCGGTTTGACAAAGACATCTTCCAAAAAGGTATCAAGGGGAAATGGAACTATTACTTGACCTAGATCTGTTGTTCCTGCACTTAATTGTCTCACTATTAAATGTTTGTGCTTAATTTTGAATATGAACTTCTCTGACTTCAGCTTCCAGGTTATGCTCTTTCCTGTTAGTCTCAAGAGCCATGCAGAAACCTGGTGAAAATATGCTGTAATCCAGTCATCTCTCAACCTTCTTTTAGACAAAGTAAACAGAGTAACTTCTGTATATACTTCACTACATTTTCTCAGGTCTTTGATATCTTTTCTGTGGCTTTTTCCTGCACTCTCTCTTACTTCTCAGTATCTTTTTAAAACATGTTGGCCTGAACTATATCCAGCTTTCAAATATTGATCTCATCAGTGCCCTGTCAGAGGTAATATCTCCTCCGTATGTCTATTCATGATTCTTATAAGAGAATGGATGGGGTCCATTTAGTGGTATTGCATACGGTCTCCTTACAATCCCCCATTATGTAGGTAGCACCACATCATTTCTTCTTAAAAACATAATTATGCATTCAGCTGTACATATTAGAAAACATGTTGTGTGAACAAGGTGTATGACTCAAAGCGTCATTTCTCAGTGTCCTGCCTTCCTCTTCATTTACAACTCCATCCATCTTTGTAACATGTCCAACCTTTACCAGTGGTTCCTGCAGGTTATGCTTTAAAAAAATTAACAGCAAGTCTAGCACAGACCCTGTGCAATACCACTAAATGGACCCCATCCTCACATGAACACTCACTGGAAGCTAGTTTTTTAGAAGGTACCAGTTAACTAGGTCTTAATCCACTTCACATGTGTTTTAATGAAAATACCAACATTGTATTGTATACCTGCATTGTAATATCATGTGGTAAGTCAAATGCCTTTCATCTACAGAGTGACTGAAAAGAACAAAATCTATCATCCTATTGTAATTACCTCAGATAGGTTTGACAAGACTTACTTTCAATAAAAAATATATAGGTTGACAAGTATTCTTTAATTCTCTATTTTCTTTCTTTCAGACAAGGACAATGGATTGATCTGGGCAAAGGGACTGTATAACTCTTACTTCAGTTATGCTCCTATTGATTTCAGCCTGTTAACAGTTGAGAAAAACTGGGTGAAAACCTCAACATTTGGCTCACCAATAAGAAAAAAAAACTGTAGCACTGGCAAAGCACAAAAAAAAAAAAAGAAAATGGGCTGTGCAGTGAACAGGGTATTGCAGTTCAAGTATTTCCTTAAAGAAAATTCTAACAAAGGTCATTTCTTAAATGTACACGGGGCATCCTCTCATATATTTGGGTTTCTCAGACTTCCTTCAGATAGTTAACCATTACTATCCACAAGAGTTTTTATTAGGACATGAACATTTTTAAAATATTGGTTTAGTCTGGTATAAGACTGCGTATGGAAAAAAAGTTAAAGAAAAAACAACTCCAGATAAGACTGTTCTGAGGACAGTCCTTTGACTTGCTGTGCCTTCAGGATTAGTTTTGGCTATAAGGATTAAAGCCTAGGAACCCTAAAGAAGAGCTTGAAAGGAGACAGTGCTTAGGAAGGAGCAAGACTGAGGCATGGGACCATGTTGGATTTTTGGAAGGAAGGTCTGCTGATTGGCAGTGCTCTAGGTGAAGAATATGTGAAGCCATTACTTTGGGATCATTTGTCTCTAAAAGCTCTCTTTGAATTGGGCCGTTTGGTTGCTATGGTCATCTATATGAGCATGCTCATGAGACAGAAAGAAATCAATAAAAAAGTGGTACTGCAACTGTGACTCTCTAACTGTGACCCTTCACTAATGGTCAGCTCTATACTTACATGCTGTGTAAAACAGGATGTGCCCCAAAGCCTGATGTTCCTGCTAGTCACACCAGTAACTCATTGGATTGTGTGATGTTTTTCATCTCTATGCTGTATGAACAGGCTTCCCTTCTATGGGACACAGGCCCCTGGAAGCAGACTTGCTACTCAGGACATGGCTGGGACAAAGACCTGGAGGAGTAGTTCCCATGTATCACTAGTCACAGCTACCTGAAGTGCTTAAGTGTCCTTTAGGGCTGCTGTGCCTGATCACATTCGTGTGATCAGGCACACATTTATGTGTGCATGTCAGGGTGCATATATCCACAGTGTATGTGCCTGATCTCATTCAGCCCTCCTGGACAGAGCAGGTCAGAAACTGCTTGAAGAGCAGGCAAATTCCAAACTACGCTCTGAGACAGAAAAAAGCACTAGACTTCACAGGTGACATCTCAGTATATGCCAGTGTTATGCAAAACCATACTGGGTTGCCTGAATTAGGCCAGGGCATCTTTTACCTCACCATGGCAATCACAACATCAGACAAGGATCCTCACTCCAGTCCTGCATCAGCATAGCCTGACCTGTTCCAGGACTAGGCTGTTCTGTGCTAGCTTGAGGGTCAGCAAACATCTATACGAGCAAGCTCATGAGACAGAGAAAGAAATGAATACTAAGAAAGTGGTACTGTAACTGTGACCCTGTAACTGTGACCCATCACTAATTTTTGCATCTGTTAATCTTGAGGATGCCTAAAAAGAGCTATTCATGAGGTTTCCCTCTAAATTACAACTGTTCTGTAGTGCTGCAGAGTGAAATCTGCGCCAATGCCATCTGCCCTAATGACCAAGACAGTTCACCATCTCACTAAAAAAAGTGACAAATTGGCAATCCCAGTAATACAGGACACAAACATTAGCTTGTTTTTAATGTATTTTAATTGGAATACTAATCATTCACAAATTAATTAAGTGAATAAACACAGCTCTTTGAAGTCCTAAATTAAAATATTTAATTGAAAAGCTGGTCTTCCCCATTTGTGGAACAAATGTTAAAACAGGAGGAAAAACAGCTTTTGCATTTTTTAATGCAACTGTTCCAAATGAGTGACAGATGATGAAACACACCAGACATACTCAGTTTAGATCACAGCAAAACATTTGTTACACTGTCACATAAGAAATCAGCGGATAAATCAAGAAGATAGCGATCAGCAGCAAGGCAATATCCATTTTTAATCCTCGTTATAACACAGGAGGACCACTAGAAGTAAGAATAAATCATCTTGAATCATCCAGCAAGGTCTCACAAGGCTTAGCACAACAACCGAGGTAGATCTGAATGAAGGATGTGCACCACACACACTCACACAATGAGTTACTCAGCAAGGAAGGAATTCTTCTCTCCACACTTTGGCTCCCCAGGGCCAGATTTTCCAAAGTGCTTTAGGTGCAATGGTGCAAAAAAAGACAAAACATGATCTCTTAAAATTGCCCAGGCTCTTCTAAAGACCATTTCAGCCCACCTAGCTCATGCCACTACTTTGAAAAGGCCTGGAGGACACCTCTCTTCACTGACAATATAGGGCACCTAGGGAGACCAGCTTTTGCATTCAAACACCTATGTTTGGTGTCTGAAGTTGGTAGTGTAGATGCTCTGTCCCAGTGGCTTCAATGGTTTTTCAGTATGTAACTCACTAAAAATCCTATTGGCCTACCTGTACTATACAATATATAGTGGTAGTGTGAATCTGGCCATGTGTCCCTAATACCTTCACTCTCTGATGGTGGCATGCTTGCCTGCTCGTCTGTCTGCTCTCTGCACACTGGCAAGTGCCGGTTGCTCTAGGGCAAGCTTGATATCGTGCAGTTGACTTCATGGTTCCTTTGCTATCTTTGTATTATCTATTCATGTTCACATGGTTATACAATACAGAACGAGAGAATGGTTCAGGTTGGAAGGGACCTCTGGGGATCCTCTAGTCCAACCCCGCTGCACAAACAAGCGTCAACTAGGGTAGGTTTACTCATGACCACGTCCAGCTGGGTTTTGAGTATCTCCAAGGACAGAGACACCACAACCTCTCTGGGCAACCTGTGCCTGTGTTTGACCACCCTCACCATAAGGATACTTTTCACTCAACCTGTTTTTAGAAGGAGGCTCTGCTCCTTCTAAAAAGGAAAAAAAAAAAGCCCAGGACTTCGCATCTGGTAGCTGTATGACCAGCATGGGATACGTTGGGCTCAGTCTCAAATCACCAAAGGCTTTTTAATCTCCAAAGACCGCTGAGCGTTGCTCTCCGTGAGGCGCACCGGTCCTGTGAATAACGCGCACCGCAAAGTAAAAAGGAAACAGGGGCACGAGGACTGGTAGAGAGACCCAAGTCGACACCGGGGAGGTCGGCAGAGAAGAGGAATAGCCGGGACGGCCCTTCTAGTAGCCCGCATCGAAAGGGGGGGTGCGAAGGGCGGTGTCGCCTCAGGGCAGCGGCGGAGCCGTTACCTCAGGGCGCGCGAGCAGGTGCCGCCCTCGGCGCGCGCGGGGGCGGGGGGGAAGGGGGGGGAGGAGCGGGGGGGGCGAAGGCCCCCCCCCGCCCCTACGCGCGCGCGCGCGCTCGAAGGCAACTGGCCGTTCCCGCGCGCGCGCTGCACACGTGGCCCCGCGCGCGCCGCCCCTCCCCCCCTCCCGCCCTGCGCGCGCGCACCCTGCGCGGATGGGCGCGCACCTGCGCTGCGCCCTCGGCCCTGCTCCGCGCCGCGCCGCGCCGGCGGGTGAGCGCGGCCGGCCCCGCTGCCGCCTCGAAGCGACCTTCCCTCCTCCTCCTCCTCCTCCTCCTCCTCCTCCTCCTCGCCGGGAAGCCCAGGTGACCTGCGGCCGGGTGTGTGCGTCCGCGTTTCCCTCCGCGCCTGCATGGAGTTTGTAAGTGCTCAGCGGAGATCGCGGCTTCCCTCCCCCCCCTCCGGGGAGGTTTCCCAGGGAAGGGGGGTCGGCAGGGCGGTGCCGGTGAAGGACCCCCCCCTCCACTCCCACACAGAGCCCGCCTCGCCTCACCCCACCCCTGGCCAAAAAAAAACCCCGCTGCGAAAGAAACTGCGGCTCCGGCTGCTGAATAACGGTTTTTATTCCGTGCCACAACCCCCACCCCCCCACACTTCTCCCCCCCCCCCCCCAAACTGCTGTGCTCTGAGGTTTGGGCTGTTTTAGTGCGGTATCGTGTGTCCGTGCCTTCCGTCTTCCCTGCCCAGGTGAAGGAAATCACCTTTAGAATCGCTTTGTGGCCGTGTTGGTCCTCCCGCAGATAATTTGGGGCAGTTTAACGGTTTTTTGTTTTTTTGTTTTTTTTTCCCTGTTTTTATTGCCACATTTATGTAACAAGTGCCTGCCTGCATATGAGGTTGGCGCTGCTGTCTTGAGGTGTTGCATGTTCTTGGGTTTGGTGAGTGCTTGTGTGCGAACATTAAAAACAGTGTCTTTCTGTTGAAGAAGACGGGGGTTAAAATGAATGAAGATCTGAAGGTTAATTTGAGCTGGCTGCCTCAGGACCATGTAGAAGCCAGCTCCACAGAGAATGTCTCAGCCGCAGGCTCCTCCCTGGTTCCTGTTGTAGACCCGGAGCCAGAGCTCTTGGTCAACCCCTGGGACATTGTTCTGTGTACTTCAGGAACCCTTATCTCCTGCGAAAATGCCGTTGTGGTTCTTATCATTTTCCATAATCCCAGTCTGCGTGCCCCCATGTTCCTCCTGATAGGCAGCCTGGCACTTGCAGATCTCTTAGCGGGAATCGGATTGATCATCAATTTTGTTTTTGCCTACCTTCTGCAGTCAGAAGCGACCAAACTGGTTACAATTGGACTGATTGTGGCCTCTTTCTCTGCCTCTGTCAGCAGCTTGCTGGCTATTACTGTTGATCGTTACCTCTCGCTGTATTACGCTTTGACTTATAATTCAGAAAGGACTGTCACTTTTACCTATGTCATGCTTATACTGCTCTGGGGAGCGTCTATCTGTATTGGACTGCTGCCTGTAATGGGCTGGAACTGCCTCGGAGATGAATCCACCTGCAGTGTTATCAGACCACTCACTAAAAATAATGCAGCTGTCCTTTCAGTCTCTTTCCTGCTTATGTTTGCCCTCATGCTGCAGCTCTACATTCAAATCTGTAAAATCGTGATGCGCCATGCCCATCAGATTGCCTTGCAACACCATTTCCTGGCCACTTCCCACTATGTGACCACCCGAAAAGGAGTGTCTACTTTGGCCATTATTTTGGGGACTTTTGCTGCTTGCTGGATGCCTTTTACACTCTATTCTTTAATAGCAGATTACACCTATCCTTCTATATATACCTACGCCACCCTCCTGCCAGCTACGTACAATTCCATCATCAATCCTGTAATATATGCTTTTAGGAACCAGGAGATACAAAAAGCACTTTGGCTCATCTGTTGTGGCTGTATACCTTCTAACCTGTCTCAGAGAGCAAGATCACCCAGTGATGTCTGATTGACAGCTAGGAGGACACTCATTATCATATTGTTTTCCAGACATTCTTGCAGACCTGTTTTTGGTTTAGATGCATTCGTTAAATGGTATGTGTTGGGTTCATACAAAAACCACAGGATGCACTGACCTTTTTGTAAACAGAAAACCCCAGTGACCAAAATGAATCAAGTGGTTTAAGGGAGATTTCCAAAATCAAAATAATCAGTGTTCTTACAGATTTCTAGTGTTGCTCAGGGTCTTTTGTTATAATATAAGTATATAACCCAGGCTTTGCCATGTTTGCCATGATTTTACATTAATTTTGCTAATTAAAATTAGATTGAAATAGCATACCTACTTTGAAATTGTTCGTGATTGTCTTCAGTCATACTGCATGTTTTATTTTGTTGTCAGGATTTTCTTTCCCTCTTTAATTCTTATTAAAACATTAAAAAAAAAGTCCTGTTACCACAAACTCATTTGTATATCATCAGAATACTCTTCAAAATAATGGCCAATCATACTGATTTATATGATATTTATGGTAATAATCTCAGTGCAACAAATGTGCTCTAAGTGAGGAAGTACCTGCACAGCTTTTTAATTTAGGTCTCAGCATGAATTAGCTCGATCATTATTTTAAAGTGTTACCTGTTCTCTCTTGAGTTCTGGCTGGATGTTAAAACAGAAGATATTCTTTGCCTTTCTTCTCAAAAATCAGGCATATGATTTCACTTAGATATGGGACATCAGAGCTCATTATACTATTAATTTTAAAAAGAATTCCCCACTGAAGTCGATGGGGAGTTTTGAAATTGATGAAACAATATGGCCTCTTTTGGCTATGCATTTGTAATTGATGCAGCACTTTAAGTTTCTCGGACAAGTTAATCTTTTCAGAAGTGTACAAGGGAATATCTAATGAAATAACCTACAAATAACTTACAGCACATATTTAGCATCTATGTTAAATGGTTCCCTTTAAGTTTGCTGCCAAGTCACAACTATTGCTGCTTGTTTTTCTGCTATAATTTAAAATTCTGAAGTTTTATAAATTCTCAGAGCATATCTGGTTCATAATTGTATGCAACCAAAATTGCAACATGAAACAGTATTTTCTCCTTTTCTGGCAGTTTCATCCGTCACAGATCATGATTCTTTGCACTGTATACATATCATTTCACTTCATTACAGGGTGATAGTTCTGGTCTAAAAAGCAGAGCTTCCTCTCATGAATGGTTACATTTAAAACTGCTTCTAAACTTTTACTGAAGCCACATTAGTATGCAATAGAAGTAAAACATTGTTTTCTAATAAGAATACTTGATTGTCAGAGAGAAAATCTTCCTGAAAGATTTCTTCATGAAACTTAAGGTGCATCCTAATGTCAGTGCATGGGAGTTTATATTACCACTGCCATTAGTGTTAATGGGAGCAACATGTGTTAATGCCCTGGCATCAGTATGAGGTTATATTCCTTTGAATGTCAAAGTCAGTATACTGTATTGTTGCTTCAGTATCTTCCATTACAGTTAAAAAAAAAAAAAAGTCACAAGTGTAAAAATAGCAATATTTAAAGTTCAATGAAAAAATATACCTGTATTATAGATAGTAGAGACAACCGTGTTGATATGGATTTTTTCAAATGGAATCTTTCCTTTTCACATGGATGTTTGGATGACTGTAGCTTTTTGTGGCAGAGTTCCTGTGACGTTAGGAATCATATGGTATACACAAAGCTGAATCTCAGATGTGAATGAGTTTTCTGTAAACAAAGCTCTGTAGAGATTTTATCAGCAATAATTAATTTTAGTTGCAATGCTGGGTTCAAATTCCATTGATCACTTGGTTCAACCTTCATGATATTTGGCTCGTTCTTTGTAATCTAATTAGTTAAAAAATTGCATGGCATAATCCAGTAGAGCTGTGAACTTACAGCTACCTTGGCTTAACTGCAATTTACAGATGCTCAGCACAGTTAGAGTATGGTCCCTACTCTGTAGGATATTGGTGTTCTTTATCTACTTCTGAATGCTAATGAAACTCTAGTCATTACCATGTTCCTATTTTGTTACGAATTTTTGTATAAGAAATAATCACTTCATAAATATCCACGCTATGTATGCATGCAGTTTTGCAAGTATGCAAAAAATGGAAATAAATGGTAGAAGTCATGAACTGAATAATGTAGAGAGGCTGAGAATAGCACCTTTTAAAAGAACAAATAAGAAATGTTAAAATCGTACGGTGGGTACCCCTCTCTATGCAATTGCTCTTCTGTATCAAATTGCTAAAAAGTGTGATGAGAGTGAGCTGCTACAACTGTGACCATAATTCAGTCCCAAGGGTGACTGTTTTGCTGCTTGTGCAGACCTGTTCTCTTCCTGTTGGTCACCTCACAAAGGCTAATGTTTTTCTCTCTGCAACACCTGGGTGGTAGGGAAGCCAGAAGAAAAACAGCACAGAGGGAGGTAAAGTTGTCTCCTTTTTTCATGCTGGTTCACCTAGTGTCCTTGTCATCTTCCTCACTCCACAGGCTGCCTAAATCCGCAGAGGTTCTCCAGAGTGTCGGGGGAGCCGACCCTTTCCTTGTGCCAGAGCAGAGAGATTTGTAATTGGAAGCTTCTCTCCTGAGGAGCAGTCTGAATCAAATGGAGGAGAGAAGGATTAATTATAGAAGTCATACAAAGCTAGCTCATAAAGATGTGATTTGCCCTCATTTGAGGTGTAACGCATGGTTGCCTTTCACAACAAACAGAAGAGAAACACAATTTTGCCACTAGAGCTACTACTGTGACCTCTAGTGAGGATGATGTATTTTACAGAAATGTTCTTAATTTGAGACAGTGCAGCATAAGCCAGAAAGTCCTTCTGGAAGTCAGTGATATTGGTTTGGTTACATCTGCCAGACCGAGCTTTAAAATGATTTATGATTTACAGTATTGGAGAGATGCTATAAAACACATCTGTGAGCAAACTCTTGTCCTCTGAGGGAGGAGGGGCAGAGCTGTGGGTGTAAAGCTACCTGCCTTCCTTCCACAAGAAGGCAGCCACTTCTCAGACCCTGCAGAATTAAACAATTCTCTGCTCTCCTTTTGGAGTATGTGGGCAGTTGCATTGTAGGCCCCAGTCCCCTATGGGAGGGTGCCAATATCCATTCAAAATTCCTCTGAAATTGGTGGAACTCCAGCCAGCTTGCAGGATTACATCATTTTATTGTCACATCAAACAACACCTGTGCATAAAATCGGGAGTGTTAAATTGACTCTTTAAAGTACAGTGAAGTACCTTTCCTATCTCCATCATAATGACAGAAGTGTGGGTGGTTTTTTTTTTAATGCATAATTTATTTTAAGGAATTTTGAGTTTATTTTTCATGCTTGACCTGTATTGAGTAACAGGTTGTATCTTGGTTGGCAAAATGTACTCTATACAATTTTTTCATATACTCAACCTCAAAGCGTGTGTGTAGTCTTTTCTTTTTTTTTCCTTTTTTTTAACCATTTCTCCTAACAGTAAGAATTTCAGCAATAAGGGAAAAATGCTTTTATCATAACAGCAATAAAATCCTCCCTGTTGCTGGTACTATAAATTGCTGAGTAAACTCAGAGCAATAGAGAGGAAGCAATATATTCTTTAGACAAAAAATAGTAACTTGCATAAGGACTTTAAGCAGAAGTCTTCCTTTGTTAAGCAGTTGCTATAGGACTGATGTGAGACATTATTTCCGGTTGGTTTGTGTTACAGTCATTTGAGTTACTGAATACAATTACTCAGCAATAACCATTTACCTTAGTTTTTGGATCCTGAATGAATGCAAGAAAATTATGTACTGCAGTAGGGTTTTTTTTACTCTTTTCATTGTTTGGCATTTAGTTGTACAGCAATGCTTGGATAAATTCATTGTGTACAGGATTTCTGGTTGTAACTTAATACTGAGAATACCCTTCACCAAAAAAAAAAAACACCCAACCTGAGAATACCCAACTTTGTGATGTACCTCAAGCTGGATATAATAGATGGGGTTAACCAGTTCCAAAGATAATTTATCTTTTAAAAGATGATGATTGTGGCATCATTGAAGAAAACACCTGCCAATACCCAGGATATTTGGAAGCAAGCTGAAAGGTCTGTTACAGCTGCTGTCTGTTCCCACCATGGATGCTCAGTGACATAAGCAGCTGCATCCCTCGTTCACGTTCAGGGGCCGCCTTCAAAGGATCTTGGAGCCCCTGAAGCCCCTCTATGGACAACAGTGAGCTTTGGTTTGGGCTAACAGCCATTCCACCCCCCAAAAGTTGTATTTCTGTTGCCTCTTTTTTTTTAGGAATTATTTAGCTGTTAAACATAGCTGTTCTATGTTAAACATAGGACACCCATGGATTCATTTCTCAAAGGTGCTGAGCACCTGCAATGTCAGTGGAAATTGGAATAAACTAGCATCACTAATAATCAGGCCCCTGAAATATAATTGCATATTTATGATTTAAAAAATGGAGGTTCTGTAAATTAAGACCCATATTTTCAAAGTGTGGGCTTTGACCTTTCATGCAGAGAAAATATACTTGACCTGGTTTTGTATGTACAATAAGCAAAGAAAAATAGAGTTGGGCAGAGTGGTCGCTATTTAAAAAACACCAGCTATTCTATAATTTTATTTTGAATACTGAATGGTTCCCTGTCCTTGCAATAGAAACCAACTCTGGCAATATCTAGCAGATCCTGAATGCCCACAAGTCAATGTAGAAGCATGGTAGAAAAGTAGGAGACTAAGCATGGCTGGCAGTGCAACACAGTTTGAAACCACAGCTCTGTCTTGAGTGGGAGTAAGAATGTATACCTAGACAAAAACTGTAGACAGATCAAGTCCTAGGTGTGTAGAATAGCATCAGAAGTAGGTGAACAGCATCTCATTATGTCTTGCTGCTGTAAGAAAACAGTATCTGGGAGAATCAGGATACAGATCCTGTATCATAAGAATTTTGAGCATATTATAAAGTGTTATTGGCCAACTATTCAGGAAAAGATATCAAAGTGTACTTTGGGGGAGATCAAGAACCTAGACCTATGAAAGGAGTGATAAAGGGGGATGTTAAATGCCTGCATGCAGACTGATCACATCTCTTTTGGAAAAGGTCTGAGAATCATTTTGATGTATTACTTGGCTGCTTTCTGGAGCAGCTGGTTTGAGAGCAAGAGATTTTTCCCACAAGAAATTCAGGAAGTACCTATAGTTGGTGCATTACATATATTGAAAACAATAAATAATCGGTGCCTCTTTACGTATTTATCAAAAGGAACAAATAACTATTTGCAATGAGAAATGTTGTTTGCAAATGGACAACATCTTTTTAATAGGACAATACCACAGGAAGCCGCTTTAGGAAAACAGTTTGATAACGTCAGTGATAAATTTGGAAAAACAAAATTTTCAGACACAGTATATTGCATGCTATAAAATTAAGTCCTAATACAGGAGATTGTTGCACATTAGCAAGAAGTCATGTAACTAGAATGGCATTAGGCAACAGGACTACTCAAAAGCATGTGAAATTCAATGTTTAAAAATAGGTTACTGCAGATAATGGTGCATTACTATAATTGGGAAGGATAATTTTAAATAATATTTGAATTTCATGAGTTTTTGAATGCTATTTTGAAAGCAGTGGTTTACCATCTCTAGACTACCACTAAGCCAAACTAAATGTGGCATTGAAAGAGATGTGCAATGAAAATAGATAAGACCTCTCAATCTCTGCTTATAAAGAGGAGACTAGAAGGAAGGAACGTGCTTTCTATATAATAAATAAAAAATAGTATAGGGAAGATAAGTCAGGCATGCTTATCTCCCCCTGCCTCTCAGTACAAGAATAATGGGACACCCAAGAAACTTGAAAGGCCATGTGTTTTGAAATACTTTTTTTTGTACATAAGGAGATTACCCCATACAACTGGCTGCTGCTGGTTTCTTGAAACCAAGAATATACAGGTCCTTTTAATGGATCAGAAATCTGAATGAACAGTGAGGATATCTGTTTTAACATTAGGTGGATGATGAAAGATGAGGGGATGCAAGTCTTCATGGTTTAGGGAATCAGCCAAGTGCACAGTGCTTGAGCTCGGATAGGAGGGGTGCTTGAATAAAAGCATCCTCTGTGATGCTTTATTCTGAACTGTCCCTTCTGAAGGCTCATGAGCCTTCCCTGACGCACATGGGGCACCTGAGCGGATGCCGTGGGGTTGCAGGCATTTGTGGGCTCGGTGGAGCAGTCCCAGGCCCTGGAGCCTTGCCGTGTTGCCGTTACTGTGAAGTGGTGTCTGGTGAGCAGAAAGGAGGAGATGTGCAATAAAAAGTATGATCAGAAGTCAGGTGTTCCTCCCATGAAAATATGACCACATAGGTTTTATTCAATCATTACTTGTCTCTGTAGCACAGTCTTATATAGCTCCAGTTGAAATCATACAGGACTTTTTGTGAATAAAGACTGAAACTATGAAAGTAGAGCCATCAGCAGTTTATTTTACCTAAGTTATATATTCCTGTTTCTTCTGAGGAGTAACTGGACCCTTAACTTTACAGTAACCATTTCTTTGAAACCAAGTTGCCATTGCACTAAAAATGTCCATGCTGAAGTTTATTTACAAAATTGTTGTAGATCTTATAAACCTGACGAGCAGAAGAAACAGATGCATATTTTGCTGTGTTACACGGACCTCCTGTAGAAGAGAAGAAGAAAATACTGAATGTAGGTTAGGTGAAACTGTATTACAATTAATTAGTGTAAAACTGCTGTGATGCAAACTAATTCAGTGCTATTGAAAGGGTAAGGGGAGATTTTCCAGGGGAGGTTTTTCAAAGGGCTTGAGAGGGTAAAACTCCTGTAAAAACAATCAAACTACCATCAACTGCCTTTTGAGGAAATTGCCCTCACCTCCTCAAACCTGTTGTTTTGCACTCTACAAATTCCAAGGCAATTTTTACAAATTCTTATTGACACACTAAATACTTAACTGGACAAGGTAGTGGTAGGACTTTCTATTAATTAATTTTAAAGTTCATTTTCAAGGTAACTCAGGTGGAGGGGACCTTTATGTCCCAGAACTAGTCAAACTGTTTAGTTTTTATCTCTTTAGTTTTTATCCGATACTATTTCTATATAAAATTCTTAGGAACAGATGCATATTTAAGGGCTTCATCAAATTACTAGTGTAGAGTAATTCTGATGATGACCACAAGATTACTTTTTTTTCCCTCGGTAGTAAGAGAAGTAAATCTGGCACAGTCCTCTATGTTTAAAGAACCTGCCTTTCAGCAGTAGTATTCTCTCTCATAAGTACATTGTTGCATCCTTATATGTAAGCTTATATACTAATATTTTAATAGATTCTATTCAGTAGACCAAAAAAAAGGAAAAAAAGAAGAATGCTTTCTGCAAGCTCCCCAAATATATCTTTTAACTAAACATCTAGAAAATCTTTGGTAACTCCATGTCTTTATAGTTTGTTACTTTCAAAAAGATCTGCAGCATTTTTTTTTTTTTCATTTAATTTCTTTGATGAGCATTTGCTTTACACTGAAAATTTTTCTCATCCATTTGCAGGAAAAAAAAAGCAAGTAAATTGCTGCTGGTATACTGGTGATATCTTTTTATCCTCAAATCGTTTAGTCCTGGCCATGTGATATACCATCATGTTTAGGTACAGACCTAGTCCTGGTTTCTCAAGAAGGGAAGCCAATACTAACTGCAAATGCTGAAGACTCCATCCTGCAGAGATGGAGGAGCCTTGCACTTTTGAGGAATAGACTGCAACAAATAAGATTTAAAATAATATGTATAAACCGTTATCATAAGCTCTCATCATAGTTCTTAAAAGGAAATAAGGTTTAAGGCAGAGAACTTAGGTAGTAATTATATTACATGCTAAGTGGAGAGAAAAACAGTGTCCTAGAACTGTATAGTACCCCATCAATTTAAGTATTATGAGAAACCATAATTAAATATCATTAAATATCATACATAATTATGATTATTTAATATACATAGTAAATATGATGTGTTGAATATCATACTCTAAGCATGCAATGTTGTAATGGTCAAAGTGTAGCTACTTTGCTGAGGCAGAGTGAGAGGAAGATGAATTCTCATATCTTTAAGTTGGGCAAATCCCACTACCAACTTTGGAATTACAGGAGCATCTTGTATGGGCACATCTCAGAATACAAAAAGGATGTATATCACTAACATGAGCCTATATAATAATTATATATTCCTATGCATACTGTTCTCATTTCTCTCTCTCTCTCTCTCTCTCTCTCTCTCTCTCAGGTGCTTTGATAACAGGACTCCACAGATCATGGGTCTAAACAGGAGTCCACATACTCCTGTGACACAGGTGCACATTTAGCATTGGCTGATGCTAATCTGGAGGATATTGCAGTATCTAAGAATTTCTATACGTTTATTTTTTAAAAGACATGCCAAATATACATTTGCTTCAGGAGGACACTCTAGGGAAAGAGAGAGGACCTATAAGATTTGGAGCCAAGATATAGAGATTTTAATGCATGGATTTACACCTAGTCCCCACAGAAGTTTCCCCTTAGAAGTTCAACATTTCTAAGATCAAACCCACCAAAACAATATGGAATTCAGTTTCTGCTGCTTTCAGGGAAGAGATATTTTTCAGCATGTAAATAGATGCAGCATGACCTGGCGCTCTTAAAATGGTTATATTGTGCCCTGAAAGGGATGTTGTGTTGCATCCCCGTGGGGCTCAGGGAGTCTGTGTGCACCATCCATTGGTTTTTGTGCTGCTCTTTGGTTCCCTTCTGACAACTTACTCCCTTGATATCTGAGCAACCTTCAGTCTACCCCACCCCAGGGGCTGACAAGAAAATGTCAGCACTGAGGTAAGGAGCAGCATGGAGGTCAGGCTTTTCTAGCAGTGTTAATTCCAGGGTCAAAGCATGGGGGTTTTGAAAGGAAGCTCTGCTTTCAGCAGAGATCCTTCTGCAGACTAGGTAGAAAATAACAGGCCTGCTTCAATCATATTTCAACTGAATTTCTTCTCCTTTGTTTTTCAATTCCCTGTTGATGTTAGCAGAGGCTGCCTTTAGGCTGGGAGGAGGGGAATAACTCGGTGCTGAGAGTTAGCGCATTCAAGTATGCAGCTTTTTACACAGCAGCTGTCCCAGAGCACGGTGGTTAAACATACAGTAGTCTGCTTCTGAACTCAGCTTGGTCCCACAGGTAAAATGTATAGGAGCGAGATGTGGTTTTCCAGAATTTGGAAACAATGTGAGTGATTTGTGCCAAAAGTGTGCAATGGATATTGCAGCTGAAGAGGCAGGTAACTTGCGTAGATTACATATACATCAAAATGTTCAGGCAGTCTCTAGCCCTGCTTGCCTGTGCTCAAATATATTTTGGATTGAAGCCGATAGCCCACGTATGTGCTGAGGAGGAGAATATGGGCTCTTCTGTTGGGCCTCAGCCAGAGCCCACTGAAGGAAATGGACTTTCTTCTTTTTGTCACTATTTCTAGAAGAAGCTGCATTAGATCTCTATCCATTTTGTATGCCTGCATCTCTTTAAGTAATTTAGGGCTAAAATCTACAGTAGTGTTGTCCTTTGTTTGGTCTCAGCTTTATTGTCACAGCCAAAACTTACAAAAGTTGATTGTGAATGTGCTTATAAATGAAAAGAAATTTTGTAGAATAAAAATGTTATAACTGTGCCTCTGAAATAAAGCTATAAAATTGTGTATTTAGCTCCAGACCATGAAATTAGAATACCCTGGACTAGTAGAACAATTTATAATTTTCTAGACTTACTAACCAGACCTTTACATTCTTTTTATTGCCAAATACAGTCAGGTATCACCTATGATTTATCATGGACATCTCCTCATGGAGTTCTCGGAGAGAACTTTTCCTAGGAAGCATCATACAATTCATGTAAACTCTTGATACTACTGACTGCTGTGTGGTCCCATCCTGAATTCCAAAATGTTTAGCAAAAGCAGCTGCATGGGGATAGTTTTCGCGCTACACATCTCATTAGGAGCCAGACAGCTTTAAACCAGGAATTTGAATTCTGCATGTAGTGCTTTTCATATAAGAACCAGTTACTGATTTAGAAGGTCAAGGCCTGTGGTTATTTCTTATACTAACTATTTAGGGTTTTTTTCACTTAACTGTGGTTGGAGTTTGAACCATAGCTTACCAGTATATAAAGTAATTTTAAAAGGAAGTGAAATATCTTTGCCTCAATTTCCCTTAAGATTAAGGCTTTGGATTGCAACTACAGAGCTTCTTGTTGTACACAAGATCATCATTTAATGCACTTTATTTAAAAAAAAGGCACAAATTATATTGTTTATAAAATGTTACAATTGCACTATGCTGTAAGAATCAGTTACTAAATATAAACTGTACAGTTTTGTAGTCAGCATTGTGTTTAGTCATAAATGATTGAAACAATTACATGTTTCAGTTAAATGTTAGTTTTATATGTGGTATATGTAACTATAAATAAATTTTCCTTTCTAAAAAAGAATGGTTGTCCATTTCATTCCATTGACTTTCACATTCTATTTCAAATAAGAAAACAGTATTCTTTTTTAAAAAATAAAATTAAATATGTTCCAGTGCAAAGAAGTGGCAAAAGACGCTAACTAAATGCTGGGGATTAAATTCAGATATGCAAGTTCAGCTGAACTTCTATAGATGTGCTGCATCCACTAACACCACAGAAGGACATCCCAGGCAGTATAATTTTCTACCAAAAGTCTGAAAGAAGAGTTAACACAAATTCTTGAATGTAGAGTTGTAAGTAAAAGTCAGAGTACTCTTCCAAATCCATATTTCTTATTGAAATTAATTTTCCTCCACTGCATTTCTCTTCTGACACACTGCCATGCATTGTCACTGTAAATGCTCATATTTGGTGAACAAATTTCAAGGGGGATATACAAGAGGGTCTAGATGGGTCTTGGAAAATGTTAATACTTAAGTCTGAGTTGATCATATTAACTGGGAGAGGTAAGAGTCAAAAGAAACTAAGTTAACTTAGTCTTTTTCTTGGCTAAGTTTGGTTCTCATCCTACAATTAAGTAACCGCAAAATCAGTTGCATGATCAGAGTTCTGTGTTTCAAATTTGACTGTATTATAAAGAGGCTAAAAGAAAAAAAACTGACTGATTTTCCTAATTAAATTTTAAAAACTGTTGTGTATTTTAATTCTTTTGAATGATTTTCTTGAATACTCAGCTTATTTTCTAGGCACATAAATTGATGGCAAGTGCTACATCTGTAACCCTAAAACTGACGGTTCTGTACTGTGGTCAGTGAAAACATGACTTCTGAAAGAAGTTGGCCAGTGACCGACAGATACCCAGGTAAGTAATGGAGATCAAGGCTGTTTCCTTTATAACTGTAGTCCTGCAGCTCAGGTGCATGCTGTGCCTACTTAGCTGGAGAAAATCCTCATGACCTTTACTTTACCCAGATACAGCTGTCCTCTCCACCTCTCACATCAGACTTACAGGCACCAGATACTTAATCTAGAGATGAAGAAAGTGGTATCATCGATCAGGGCTAGTGTCAGTTTGTCTTTCTGCAATAACACTACAGCCAAAAGGTTACACAATGGACTTGGTGATCAGGATGTACTTGATAAATGGTTTTTGCTTAACTAAATATGAACTGCAACTACACAGTATATACCCTTAAAATCTACCAGCCATCCAATCTACCGAACTGGAAACTGAATAAGAAATAATGGGAAGAAATACCAAAGGAGGGGAAGACATGCTCCATCAAACAGAGAAGTCACAACATGTTATAAAGCACATTACGGTGACTAGAAAAAACAATATACTAATATAGTAAACTGGATTTACTACTCCCATATCAGACATGCATTCTGTAAAGACTTGGTTCTTGATAATTTCATGCTGCTTTGCATATTTTTATCTTTCATAATGCTGACAGAGACAACAGGACAGGGAAAAGGGCTGTGATTCAACATATAACTATCCAATAAACACTCTGTAATAATGACTATTATTTATTCAAATTCAGCACTTGTAAAAGAAGAAAAGCTGTAATACCCACTACAACAGGTGTAATGTTAGAAAGGGTAACAACATAAAGATGAATACTGCTTCCACTAAAAGGAGCAGCTAAAAGAGTGAAATACTGGCAGGCAGCTAGGAGATTCTTTAAGGACCCCCCCAGTAAGATATGTAAAATAAATGTACTCTTCCCATCAAAAAAGCCCCTGAAAGGATCTCAAAAAGAGTGTGAGATTAGATAAGAGATGAAGAAGTTTATTAGAAACAGAGAAATTGTGTCCAAAATGAAAAGAACTTTGACTAGTTAAATGTATAGTCATAATAAGGCAAACTGGAGAATGCTTTGAGGGGCAGCTTGTGAAAGCATAAAAAACCTCTGATACAAACTGTCACAAGCAGGAAACTTGTTTTGAAATGATCTAGGACCATATGGATCTAAATAAAATTTTCTCTAGAATTGCTTTTAAGTCTAGCAGCTCAAACCCAATGCTTTTTTTGTTTTGTTTAGGATTGAAAGCTCATCCTCAGGAAAAAAAAAATGCCCCCTGGGGCTGTTACTCTTTGCATTCCACTGACGCTGGGCAAACTCAGTGTTGTAAAGCTTGTAACATCCACACCTTAATGGTACTTTGTTATTGAATACAAATCAGCTCTTACTTCAGCATGCTCTTCTGGTTGGGGGTTTTATTGGGTTTTTGTGGGGGTTTATGGGGGTTTTTGTTTTTTCATATCTGCCAAACTGTTTCATCCCCCCCATTTTGTGCTAAATGTTAAGATAGTGCCCTTTCAACTCTGGACATCCTTTATCTGAGAACAAAGGGGGTTGTTCATGTACCAGGACACTGTCTTCCCATCAGTGGCCTAGCAGAGCTAGTTTCATCTTTATCATGATGTGTGGGTCTAAATGATGCTTGACAGAGTCTCTATATAAATGTGTTTTTAAGATGCCTTGAGTTTGTCATCATCATCATTTTGAGTTGTCAGGCTCAAAAGCATTCTCTTATGATTTGCAGGCCAATGATCATCACAATCCAAATCATTCAGTTTACAGGGACTGTGCAGGACAGGCACGTGGAAGATGCAGAGGAGGTGGCAGGCTGTAGCTGCGTTAGGGTAGGAGAGAGCCATTACTCCCAACCCCTATGTCTCAGCCATTAGGTGGGTCTAATCCCACCTAACTCTAAAAATCTCCTCCAACTAACCTGAGACTCATGTCTTGCACCTCTGGGTGTTCTTACACTTTCCCCTTAACAAAAGAGAGGTGATAAAGCAGTGGCTGCTGTTTAGGAAACCTTCAGGTTTCCCCCATTCTCTCTTAAATATCTTCATCACTGCAGTTTCCTGTTCCCTTTTACCTGTTTCAAAGAGGTGGCCTTTATTGGTGGTGCTGCTGGCTGTGCAGGGCAAACATGTCCCTACAAATTACTATGTTCTAAATCCCCATCCTGTTAGCTGAATTGTGCATCTCAAAAGGTGTCAGGCAGGGGAGGGAAGCATTTGCTATTTGCCAGTTTGACCCAATGAAAAATTAGTTCCTTCCTGACACCAAAGGAAGCAGTCAGATAGACCCACTGCTCTAGAGAGAAAGAAGCAAGATCTAGCTTCTGCTTTGCTCACAGTGACCAAAAAAAGGGGAGACAATCAGAAAGGAGGGGCCAGTCCCTGCACGCCCTGCCGGGCCCTTCGTTGGCACTATTACATTGCAGATGTGGTTGAGTTTACTGCCTGGCAAGGTAGTATATGCTGTGCTGAGCCAAGGCCATGCAGCAGCAGATCCTGCCTTACTTGATGCTTTGGCTCCGTCTGCAGCCTAGTTTCATATTGAAATGGATTCCAGGATTTATTGCTGATGCTGGATTTCCAGTCCCTTCAGACAGCTTTCTATGAGAACTAATAAAGCATATCTGATTTTTTTTTTTTTTTAATTATTTTCAGTATTTGGAGTTCTCTGCACTACAGGTTTTGTTTTTTGGGTTTTTTTTTCCTTCTAGGGAGAAGTCACAGAAAAATGTTACGGCTTCTTAATGCTGGGTCCGTTTCATTCATCATGTTCTTTCTGGACAGTGCTAGTTTGCCTTCAGCACAGCATGGCTTTTACAGAACTACAGCCACCCTTGCCAATAGATGTCTCTGGCCTTAGATCACTGCAGACCCATGTGTCTTCTGCCACAGCTTTTACAGGATAGTTCAGGCTGGCCCCATTTCAGTAGCTGCATGGGCTGCATGTCAGTTTTGGGACCTCTCGCAAGCTGCCTGCTTTCCCCAGAACAGCAGCAGCCCTCCACTGGCAGCAGCAACCTCTCTCTACCCTCTGCAGAGGATTTGCTAAACTTGGCGTTTCTATGAGCAGAGTGGGGCTGAGAGGACGTTCCTGGGATGTGGGTTACTGGCACTGTGGTCACAGCTTCCCTTGGGCCCAGGGAGCACGGGGAGTGTGGGACAGAGAGGCTGATCTTCCTTCCCTTGCGATACCAAGCTGTGAACGAGTGCAGGAATAACTTTTACCTGCCCGGGTTATGTTTGTTGCTCAGACAACTATGCTGTATGTCCTGGAGGGAAAAGTTGTCAGGCTAGATGGACATGTGTCATAGGCTTTTCTCGTGGACATGCAGCTAGACTATGCTGGTAGGACCCTCAGCAGCTTTTCGGTTTCTGACTCTGGTCAATTCAGTATCATCTTCACATTTATACTTAACTTGTCTTACTAGGGAATGTTGTCATCTTCAGAAATGAGATAAAGTGTTAGTCAGAGCCCAGTAATTTTCCCTATTCTGTTTAGCATTTTTGTGCTTCTGCTTGATTCTATTAAAGGTTGTTTTAATGAGCACTCATTAAATATACGCGTCTCTCTCCAGAGATCTAAGCAGCAGAATCTCCATCATTTCCACTGCTTCACAAAATGATACAACGCTTTATTCTAGTCAAGTTAAAAGCAGAACAAAATGCTGCTGTTTCCCTTTCAATCTTCTTACCTTCAGTAGCGATTTGCAAGACTGTTGCTTTTTCTCCACTTAGAAGTTATTTTTTACATCATTTAAATGACAGCTTAATCATATGATAAAGGACTTTCCTAAGTGCAAGTCTTTTCCACGTGTCAAAGTATCTGTGGATGCCATATTTAACATCAGACACAGCTGTGTTGAAGCAGTAGGTGAAGTTTCCCCTGTGAATAGCTTGCATGATATTATATCACTGTGGAGAGCACTTCCTTTTAGAAAGCTGTTCTGAGATAAAAACAGGGCTCTGATCCCCACAGTGTAATCAGCAACAAAAATCCTAAACAGCAGCTCAGTACCTTTAAGGATGTCAGTGTATTTATAGAAAGGTAAGGCCATATTTAGAATAATTCAGTCCATTTATGGTAAGGTAGCAATATTGTTTTCAAAGATATGGAAACCCTAGTAGATGCATGTATAATGCTTGGTAGCAAATGGTGATGTGACTGGAAAGAGGTCATATCAAGTATGCAGAAAATACTGGTATCTGCTGCTCTTCTTTCTTGCTTCCCTGCATAAATGCTCACTATGAGAATGTGGTGGGTAAGAATAGCACTCTGTCACTGTGTGTTTGTGGCATGAGTGCCTTAGAGAAACTATCACATTGAATTTAACATCTATTTTAAAGCTTTGAATGATTTCCAGTCCTGCAAAAAGACAGGTTTCATCACGGTACCTTTATGCCTCCCTGTCAGTAGCTTACATAATTTAGCAGGGCACACCACCACATAGTAGTCATAAAACTTAACAACTTACTGTGTTGTCAAGCTTACGGTGTAAAACAGGCTGGCATCAACCTTCTGGTGATGCAGAAGCAAATGTCAGTGTAAAAAAAGTGTCAGTAACTTGAAAGGCTTCCAGTAATAAGGTTTGAGAAAAATACTGATGCTTCACAGATTCTGTAAAGTTTGGGGGGGGGGGGGGTCTGTGCACCACACCCGCTGTGCACTATAGACATGCCTCAAGTCTGAACTAGTGAAAATCCAAGTCACAGCAGTTGGGAGTTTCCAGTCAGTGAATCAGGTTAAAGACCGTAAGAGACCTATGTTTTACATTGACCAATTATATAAAAATTACAAGAAGCCTTGTCTCCAGTAAGGTTTTGCCAGATGCTTGCTAAAGCGGATGAAGAATGGCTTAATTTTTTCCTGGTGAGCCCAAGAGGTATCTTGCAAACAATTGATTCAGCTGCAGCAGAAGTAACATTTCCAGTAGAAAGGTCACAGGCCATTTACAGCTTTCTGAGTCAAAAATAATCCCTAAAACCCCAGCTAAAGCCCAACTAGCAACTGTGTAAAATGCTGTAATTGCACCTGGCTTGCAACAGCTAACTATAGGAACCAGAGCTGGAAACAAAATCCTGCTCAGGAGAGAGTGCGGGTTTGTTTCTGATGGTAAAACCAAAAGTCCAGAACCTGACCTCAGGCTGTTTTTGGCTCAGTGAAATTCCACTGCCGTTCAGAGAGCAACTGCATGAGTGGAAGGGCAGGACTGTACCCAAGTGCCTACATTATTGTGGCTAGACTTTTATGATATGGAGTTCAGAAATAAATGGGGTTATTAGCAAGTGTGTGTATTATGTGAGAGCCTGTCCTCTCAACAGCAAGCATCACAGAAGAAATCAGGAAATAACTTGGAAACCTCTTGAAAGCTCTGCTTTCACTGTAGTTCTCCATCAGGAGGCACAGAGGTCTGGGTAGCTTGTGAAGTACAATGATGGCATGTGAGCTGGCTGAGGTGAGAAGATGGGAAGTCGCCAGGGCAGCTGGGAGGGAGCCAGCTTCGACTAGAGGAGAGGAATTTGGTCTTGACACCTGTGCTTTAAGCTGGAGGGAGGGCAGAGGGATGGTGAGAAGGGGGCACAGTCCTGGATGTGCCAGTTGCCCCAAGGCACCATCTTACAAGTGTATAGATTCAAATTTAGCAGCAGAGAGGAATAGAGAGGAACTAATGGGGAGCTTTGACATTTGTATAAAATATACAGACCTCTGTGCTTTATTATGCAAAGGCTTTATAATACCTGAATTTTCACCAAGATAGTTGAGATCAGAATCTGATCAATAGATCAACATCTCATTGTACTGTCTTTTTGTGTGAGGGAGTTCATTTTGTAAATACACGAACATACAAGAAGTTTAATAGTACAGGTGAGTAACAGATGGTTCCTGTTAGCAGTGACTGAAGGAGCTGGGCTTGTTCAGCAGGAAGATGAGAGATAACAGGCACAAGTGAAACAAGAGAGTGTCAGACTAGACATAAGGAGAAGATAACTTTTTTCTCCCATGAGTTCAGTTAAGCATTTGCACAGGTTGCCTAGAGAGGTTGTGCAGTTTCCATCCTTGGAGGTATTCAAGACCCAACAAGATCAAGCCTTGAGTAACCATATCAGATCTTATAGCTGACCTTGTTTGAGCAGGACTAGAGACCTCCTGAGGTCCCTACCGACCCAAACTATCCTATGGTTCTTATGGAGAGTGAGGCACACCTGCGGCTGTCCAACCATCTGACCCATCAGGCTGTGATAGCCAGACTGAAGTATAAAATAGGAGAGGAGGCATCCTGAGTCATCTTTCTGGCAGATCTGACCGAAGCTGTCCCATGATGCACTAGTAATCATGAGTCAGAGACCCGGAAGATCTAGACCATGGCAGAGCAGTAGTTCATAACAAGGAGGAAGAGAGCAAATATGTCCAAGAGGCAACCTCAATAGCACTGGTTACAGCATCATAGAAATATTTAGATTGGAAGGGACCTGTGGTGGTCATCTAGTCCAACCCCTTGCTCCAAAGTTTGCACTAGGTCAGGTTGCTCAGGGCTGTTCCCAGTTGTTTTGAGATATTGACATACTGGAGTGAGCCCAGGGAGGGCCAGCAAGGTGGTTGGGGGCTGGAGCACAGGATGAACAAGGAAAGGCAGAGAGAGGTGAGTTTATTTAACCTTGAGAACAGGAGGCTAAGGGGGGAATCTGCTTACTATCTTCAACAGCCCAAAGGAGTTTAGAGAAGATGGAGCCAGACACCTCTCAGAGGTGGATAGTAGGAGGATGAGAGGCAACAGACACAAGCTGGAACACAGAAAATTTCAACTTGATATAAGGAAAAATTTTTTTTTAGGGTGAGGGTGATCAAGGACTGCCATAGGTTGCCCAGAAAGGTGGTGAAATCTCTAGCCTTGGTGACATTCAGACTTGACACAGCCCTGAGCAACCTGCTGTAACTGGAGCTGCTTTGAGCACAGGTTGAGCTAGATACCTCCAGAGGGCCCTTTCAAACAATGTGATTCTGTGAAAATCACCAAGGACAGAGACTCCACAGGCTGTCAGGGTGGCCAGTTCCAATAAAATTATTTTCCTTTACCCAGTCAGAATTTCCCTTGTTACAACTTGTGACCATTGCTTCTTGTCCTTTTTCTGTGCACGTCTGAGAAGAGTTTGTCTCTATCTTCTCTGTAACCGCATTTTCTTAGTGAAAGAAAGCAATTAGATCCTCCCTTACCCTTCAGGCTGAACAAACCCAGTTCTCTTAGCCTCTTTTCACGCATGCTACAGCCTTCTAAACATCTCAGTGGCCCTCTGCTGGTCCCTCTCCAGTTTGTCAACCTGTCTTACCTGGGCAGCCAAGGACTGGACGCAGTACTCCAGATGCATTTTCATGCATGCTAAATAGAGGAGAATAATCGCTGCCCTCAGCCTGCTGACTGTGCTCTTTCTAATGCGGTCTGCTATGTTGTTAACCTTCATCGCTTCAACTTGCTGTCCACCAAGACCTTTTCTGCAGAGCTGCTTTCCAGCCAGCCAGCACCCCCCTGATGCATGGGGCTATTTTACCCCACACGTAACACTCTGCACGTGTCTTTGGTGAACCTCCTGAGGTTTCTGTCAACCCATTCCTCCAGCTTACCAAGAAAGATCCCTGTGAATGGTAGCCCTGCCCTCTAGCATATCCATAGCCAGCTGCTCCCAGTTTGGTATCAGCTTTGAGCTTACATGTATCCTGTCCCATCGTCCAGGGTGTTGGTGAAGATGATATGCACTAATGGCCTCAGTATCAGCCTCCGAGGAAAAACACTTGTCATTAGCTATAAGCTGGACTTTGACCAATCACTCTTTGAGCCTGGCAGTCTTCCCATTTTTTTCACCCCTTACTCACCACCTTGTAAGTAAGTCCACCCACCCATTAATCCCTCCAGTGTGGCTACTAGTATCCCATGGGGAAACCACACAGAAAGCCTTACTAAAGTCAAGGTAAACAATACCTACTGCTCTTCCTTGTCCACAGAGCCAGTTACTTCATCACAGGTCAGGCACTATTCGACCTTGGAAAATACCCAGTCACCTTGTCTTTCATGGGCCTGGAAATGGTTTACAGGAGGACTTGTTTCATAACCTTCCTGGGGTCTGAGTCTGTAGCTCCCCATATTCTCGCCCTTTTTGAAAATGGGCATAAAAAATGTCTTTTTGTAGTCACTGGAAACCTCCCTTGATTGTCATGGCTTTACAAAGATGGTAGAGAGAAGCCTTACAGTAGCAATGGCCAGCTTCCTTGGCACCCTTGGGTGTATGCTGGCTGGGCCCATGGACTTCTGTATAACTAATTACTTAAGGAGTCTCTTAATTCAGAGTCGGTGCGAGGACAAGCATGGCAAATAAAAATGGCGCCACTGGGCACAGAGTGCCAGATCGATGGCATGCAGATAACTAGCAAGTTTCTGTGCTACCCATATGACTGCAGGGTGTGAGCTAGCTCATGGCCCATGTCTGTGCCTCCTGAAGAGCATGAGCAGCTTGAGAAGCAAAGCTGTGTAATGCCTGCAGGTTCCCCTGGGGTGCCTGATAGACACAGCTGATCAGCTGATCAGACCCCGCTCTTCCCACCACGCTTTAAAGTCAGCTTTCCCTGAAAGTGTGAGGATGCAGAAACCAGCCCTGGGAACAAGTAAAACCAAAGGCTTTTATCTTGAAGGCACATTTTGAGATTAAGAGCCCCATGGACTCATAATGGAGCAATGCTTTGGTCTGATCCGATACTCATTTTCCAGACAAACACAAAAAACCTCTACCCCATAAACTAGCTGAAGTGATCACCAGTGAGTAATATAGCATCACCAGACTCTGCCAGATAGGCTGCTGCCCAGACAAAGCTGCCTCAGAGCTGCCATATATCACAGCACCAGCTGCATAACACCTTCTGCCCCCTGCTCTAAGCCAACTCTTTGGAGCTAAGTCTGTAACACAGAGCCTTTCAAAGAGGTTTTATAATCTGGGAGTGACCTTCAGCATAAATAAGTCTCTCTTCTCTCTTTCTATTTGCCCAGCACAGCTGCCCAGCCTTGACAGGAGGTGTTTCTGGTTAAGATGATCCCCAGTCTGCACATTTGGTGCAGTTCTCTTGCTCTTTTAGGGCAAAATCCAATAAGGCTCTTGAAGAATTTTATTGCCCCACATCATTAAAAATTCAGCAAAATTTTGGACAAGCTGTCTCAACAGAAATACAGGGGAGACCTGGCCCATTCATTTTTACCCTGTTCATCACCAGAGGCTGGAGCGCTGCCAGGCCACCCTCACACAGTGGTGCTGTGGGCTGTCTGACCAACGTTCACCAGCGCCTCTCACTGCTTGCTTTCCGTTTCACCAACCAGTGCAAACAGAGGAGACCTCAGTTTGGGGCTGTAAGTCTAACTCACATAGCAGTATTCAAAGAAGGACAAACCTTGGGAATTCTTGGTTTGGGAGCTCAGACTGCTTTTTCATAAATTTAATCCTCAAATGAGAGGTGCAGCAAGTGGAGCTGGGAGACAATTTTTACCTTTCTGTGCATCTCAGGTAAGATTAGCACAGGAACATTGCATCCCAGTCTGTTTTCATGATTATAGAGGTATGCTGAAGAACTGAAGAGGACACAGGAAAGAGTCTGAAAAAGAATTCTTATGGACAATGGGAAGCTTAAAAGTGCAAGTTATTTTGCTTACCCAAAGAAACCTAAAAGGTGAAGTAGCAACTCATTTATCAGTGTCCAGATTATTGTATTAAATCATTTGCTAGGAACCCTATTCACAAAATGCTTTTGTATCCTATTTTAGGTGCTTGTCCTGTTGAAAAGTTTCTGTGGAAGCCTTGAACCTGCAACAAGAAATAGTTTGTGACTTATGCTTTAGATGCATTCTTTTAAATTTTCACACTCAAAAATGTCCCATTGAAATCGCTATATAAACCATCTGGATTGATTACAGTAGACCCACCACCACCTTGCCTGGCCAAAACCTGCTCAGACAGAGCAGCTTCTATTGCCATCAGCCTTGGAGAAAAACATTTTCCCAGTTCTTTTACCCAGTCCCAGGCATTGGAAACCCTAAATACTAACTCCTGAACAACATAATAGATCATTTTGATCCCTTCACCAACGTCTCAGCAACTTGCTTGTGGAAGGGTGTGTGGCTGCTCATGCAGGTTTACCAGTTCACTAGTTCAGTGTGAATAAAGCCGGAGGAAGGCTTGTCCTAAGGAGAATATGGATTATAAACGATGTGAAGTTTCACTTTAAAAGAAAAATATTATTTCCTAACTTTTTATGTTACCTCCCTTGGGGGGTAATGCAGGGACTGGTTGACACAGATCACTTCCCTCTCTGCTGGGCAGGAAGAAATGGGTCAGGCCAAGGCAGCCTCCCTGAGGTGTCAGCACATTGCAAGGGTCAGGCTGTCCATGCACAGGAAAGCATTGCATGTAGGACAGCAAGCAGTGAACCTGGTGGTATCTTGGCCACAAAATTGAATTATTGTGCCCAACTGTTACTCCTCATTAGCCTCTACTTTCAAAAGTACCATTGCCAACATAGTTTGATGATCAGCAGGGGATGCTTTTTGGCCTCTCTGCCATTACATTTAATTAGAAGACATGATTGTTTGCTTTGTTTCCACTCTCCTGCATGACAGAGTGATTTGCATTTCACAGGCAATTCTCAGACCTTGTTGTACATCTTCTACCTTAAGTGTGCAGCACAGAGAATCAAGCTGAACTACTTGGCAGCAGCAGCTGTGGCACAGCCAGAGTCAACAGCTGGAGCAACACCTGGAAAGCCCACAAGATGATTAAAGAGTTAACAAAAAAGGCAAAATACCAAACATACTGCTTATGAAGATCTAGGCTTGAGCTGTCAAATGTCAGTTCCCAGATCCAGAGAGCATCATGACTAGATGGCACACATTCAGAAAGGTGCACAGTCTCACACTGAGATATGGTAGAGATAGGGACCTTCAGTTGCTTTAAAATCGCCTGACACCACTCATCAGCAGTAGTATTTGCTCTTTCAAAGCACTGGACACTATTAACTTCTATGGGAGGCTTGGGTTTGATGCACACTGCCATTAGGACATACGTGGATATGCTGAATGCACAACTGTCCCATCCACACATTTCACACTGTGCTCACTGTTCAAGGTCCCATATGCGCTCTTCAAGCCAACCAAATCCCTCAACTCCTCTCCAATTTAGAGCAATAAGACTTTAATACCAGTTGTACACATCTATGGTCTTTGCTCACTGTTATGTATATCCCTGAAATAACAATTGACAGGGAATAAGGTTCTTAAATAATCATCTCTTCTTTGAAGAGAGCAGCAGTTGGACGGCAATTCAATATGCCTACCCCTTCCTTGTCCAACTGCACCAGTGCTGGTAACCAGAGCGAGACCTGCTACCAGATCTAGTGTTGGCCTTTCATGTGTGGCTGTATGGCTATTACAGGTGTATTCCAGGGAGGCATCAACCTGGTTTTCTAATAAAAAATACTGGGCATTGAAGATAAGTCTGCTCTGTGAAAGTGGAAAAAGACTAAAAAAAATAAGAGTCAACTATTACTACACGTGTGTGTAATGATCCAACCTAAAAACACCAGTCATGAATCTAAGGTAGATTAGACTCCTTCATTGACTATGGTGGTCCTTTAGAATGATCTACTCTTGTTCTGTTTGGTCATCAGAGATCAAAATGGCAACTTCATTTCTATTCATGAACATACCAGTATTAAAAAATACTCATCATTCTTTTTACTTTTGCTTAGTATTTGCATCACCAACATCATAACAAATCTTCTGCTCTTAGAGACTAGATAGTTTTGCAATACCATGCCCCTTACCAGCAAGTTAATAACACAGCAACTGTTAGGTCCTCAAACGAAGAAGATGACAGTTGAAAAGCTTTTGTAACATATGAAGTGAATCCAAAATTTTAGCAGTTATAAATGATGCAAGATTTATAGAAAAAGGTGACATTTTACTAAACAGACATATCTGGAAAAAAACAGACAAGCTTTGATCTACACAAGCTTTTCTTCTGGTCCATTCTTAAATCAATCCTGAACTAATAAGATTATTAGTGGGCCAGGAACAATTGCTATGGATGTATAAAATGTACTCTGCGCTAACCAGGCATATGTGTGTTTATGCAGTGTCCAGCACAGGGAAGCCTCTCTCATCAGAGAAAGTGGATTTTCTCTATAAAGTAATGAAAATGCACCAAAGCATGTACACTCTTGGCAGCAGCAAACCCTAAAAAAGATCCATTATTGGCAAGATAATATAGAAACAGAATGATGAAAAAAAGCCCGTTTTCTGCATTTTTGCCACCTGTCCACATGGGGGTTTTGGTCTATTTCACTTAAAGAAAGTGCAGTTATCTCACAGAGCTGAAATGCAAACATAAATTAAAATGTCAGCACTTTAATTTGTTTTGGCTAAAGATCTACAGAGATAGGAAGATAAGATAATTGTACAATTTACACAGTCTAAGCACTTCAATGGAATTATCTGTGAATAAAATGAAGTAAATTGCCTTGAAAGAAATCGTTCATTGAAATAAGTAATTAAATGGGCTGCATCCTTTAAAAAAGTATCAGAATCCACTCACTCTTCTGCAAAACATCAATCTATTTAATGGCATTTGCAGTAACTAAAGCTTTTTTCTGTATTTTATTTGTCTAGATAGGGCACAACCAAAGAAATCAAACAAACAACTTTCCCACAACAGCATGAGAAACAAGGAATGCAAAGTCAAAAAATAGTCTTTAAATGTTGCAGAATGGAAAGTTTTACACAAGAAATAGCCTGCCTATGCATGTACCTACTGCACACGCAGAAGCTGCATTACAGATGGTTGTTAACTGAGCTGGCTCAACACTGTTCTGCAAAAAGTTCTAGAGAGAAAACCATAGTCCAGAAAGGTCATAATTTTGAGCACTTAATTTGACAGCTATTATAATGTACTCTGAAAGAGGTAATTTCTCAAGCTGTTAAAACAGCCAGCATTTTTCCTTTGCCTGCCTTCTCCCAATCACGCTTGCTCCACTTGGGGCTTGTCCTTAAGTTGACTGTTTGTACCAGCTTTCTCCACTTTTGATACCAGCAATCCTACCTTCATCCTTTCAAATTCCCCCGGCGCCTTCTCTGCCAGCTGTAGTCCCCTTGCCTAGCTGTTCCCCGTCCCCGTCTTCTTGAGCAACCAACCCTATTTCTCCTGTCATATCATGGCTTCTCAATACATTTTCTCCTATTTGCCTTTCACCCACACGCATTTGCCATCTTCCTCCCTCCTTCAGTGTTCTTGCACCTGCTGGTTCTTCTTTCATCCTTGTAGGTTAAAGTATGGCAGATTAAGACAGACCTAACTTGGTTGTACAAAGCTGACCAAAATGAGAGGAGCAAAAAATGATGTAAAGAGTCCAGATACAGTTCATGCTGGGCTATTGACTGTATTCAGATACAAAGTCAGAGAGAGTGTCTGGTGAAAAAACAAAAAGTGAACTGAAATGGCAACTCTGACTTGGGGAATTCAGTCGCAGGGTGGCAATACTCTGCCACACCACGTTCACTCTGCTCTGCTATTGTGAATCATCATAAACGGCACAGTACACGATTTTATGCACCAACTGTGGGTGTTCAGTCAATTTTAATTGTATTTCATGTTGTGACAAGCCTTTGCAAAGAGACATTGTTCTGATGAAAATGTTTTCTTTCATTGTCACCTTTTCCTTCTATTCAAGATCAAAGCAAATTGTTGGAAAATAGAGCCTAAAGAACAGAACCATTGAAGCAATTGTTATATGGCTCCTGTCAGCTCTAAAGCAAAGAACAACAAAATCAAGAGAAAGCAATTCCTTTCCAAGACATGGTGGAGACTGATTCTGTGGTTATTTTGTGGTCAGATCCAGACCAGACTCTACTAGGAATCACAGCATTATGCTATATGAATGCATTGACAACATGGTCTTTGTGGAAATGAATTTGTTTTAATCTGAATCCACCCCCTACTCAATATTATTATACCATCACATTTGGTATAGTTTGGTCTATGGCAAATCTCTCTGTTCATAGGGAAGGCCCTTTGATTAAGAAATGGCCTAGGCTCCTGCTCAAGTAACTGTCAATTATCTCTCCAATTCAAGTTAGATTGCCAGAATCATCTTTTCTTTCTGTGTTTATGCAATACCTGGCATCATGAGCTGCTAGTCATAACTTCAAATACTAACAAAATGACAGTGTGTGCAACACAGACATTGTTCTGAAACAAAACACCTTAAAAACACCATTTGGAAACTGCAGATATATCAAGTTTATTGAGGAAGGAAAACCTGATCCTTTTTATGCTGTTAGCACTATTGACTTGTAATCTCTTGAAGCAGCTTAGTTATTATGGAGTTCCAGATTTAATATTCTGCCCAGAGGATGATATAAAAGCCACTATTGATTTCCATTCACCATAAGCAGGCTTCATCTTTATGTAAATTAAAGATTCTATAATATATTTTACAATATAGACTAGCTGTCATTCAAGTGTTGATCTATTCTTATACCAACAGGCTGATTTATTGACAACCTCCAGACAGTAACACACCTAAGGAAATCTAGTTAGGCCTTTGTGCATTAACATATGCATCTATTGACACATCATCAAATAGCCTAAGGAAAATCTGGGACAGATTTTTCACCAGAGAAAGAGTGACGCTGCAAATAGCATAAATCACCTTATTGTTTCAGGCTATGATGTATCCCCTTTCTTTTCAATAGGAGGTAGGGGGAAGATGCCCAAATGTCTTCATCTACCAACTTTTCAAGTCCTTTAAATATTTGGAAAAATTCCAAAAGAGAGAAAGAAAGAAAAACGCATTAAGATCTTTTGCACAAAACAAATCAAAGTATGCTTTAGAAGACATCCCAACTTGCTTCATTGGTGACAGCATGGCCTGGGGAGCAGGGAACTGTCACTCCGCCAAAAGCTCCGAGTGCCCCTGAGAGACAGTGAGTTTCCCATATGCACTGCCTTTGGAGACCCTGAAACATTCTGCTTTCTCTTTTTCAGGATGATGGTGGAGACAGTGGCAGGATGTAGAGGCATCCACAACTAATCAGTCGCTGCACTTTGAGAAGGGAAAGCTCAGTCCCATCTTGAAGATCCTTGTGACACTGGAAAAAAATTCTTACTGGAGGCACCACAGATGGGATCAAGCCCTGAGCACCCTGGTCTGATCTCACAGCTGACCCTGCTGTGAGCAGGAGCTGGACTAGATACCTCCAACCTGAATTCCCCTGTGACCTGATGAAAGAGGAAAGGCTCTCTGCTAGGACTCACTTCCACCACACAAAGAGATGCTGGAATTGAAGGGAACAGAGAGCATTAACTCCTGCTGTTAAGACATAGTTCCTTTCTTGGCTAAGAGATGGGTTCCCAACTACCTCTCCCTCCAAAACTGTGCTTGCTCAGTAAAGAAAGGGGAAATTAGACCAGCCAAACTTCACTCTGCCCCTCAAATCCTTTTCTAAAAGGCATCCATGAAACTCTCTTCCTCCTTGAAAAATAGTCTTGTCAAGTTGAACAAAGCCTCTCAGGATATTTCTCAACAGGCTGCCAATGGGAATCAGAAGATCTCTCAGCATGGCAAGATTCGCAACATATCTCCCAAGCCAGGCTGGAGAGGAATAACCAAGGTTTTCTCATTTGGGCATCTTAGGCTCAAGCATAAGCCCATCAAAAGTCTGACAATGATGAGACCTGCTCTGCAAATGCAGTCTGTACAACTGTAATTATTTTAATGAGGATTGTGATTTTTATTACCTGGTAGCTGAGAAACAGAACAACATATCCATTGCCAGCCATGCAGATTTCCCCAGTAAAAAGAGGGACTTCTACCATTTCCAACTCAAGCACCATGTTTACAGCAACACACTCTGTGAGCATAGATGCTCAGCTTCCCAAGAACTCAGACACACAAATTAATGAAAAGCTTAAAATGTTCAAAACTAAGCTGTTGTAGTTAACCCCACCCTCACCCCCAACTCTGAGGTAAAACACTTTAGCTTAAGTCTCTTTCATGGGGGTCTTCTCTTCATGGGTGACCAAAGTCACATCACCTCACAACTGGGGCAGGCTCAGAGTGTTTGTAAGGACATCTACTGGCAGGAGCTCAGCAAAGTTGCAGTAACTTCTTCAGCTGCCATATCTTGTCACTTCAGAGCTTTTAGCTTCATTCCTAGTTTACTTTCAGAGATGGCATCTGGCTTGTATTAGCTTCATCACAGGCCAGAGGTCTCTGAGCCTCCAGAAGCCAGCACAGCTGCACGTGCACTGAGATTCTGCCATTTCTTTGCATGCACACTTTTATCACAATACCTACTCAGTTAGGTATTAGGTTAGACAGGATGAAACAGTTAAAATCATCTCCTGATGACAGTTCCCAGTGTCTCTTTCTTTATCTTCTTAGAGCTATCAAATTAGTTGAGCATAGCTCACAATAGATCATGTCTTAATAGCTGTATTTTTCTTATTTCAGAAAGCTTTTCTGTGCTGGTCAGTGCTTCCACAAAAGACAGAGTTCCTCAGGGGGAAAGAAGTTAGAGAGATGCTGTTTTGTTGAGACAATCAGCAATTTTGAAGACACTGAAATCTCACGAAGTTATGTAGGAATAGGTACTGTCTGGTTGTATAGTAAAATTCAATAGACATTGAGAGTCTGGGGAGTTCTGAAGTGCATGGATCTCCATATCTTCAATTTCTTCATCTCTTTTCTGGATTCTCACATGGCTAAATTTTAATTAGAATAAACTTTTATGATTGCCCCATTTGTCCACTGGAGGTCAGTATCTTTTTACAGAAATACAGTTCCTCTCACCTGCTGTGATTGCAGGGGATGGTACTCTTACAGCAGCACCTGATCTTCCTGTCACAGAATTTAAGGCTTCTGGTACAATGGGCTGAAGACAGATGACTGGTACAAGTCTACCACAACCCAAGGAAGACCTGCCATCACATATCCATTCCCAACTAAGCTAAGGACTTAATGAGGTCACATGAAGAATTGAAAGAGCCTCAAATTCAGTGTTCTCCCAGACATTAAGCAAGCTCCAGCAAGCAGGGCAAAGGCTCCCCTCCCTCAGCCTTCCTGCCACCGTTGTAGAGCTGTAAATACCTTTCAGGAGTCAAATGTCTAGCTCCACTCTCCGGTAACACAATATCTACTTGAACAGGGAATTCCATAAGTGATGAATAAATGTGCTCAAGTATTTCCATGCCTACTGCAATATCTAGCCTTGTATTTTAATCAAATACTAAAGTGTAATTGCTAATGTTAGATTTTCCCTATCTAGTTAATCCTACTTGGCTCATTTTCTAGGATTAGTTCCAGAGAAGCTGCCTGTTTAGGCTGCTACACAAATTGTGTAGGAGAGCTGTGCTGCACTGCTCTGCTTTTGGAAACATTCACTCATTAGTAATATTTCTTCATCAAATGCCAGTTTGTGAGACATCCAGCACAACATCTACAGCTCTGTGCCTCTCCCCTAGTGATATATGACGGCCAAAGAATGACATAGTAGTGGACGAGAGTGAATGAGTGATTCTGTAGGTGGAAGGGTAAACAGATGCAAAATCAGAGGTATTTGGTAAAGTCACACATTTATCATGGTTTAATTATTCCTCCTAATCAGTGCCCATATCACCATTTAAGTTCAAATCAGAATACGCTTTTGAAGCAAATCTCCTGCTCATTCCCACTTGCCATGCTTTAACTTGCATCATGGAGCAATCTCAGAGTGCCTGAACTGGTTTCCTTTCAGAAGAAACTAAATGGAAGATACGTTCCCACTCTGAACGGTCATTTAGTTCCCAGGACCAGATTAAAGCCAGCACAAGGCATAACCCCTGAAACGTGGACAGTGGCAATCAGCACTCGCTGCTGCGTTCAACAGACTCACTATCTCCCTCTGAGGTGCACTTCTTGCTAACACAGACATGGTCTGATCTACTAGCTGACACCATGGCTGTTTAGACAGCGGTTTCACTATTTCCAGTAGCGCACTGGTCTTCCATATATCTCAAAGCAATTCCAGTGGAAGGAAAATAACATTATAAGCAACTCTTTTTGCCTTTGTCTCTCCAGTTTGGGTACAAAATGGAAAACCTGAGTTATGAAGTCTGATTAGGTGAGACAGTCCCCGTGACACATATCTAAAGACCTGGGACTTTCCAAATCTACATTATTTTCCTTAGCTTCTGTGGTAACAAATTAGTGACGACACCAATAACTTCAGTTCTATCCTGCCAAAAAGACAGATATTCTAGGGGGTAAATTTTGGCTCTTAGCTTCCCAGAACATTTCTGTTTCCATTCCACATATGCTTCTTGAGTCAACTAATTTTCCTATATTTTCTCTCTTGTACAGCACTGGGATCCCTGTTAGCATTCAGTAAACAGATGGGTGAGAATAAATGGTTGCCCTGAAAAAACAGGGAGAAGGAATACCTGCAGCAGGCTGGTAATTACAGCAACTGTGCAAAGTTCACACTTGGAAGCCTTAAAATAGAGCTGCAGTTAACAAGTATGCTTTACCCATATATTCCTTAAATCTTCCACTATCCAGAATATCCATGTTTTATTTTCTGAGCAGAAGACATTTCCAGTTTACTAAATTCCTTATTAAAATTCATGAATACAAGAAATATTAAAAAGATCAATGCACTATTTAAATGTCAACATAAGTCTATTCATCCTAATCAGGAAGCAAGGCCAGCAGCACCGCCAGTGCCATTTGTACTCTCACGTCTCTTCTGATCAGTGAAGGAAATACCAGCTGAAACAGGCAGATGGCTGAATGGAAAAGAAAGGTCATTGCATACTGGAACTGATAAGGTGAAGAGAATAAAATAGGGAAGATGATCTTCAGGAAGAAGACTAAAACTTAGCCTCACCACTCAAGAGGGTATCTCTGTATACAGATAAAATAAAGCATAAATACAAAGTGAAGTATCATCAGTTATTCACTGAAACACTTTCTCCTATTGTTTAGCACAGTAAAAAAACTGGCCTTTCTCATCTTTCCCATCTCTGTCCTAAGGTCTCTATTTTCCTACCTCCCATGTATTAAAGAGACAAAAGAACTCCACAGATCTGTGCTGTTATTCTCTCCATTTAAGTGAGTGTACTTAAATGGCTTTTCTCAGGTAATACAATAAGCAAGAAGCAATGTTACAGCTAGACAAGCCCCATATCTCTTATCTCAAATAATTCTAGTGGTTAGCAGCTGCCTCACAATTTGGTATGTTTTAACTAGATTTGAAAATCCCTAAAGTGAGGATTTATCATCTCTCTCAGCACAGTACGAAGTAAATCTATCATACCGCATAAATGATTCATATAAATCCTAGAAACGTAGCAAGGAATATAGGTCAAGAGGGGCACCACAGGAGAGGGACGGAACTTCCTTTACTTAAAGCATGTGGTGGACCTGAATTCAGTTTCTTAGACAAACTATGTCAATTTAAAGAATGAAGATGGCTCTTTAAATCATTTATAAAGCAAAGAGTGACTTGACAGTCACTGGAGGTTTTGAACAGAATACAGATCGGATGAACCAAAACATGATAGCTATTTTTTTTTTTCAGATAAGAATGTCTTACGTAAGTTAGCTGGATACAAAAAAGGGCAAAATAAAGGGCAAGATAAAAACAAAACAACCTTGTGAAAAGAAATGTAGTAGTGATTTTCAACAGTCAAGGCAAATCAGTAATCCATTACTGGGAGAAGCAATGAGCTAAAAGCAGGATCTACAGATTTAAGTACACTCCAAACATTCCCAGGAACTGCTGACATTTTATAAATAATCAAGAGCTGGGTATATGTCAGTATTTCAATGTAAACATTGAAACACAGCACTTAATACATTACATACCTTAATGCAGAGAAGTTCTATAGTCATAGTCAGATCAAATATTTTGATGCACCTATTCCAGAGATCTCAGCAATCTAAAAATTCACTAACTGCTGTAAGCACACTTTCAATTTGCTATAAACAGAAATCTCATTAAAATAAATTTGACAGAGCTTCTCTAGCCAGCCTAGAAAGTGTTACTTTGGTGGTCATTCTGAAAATACAAAGCACACAAAAGAACATCCTTCATACTCAAATAAGCAAAAAATATAATGGCAATCAGAAGTAGTTTGAAGGGACCTTAAGAAAAAGAAATTTTGCAAAAGTACACCAAATTTGGAAGGAAAACCAAAAACAGAAAACTGAGCCAATCCAGGTTTGGAAATGCCACCAAAACAGACCAGAGGAAAAGAATACAAAGAAATCTGAAAGAATGTCCCAGGTGAAGTCAGGGTAAGGCCTCACATTGTTGGAATGAACTTTGGAAAGATTTATGTTTCATCACTAAGTTAAGCCTGGGCTAATTTATCCTACTACTACAGCAATCATCCTTCCCAGTGGAGGAAAAAGACCCTTGTAGCTAGAAAGGGCATTCCTTGTAACATCCACTGTTATCAGCACAGCCACAGAACAAGAACCCATTCAAGGGAAGAAACCACAACCAACCAACCATACTAAACTGAAAACCCTGCTGAAGCAGTAAATGGGAAAATCCTTGGGTGGTAACATGCAAACTATCTATTTAAAAAAAAAAAAAAAAAAAAGGAAGTAAGAGAACCAAAAGAGATTGATGCAACAGGACAGGCTGCAGCTGACAAAAATCAGCATTGGGTTCTGGACCTCAGAAGAGCAAAGGCATTTTTACAGTGACTGGTGACTGCATCTAATTTGTAAAGATAAAAGGCAACGGACCCAGGCAATTTAACAAATTAGAAAAGGGTCATTAATAAAGAACTAGGAAGTTACATTTGCTAGAGAAATAGAACACTAACAGTAGAATTACTCAAAAAACTGAATAAGGAAGTCATCAACACTGACTGACATTAAGAGACTGTCCAATTTTTAAGAGAAATGGAGAAGACCTATTTAGATGAGTTCTGCCATCTCCCCCAGTAATACCTGGTAGGATTCCAGTTTACTAGTGTTCTTTCAAAGACAGACTGACAGATCGTCTAATATTAATTAGCATTAGGGTAACTCTGACAGATCTTTAGCCCTCTCTTCCTTCCTCTAACACATACAATGCATTGGCACGAGTGACTGCTGAATGTGGCAGACACATATGCTGCCTTTCCGAGTCACTCAGCATTTTCGAACACTGCCACGCTGTCATACCACATAAAAACAGAGATGAGCTGCTGAGACATCTCAGAAACAGTTGCCCTCAGCTCTAATCTCCAAAGCACTTTGCATATGACCACTAACCAAGAGAAAAGCACAGAAGTACTCCCAGCTCCAGCTAATCAGATAAGAACATTCTTATTTAACTCCAACATTAAGAATTAATCTCCAAAGAGACTACTATATTTAGCTAAGAATCTCCTGGAGGCTACTTGTTTCCTTAGGTAGCTGAAAAAAAGCCCAGTCCAGCACAAACATATGAGAGGGCTTTCCACACATATGAGCATTTACCTATGTCACCCACAGACATGAACACATTTCTCCAAAGAAATCTACAGATATGTGACAGAACATGCAAAACCATGCTTTGCTTCTTCCTATTCTTAGAGAAGGCAAAATACAAAAATCCTTCTCCATGTTTTGTACTTAAAGGACATTTTTCTTCAGGGTTCCCATTCTTTCTGCTCTCCTCTCTAATAAAAGACAATGGCTGATTGGAAACCTAAAGTCCTTCCAGGGTTCCCACACTTCTTTAAAAGGCCAAGAGAATTGAGCTTGTCATTGAACAACCTTCACAAATCACTCCTGTTTTGTGGCAGATGCCACAGCCCGAGGGATTCTAGCAGGGATTGTCATTTATTTCCATTCCCCCTACATCACTGAGCACATTGAGAGTGCTTAAGAACATGATTACAAAGCTGCATCAAGCTGCTGAAATCCTTGCGCTTGTGTGCACTGTTTTATATATATATATATGTACTGGTACGAGAAGTACTTAAAAATTCAGACTTATAATTAACAATGCAGTCAGGTTGACTGCCCTCCACGGGACAAGAAACTTTTCCCAAAGTAGACTAGACCAAATTGAACTCTTGTTTGTTTCCTTGTTTTAAGGAGGAAGAAGTACAATGTCATCTTTAAAAATCTCTGTCAAAGACATCTTTGGATAAGCTGTTCTAATATTTATTTTACCCCACTGCTAGGAAATAGTATCTGAGTCCAAGATTGAATCTGTGTAACTTCAGCTTCTAGCCCCAAGATTTTCACAAAATTTCCATTATTATCATATTTATATTCAGTGCAGTTTAATAGTGATATTTTAAACATTTTTGGAAGTACACATCTGTCATAACTTAAGCTGCATAGCTTCAAGCGAAAGGCAACATCTCTTTATTATTAACACACAATGCCTAGCACAACAGAGAAATAACCCTGCAAAATACTTCACAAGAACAGATTTCCAACAAAGAATAATTTCCTGTCCTCTCAACCTCATTTGCAAAGTGCAAAACCTAGTTCAATTTTGAGCTTGTTCTGAATAGCATACCCCTCTTGTTACAGTAAGATTTTTTTCTTCTTCATTCGGTTCATCTTAGTTAATAAGAAGAAATACCTAAAAATAAATACCTAAAATCCAACTGACATGTCAGTGTAGTCATATGGAAATAGATTCTTTAACATTCAAGAAAATAACCATTAAAGCTGTAGAAGGTAGTATGCTGAGTGATGTCTTCAGTATGATCACCAATCCTAACTCCAAGCCCAAATGATGAATGAGCATTTACATTGCTAAAAAGAAGAGACCAGCTTGCTTTACCATAAAATAGCCTTTGAACAAAAATTGCCAGTTCATTTATTCAGTCTGTATTTAGAATTGGTGTCTTTGTTCTAAATTACCTGAATTACATTCAAATCACAGATGGAAAATTTCAGTGAAATAAGAGCTGCGTGCCAGAGGGACAGAAATTTTCAGTTTAACAGAATAAAGATGAATTCATTTTCCCAGGGAACAACCAAGCCCATCTAAGGTGCATAAGTAACTCTGTTAAGTTACAACTGATTTGTGAGTTCTTCCCAGTATGATGAAAAGCCTCTTCTGTTACCACATGAGGTTTTAGCCTAGGCTTTGCCACTCTTGCCATGTTTTGCAAATAAGGTTAATTAAAAGATTTTTGTAGTGAACAGATAGACATGAGCTTGCATTTTACAAAACTGTGCTTGGTGTCATTAACCTACAAACGCCTCTTTCTTAAAAAGAAAAAGGGGCAGGGGGGAGCTTATCAGCTAATACAGCTGATAAATAATTTTTCAGTGAAACACATTAAACAACATCTTGGCTCCCAGAAAGAACTGGGCAGAATTTAAAACTACCCGTAGGGAAATTAATATCTGTTTACACCAACCAACTTCAACTTAGAGCTTGAATCAAGGTTGCAAAAGAAACAAGAACGAAGGAGGATGCAGGCTAAGAGGAGCTGCTACAGAAGTCTGGTTATGCAGACTCCAGCCAATGCCACAGTAAAATGGTGTTTCCTGGGGTCACAGATAACATTTGGAAGTGTTACATTTTCGTTTCTTTTATTTACCAATAAGGGGTAAAGAGTAATGACAAAATCTTACTAATTTAAGGAAAGAAAGACAGGCTCAAAAATGAGTTTTTATTCATATTTGTTACTTATTCACAACCCAAAGTAAGATTAAACTGATAAAATGGCCTAGAATAATGTTAGTTTACATCACTAAATTCAATTCACATTTTTATTGATAAAATACTGAAAGGAAAATGACAACAATCCAGGTTCAGAAAAACAGATTGGCTACTATGACTGAAAAATCTACACTATCTTAGCTGGTCACAACTGATCACTTGTTTTATGTTTATTATTTAAAATTAATGCAGATTACAAAATTTCAGATACACTCAGCTTCTGTGCTCATAAAATATATCTTCTAACCTATCAAATTTCAGTAGAATGGAAAGAATTTTCTGCTGGGATATTTCATTTCAGCATGTATCAAAAGGATACTGAGAGTACTCTCCCCACCTATCTAGCGATGTAACACTGCAGAGTTGCACTTTTATCTGACTTATCCAACAAATCCTTTTGGAAGCCAGTGTGTGAGTGTATCCTTATGACCAAAGCAAACCATCTCTCATACATTAATGAAAGCCATCATCAAGTTATAGCCTAAATCCTGTCCTTTGCTGTGGATACACATATTTCAGACTCCAGCGCACAAAATAAAGCAGAATTTAGCTCTGTATTTTAAGGCAAAGACAAAAACAGATCAAACTGAAAAGGAGATGAGCACCTTTAGCTGCCACTCATTAACGAGAGCTGCAGCTGCTCACCATCATGCAGAGATCGGTTGCACTTCATATGATAGATCATTAACACAAACATTGAGGTAAGCGTTTTGCCACACTACCAGAAAAACAACTGTCATAGATTGAAATAACATATGCAGATTAAACAGCAATAAAGTAGCCAATAGTTTGCATGCAAATATTGCATTAGACTGGTTATATTCTCAGGACTAAAACTGTTTACTGTGTAAACACAGGTTAGATCTTCCATTCCTTTTTTTATGTAATATATTTTTTAAAAACAGACAGGCCTTACAGAACAAAGGAGCTTTACCAAATGTTAGACCTGGAATTACACAGACCTCTGTTACAAAGATTAAAACTGTAATCTGGTAAGGAAAGAGCTCTTCTCCCTCTTATGAATACATTTTTAAAAGCCTCATTAGGCAAAGCAGCAGCCTGACTCACAGTCAAGAAGAAAAAAGAACATTTTAATACTGCACTGCAAAAAAATTATGACTTTTTTTTAAAGGAAAACAGAGATGATAGAAAAAGCAGACTGTATGGCAGCAACTTTTGCTAGAGAAAGAGAGAAAAGAGTGTGTGTATACATACATACATATATATATACACACACACATACATACACACACACATACATATATGGCATAGTACCTAAACAGCCGTTAAATTGTTTTAACTGCCAGTGTTACATAAATGGGAGGTACCGGGAGAGGAAAAACATTCAAAGTAATGGTAATTCGAGTAAGTATGCTACCAGAAACTGAAAATGATCTTTCATGACTTTATATATACACAAATCAATCAAAAACTTATTCAGAAACAATACTTGTTTAATACTTGTGAAATTTATCTGACTGCTAGACCTGTACTGACGTGGTTTCATTCTTTAGTAATAGCAGAGTAACTTCTCTACACTGCTATGATGGTATGGCTTCAGTCAGATCTACCATGAAGTCTCTGAATCTAGCTGATCCCTATCATAAAACTGAAAAGCTGTACAGGGATTTTAACTTTCATTTGTAATATGGACATGTATTGACTACCTACCTGAGACCTCCCAGGATTCTACCCAATAAGCAGCCAGCAACCAAGAGCTATTACTGCTACAAACTTTTCCAGTCTGCTCAAAAAATTAACTACAGGATCATGTGGATTCAGTTCTCAAAGCATACATTTCATCATCTGCTACATTTTTAAGGAAAAAAGAAAGGTTAAATTCTACAAATCCAAACCTATTTGCTAAGCTAAGCTAAAAAGCTAAGCCCAGATGTGATTAAAAATAGAGTAAATAGATATTTAGTTGCTATCTACTGTATTTTAAGGTGGGCATAATTAGCATCTAAAAAAATAAAGCTAAAAATCATATATTTATGCATCTCAACACTTCACTTAGTCACATAGTTAACTCTCCTCAAAGACTAACAACCAGACCACTTCACAAAGTAACCTAAGTTGTTTGCAAAATTTAAAGAATAAGATGCAAAGTCAAAAAAATATACTTTACACCTTGTAGACCAGGAAAGTAAAATAAAATGCTGGTTCTGTAACAGTGCAACAACTGCAGCATATTTTGCATGCAGCACATGATTTGCTACATTTAGTGGCACTTAAGTATTATGTGGTAATAAGTATTATGTGGTAAGACAAGTTTCAGATCTGCACAAGCATAATCACATCATTATTACCAGAGCTGCTAAGCTACAGCATTCTGAATAATATCAACTCAATTTTAATGCTTTAGTCACTAGCCTTAATGCAAGTCAACATCCTGCTTTACATTTTGCTAAGAAAGTGATCACTGAAGCCACATTTCATGAACTTGCCACTGTGCTTGTACTAGGCTTCAATCTGACCAATCATTTTCATCAAATTCTGAGTCATCATCAGAATCACTGTATTCCACAGCAATGCGTCTTGAAAGGATGGTGGCCACATCATTTCCAACAGGTTCTCGCTTTGCTTCTTGCTCGCGTTGCTCTTGCACCTTTTTCAGCTGAATTCCTGTAGAGACAGTTATTGTCACACAAAGTTCTCTGTACAAAAAAATTTTCATTCCACATTGTTGTGAGTTTTATATTCTAGCAATATATCCAGGAAGAAAAAAAAGAATCCTGAGCAACGAAGAGCAGTAAAGAGAAACAGACAAAAAATAAAGTAGATTGGAATTCATACTCAGAGACTAAGTGCTTCTAGTCTTCTAAAATTACCAACAATAGTTAAAACTAAACATTGAAGACTGTACAAGTGCTTTTGATCTGAAGAAGGAGGACTTCAAAATTGTGTCTGGAAACACTATAAGAACTACAGCTCTAGAGTCTAAGCAAAGTAAGAAATAGCCATTAGTCCCTGATTAAGAATGGCTTTCAAAGCTACATTCACTGGGCTGAAACCTGGTTTTGGATAACTCAGTTCTTCTGAAGAAACCAAGAATCCATGTACTTCTAATGAAGACTCCATATAATGAAATTAAGTACTGTTTCATTTGATTATGTTCACACAAACACTAGAATATATTTAACAAAGTTCTACATCTGGGAACATGAGGCTTCAGGAATAGGTCTGAAGTCAGGGTGGACAAGGGTTAGTACCCTGAAAAGCAGAAAGTGTTAGAATATGTCTGTGGTACCTGTGGTTAACTAATTCTCACACTGAAATTCTGCCTAGCTGGGAACAGGACCCCTGAACTCACATCTCTTGAAAATACAGTTCTTACACTGAAGAAAAGGAATTGCTAAAACTCCATGTCCACTTACCCATACGAATGGCAGCAAGAAGATCACTTCGCGCATCACTTATTGGTGGCTGTGCAGGTTCATGCCGCTTTGTCTCAGCAACTGGAGGAGCATGCATCGGGGAGGAAGAGAGGGATGAACCTGCAGCAGGGGGGCCTGGAGGGGGAGGAGGTGGGCCAGGAGGAGGAGGAGCCGTGACAACAAGCGCACTAGAAGGAGGAGGATGAGTAGCAACATATGTGGAGCCAGTCACCAGTCCAGAATGGGAAGCTGGCACAGGGAGCTGGAGAGGACTAACAAATGCAGTTTGTGCTGAAGGAATCATAGGGGGAGGGGGAGGAGGAGGAGGACCTGTAGGATTGTAATAATCCACCATCTGAGCTGGAAGCATCCTAGGTAAAAGAGAATAAAAAAATTTGTTGCATTGAAAGTTAGGACTTACAGAATCACCATCCCTTTAAACTGTTCTCCAACCTCAGCTAAAACAAAAACTGAAAGGAATTTAAACTGATGCGTTAAATACACAAATGATTATAAATATATGAAATACCAAATATTGAGGTAATATATTCTTATTTAAGGCAGATGACATATTTAAGGACAATCCCTTTTCAGCCCTATTCATATCAAACTACTCCACAAACAAAGTAAGATTCATCTTACTATTCCTACCCAGTTAAGTATACGGCCATATGTTACTAAACATTACTGTGTGAGAATAATAAGCACAGTACCTATGACTAAGAAGGGAGCAATAAAACTATTAGACTATGAGTATCACTTACACAGAACACAGGGCTTTAGAACAAATGTTAAGAAATAATAAAAGACAGGCATGGAGGAAAAGGGAAAGTAGGAATGGAAGGATTTACCCAAAGGTATATCATGCATCTCATGTGCTTCTTTAATCAAGTTTGTCAATTCAAATATTATTTAATTAAATTGATAAATTTGAATGATACTTCAAAAGAATAGGGAAGATCTAATTTACTTGGTAAAATGTCATTAACAGAATTGTTAAAAAGGAGAAAGGAGAATTAGAATAGGAATTCTGAAATAGGTAAAGACCTGTATAAAGGGGAGAGGGGTTATAGGGAAGTTACTAATGACATTCAGTGATACAAAGTGAATGGTCATGTACCTGGGGACTAATCACAAGAATTTCTGTTATAACCCGGGAAATGACTAGCTGGAAATAACTGAGAGAAAAAGCAGACTGGCACAGTCCATCATAGCATACCTGTGAGTCATCTACAGCATGATACAGTCATGAAAAGGGCAAATGCTATCCCAGGATGCACCATGTGAAGGTGAAAAGGCTTGGCTAGCCCAGCTTAACAAAACACAGGCAAGAATGGATACAACTGCACTGGGGTTACAACCAGAAAGTTTTAAGCTATTTAAGCAAAAGGACAATGTTGGCACAAGAATGAATAGGTACAGACTGGTTAGAAATAGATTCAGGATGGAAAAGAAATGATTTCTTCCTATCAGAGAACCAATGCTATGAAGCAAAACTTCCTTCAAAATTTCAGGCAAAACGTCTACATGGTAATCTGATAAATGTGTAAATGGAATTATGGAGATGTCTGTGGCAGCAGGGAACTAGAGTCAGTGTCTGAGGAGATCCCTTCCTATCCCATTATAAGCTCCTTTCCAAACCATTTCAGGGATGCAACACAGAGATTGCCACATCAATCACATTCAAAGATCCTTTTTCTGCACCTTTCTTGCAGTTTGAAATATTATTCAATTAACTATGCTGTAATTACTTTTCATTATAAAGGAAAACTGTCCCCTTTTTAATATTACATTAGGAATCTTTAATATTTTACAAGCATATTGATTTCAGTACATTCAATACACAGTTCATGATTTCTGCTTTCACCATTTCCTCATCCAAGTTCAGTTTATACATAAAGATTATATTAAATTTCCTCCGTCCTCCTCAGTGAGATAACTAGAGGGATTTGTTATTTTTGTACAATGTATGCACTACACGTTATGATGGCTATGAAAAACATGCATCCCTCTAGTTTTGTCAAGAATACACTGGAGTAAATCAGGAGTTTTACCCATATTCTGCTGGTACCACAGGTACTGAACTGTGCTGGCCATCTGAAGGCTGGGGTGGAGGTGGAGGTGGCTGCTGAGGTCTGTTTAAAGTAGCATGTCGTACTGTGGTAGAAGGAGGTCTGTATTCATGCTCATGGCTTTGGGGTACTCCCATATACTGTGGACCATCTCCTGTTCCATATGAAGGCATTGCTATCTGCTGATGGAGGGAATGATTCGGAGTAGCAGGATAAGAATAATCTGTAACATCAGATGCATGGGACCTAAAATTAAAGTAAATGGATGCAGAAGAACACATTATATGAGTGTGGTAGAATATTGTCTAAATAGCTCACCAGTAAAGCTAAAAATTGAATCATTTTTCTTACAACATTGCTCCCTAATTATGAAGCACCATTCCCTTGTCAGCCCATCAAAGACACAAAAACAAAAGCAACAAAAAATCATGGTTCAGTTTCACATGACTTGAAAATAAATTAGTCAGACAAATTGGCATAGGAGGACTAAAATTGAACAACTGCAATATTTTGGCATGTTAACTCTGCAGCAGAATGTCCTCTTATAGCGCAAACTTTAAAAAAGAAAAAAAATTAGAAAGAGCTTTCTCTGGGTTTGAGAGTTCTTTAGTAGCCACGAGGAAGCATACTGTTTTGGGGGATGGTTTTGACAGACCATTGTTTGAAATGATAACATTTATCACGTTGGCCTTAAGTTAACAACGGCAGCAGAAAAATGAAAGCCACATTGCAAGCACTCACGATTATGCAGAAGATTATATTTCACCAAAGCAGAGAGAACCAATTCCACCAAAGCAGAGAGAACCAATTTCAAAAGTTAGAAAATGCTTTTTATTTTGTTTGCACGAATAGTTTTGTTGGAAAAGCTTAGAGAAACTGAGAAATGTAAATATTAGTTGAGCAGAGAGTTCATAAAGATACAAAGTCTAGGATGCTCTGTCAAATAAGCCCAAGAGAGGGAGCAAAAGGATCTCTTCATCCCATTACTGCACAAAGCTGTATTGTATTAGTAATGAACAACCGTGCAGCCTGGCTTTTAGTGAACAGAGTAAACTGATGCACTTATCTCTAAGACTGGAAGCAAGGCAAGCAACAAAAAGCCAGGGCTTTGAGTAGAACAAAATGACAAACCCTTTGGGCATTTTGTCCTCTTTCATGCTTCCTGCCTGCTCCATTTTCTTTGCGTCACTCATGAACTCAATGCCCATTTTCCTTCTCTCCCACTCTTCTTTTCTTGTTCTTACTTTTCTCACATTAATTTGCTGGTTTCTGTTTGGATTCAGCTTGTGTTTCTCTCTCTGAAGTGCAAGTATAACAAATACATTGTAAATTGCCAGTCTGGAAACTTAGATTTCAACCTTTAATGCTTAAGTTCTACAATTATCAAACTAGGAGGAATATGAGCATTTTTTATTTGAACATAAAAAATCACGATATAACTACAAACATTTCCTTAGGACCTTATTTAAAACACAATGCTCACACAGTAGCTGTCAGCATAAGAATGTCTCTGAAAACAAGACCTCCTTCTACACGGACCATGCTCTTTAGGCTTTTTATAGCTTAGCTCCTACAATTAAGACTACACCAAGATAAAAACAGAAAACTTTCTCTCCACTAGTCACAAAATTAAGAACTCTTGATGCATGTAAAATAAAGACTTCAGGGTTCAATCCCTGGTATCTGATCCACTGAAATTTAAAATTCCTCACATATATAAACCTTTTAAGTTTTATAATAAGTACAATATGTCTGTCATACCGTAAAATCCATAGCTAACATAATGATGCATCTTTACAATTTCTGCTTAATGAAATGTCACAAATTGCAACTATTATGGGTATCTGCAAGTAATCAAACACATTTTGACACTGCGGGGAGATAAAAAGACAAATCGTTTCAATGTGACTCTACACGCAGGAATCCTGGAAGCAAAGTGTTAAGGCCAGAAAAAGACTTGAAATGTTTCAAAGACAGAGATCAGAAATGAAAAAAAAAATCCACATCTGGCATTTGATAGCTGGACACCAATGTCATCTTAGCAGATCAACCTTTGGAAAGCAGTCTTAATGAAACATTACAGACTGACAAAAAGGAGATTTGCATTAGATAATATAGCTCACTAAAAAAACCTGATGGTAAAGTACTTTAGATTGGGGGGGGGGGGGTCTGGACATATTACTGAAAGAGCAGTAGCAATTTCCCTGAAATTTTTTGTTTCAGTTACAAGACAATTACTGTTCACTGAGACCGAAACATTAGTTATACAAAGTTCTGAGCAGATTTTTTCAATAATCTCAGCTGGACAGTAGACTAAAGATATCAGTCTGCTCTTTTGCAATGGTGGCTGTTTCCTTATCCTAATTATTCAACAATTTAAATAAAACTAAATTGTGAAACAGTTTTTCACTAGATTTTGTTTATTCCTTACACTTCAGCTAGCAATTAACTATAACAAACAGAGAAAACAAAATAAGAGGGAAAATTCTCTAGTGAGACCAAGTTAGTGACCAGACTCAGATGTGCTGTGCACACCAAGACAGTGTATCTCCCACCAAGCTCAAAGAGAATCTCATACACATTTGGGGAGAAGAACAATGAAGACCAATTCTGCTGTGTGTCTCTAAGCAGCGATTTTCACTCAAAGTGATCTATTTCAAGCAATAATTTTGCATCTGGATTTGTAGCTTGCTTTATAGACAAGCAGAACACTGACAAAGCAGAACTGTTCCCTCTATGCCTGACTGAGTTGATTACCTGAATTATTTCTTGTGCGTTTCTTGTGTAAAGAAAAAAATATTTGAAGATCTCCAAGAGGCTAAATCCTGAAATGATTATGTCATTGTTTACAGAAAAATATTTATTAAGCTATCAGCAGCATAACATATGACAAACCATTGTTGAAAGAAGAGGTATTGATATTATCTAGTAAAGACAGATTTAAATACTATTGCATCTACAGCTACTCAAGATCAAATACAAAGCATATGTCATACACTATAGTGAAATAACTTTTTGCTAAATTATGATGACAAAATGCTCGTCTGAGGTAGAGGAAGAAAATTTTGATTAATTCTATAATTCGTTATATTATATATGCTTTAAGAGAATTTTGAGAAGAGCTGTAAAACATTTATTGTATATTTTGTCTATTATAACTGTTACATTCCCAACCTATAAAAACACCTAAATCTACTCAGTATTTCTGAATGTACAACTGCGGTATAACAAATGGCTTTATTGTAAACAGACCTAGTATCTGGGGACAGTGATCCCTCGGAAGATGCTCCATGGTACACATTTTGAGATAACCTGTTGTCAGGTCTAAGCTCTTTGTCATATGCCATCATATTCCACTCCTGGCGTCTGTTCCTGGCTTTTCTAACCTTTTTCACCTCACGAGTGGTGCCATCTATACGCTTTTGCTCCTAATGTTCAAACAAAAGAAATACAGCATGCAAAGAGAGAAAAAAAGGAAAGGAAAAAGCAGGTTAAAATGCAGTTAGAGCGCATGAAAATAAGACTAGGCTTACGGATGAAGACAAGTTTACATAAAATTTCTCTGCACTAAAGATGACTCCTTAAGCTATGACCTTCATTCGGAAGTAAGAATATTGCCTTGGCCTCTTTCCGTAAGATGTAGATGCTAGTGTGATACTGATCTACTATTTTTCCCCAATACAGACAGAACTCATTGATTTTAAAAGCTAGAAAGCTTCTCCTGACATTGTGTTTTTTATTTAGACCATCCTGAAGTGCTTTTAATTTCTTTCTCCTGTAAACCAATATTATGAGAATATGTTGAATTTGCTCAGGCCTTAGAAAAATATGGAAGAAATGGTAACACTATCCAATTCATTTCACATTCTATGCGAAATGAGTTTCGCTGTTCTAACTTACTCTCCCTTCTTAGATCTGATTGATAAACAAACCACCACAATTCCTCCCAGTTTCTCCTCACTCTTGCTTCCCGTTATCTTCTACAAAATGAATGACACTAATCCTCTCTGCAATGTGTCAGTAATATTCAGGTGATATATTACAGCTTAGTAGCTTCACGACAAATCAGTTGGTTTAGTTTTTGAAATCTTTCAATAAAATTTCAGGCCCAATGAATGCCAGTGTTTATATATCACTTAGATCTTCTAATACTGGGGTTCAATGCTTTCGCACCTCTGAAATGTCTCCCTCACCTCACCCTCACTACTCAGTACAAATAAAATCATACTGATGCTTCAGTATGACAATAGGCAAGTTTGCACTATCCAAACTCAAAAAGATATTCATGTCCTACTCCTTTTCACAATATTTACAAGAGTCTTGGATTTTCTGTTGGCTCTAGAACCCATGCCTTACAATACTACTTCATAAATAGGTTAAAGATGGTTTTTCTATCAATAATTTGGTATTAGACTTTTGGCTGTTAGAAAAATACAGTTTCTTGGAAAAGAATTATATTCCTATCTAAGAACTGCAGTAATATTCAATTGTATTGAGCAAGGAGTCCAGTAAAATGTCAATATCTAATCTTTTCCTTGTTGAATCTCTACCTTTATAGCAAGGCATGATAGCTGGAAAGCCACACAGTCCCACCCAAAATGAGGAGGAAAAAGGTATGTCACATGGATGAACATGCATATTTTCCTGCAACCATCAAATTGCACTGATAAATAATACTGATACAGTTTATTTGGCTTTACACCACTAACAACTATCAAATGGCTTGCTTGCCCTCTTTTTGGATCTCTTGCTTGTCCCATGCATGTCCCTATGAGGGACCTGCTGATCCACATCTGTTAGCATTAAGAATGACAGAAAAGCTTTTTGAAGTTAAACATCCAAATGTTGCTAACAACGCTTGTTGATTCCTGGACCCTGCAGTGAATAGATTTTTGATGCGATGAATGTCAAATAAGAGTCATTACTCCGGTTCTTAATTGCCATCTATTAATTCTTTCTCTTCCCCAAACTTCTTTTAGAATCACCCTCTTCTGTGCTCAGGTTATGTAGTGTTTTACTGTCTCCTTTAATATAATTTCTTCATACCAGAATTTCCCAATGTAGGAAGTGGAGCAGAAGGGAAACAGATTCAGTCATGCTTTATTTTGAATATATGAAGCTTTGCTAATTTCCATTGCTGAATATATGCCTGCTAAATGCTTTACATCTTTTTCATTTGATCACTGCAAAATTTAATTTGTTTTAATTTCCGACTTTTATCCTGGTTCATTTATTTAGATTTTGTTACCTATTCATAATAGATTTGAGAGGAAAGTACTAAAAATCCTTTAAGTTAATTGAAAGTATGCTTTAGTTTTTTCTTCTCACAGATTAATAACTCCATCCTCTAAGATTCATTAGTATCATGTATTTCTTGTAAGTTTTCAGAAAAAAGAAATATCGGCCTTTTGAACAATGTACTGCTCTCTGGAAGATAATGATTTCGATACAACTATGGCACAGTCAGGAGTGCTTATGTGACTGTTTATATGTAATCACCTATTTAAGATATTTTTAAGCAATCATTATGTTTTTATGGAAAAGATAAATACATATATCTATATATGTATGTATAAATAAATAAAACCATGTAGGTATGCAAATGAATAAAAATGTCCTTTTTACTTGAACAGTACTTAACTCTACTTTTTTATTTATTTTTAATCTACTTTTTAAAATTATTTTTAAACTACTTTTTCTTTGGTTAAATATTATAGAAACACATCTCTAAAACATTTCATTTCTTCCAAATTAATGAGGCAGGCCTATTACTAGCAGCAGAAAAAAACACACAAGCCTGTAACAAGGTAGTTTTATCTTGTTTCAGTAACAGTGAAGGTTTTTATTAGCACTTGTATACTGGACAAATAATTTCATCACCTTGGCAAACAACAGTGACAGCTCTAGTTTTAAGTACTTAGGGCAATGACAACAGAGTTCTGGGGGAGCTGAAGCCTTTAAAAATAACTACGATTAGAAATATCTTTCTCAGGAAAGCTAAGTATAAAACATTTACTTCTTTATAACTGACAGGTAGTAGAAACTGCGGTAGACAAATGGATGCTGTAGGTTAGGCTAGAAAACAGGAACACCGTTCAGCTATTGGCAGGAAATGATTTCAGTAAACGCAGCAAACAGAGTTAGAGCCATCAAACGGGTAAGTTTATTTTATTTTTACACTGGCATCAAGAGTTAGCAAATGATATTTAAAGCATTTTAATAAAGAACAAGAGCTGATAACAGAAAGTAGCTTCAGCAAGTATTTGCAATACTTTCAAAAAACTGGAAGTGTGAGTCTAGTGTATTTTCTTGACTTTCCAAATTTCCCATTCTACCAGTCACAAGTCATCAAGAATGATTTTTGAAATGCAAGTATACAAAAGCCAAAAATTAAAAAAATTCTAACTATTTAAATAACTGTAATCATTCCTCAGGAAAAAAAAAGGTGAACAAAAAAAAGCAAAGTAGAACAACTTTGTTTTGGTTAACAACTGGTCTAAGGTTATCCAGTTCAGAATACTGCTGATATATGTAAAAGTTAAAACCAGCCACACTGAAGTCTTACCCACAGACCTACTGAAAGCTTACCAGTAAAGAACAGGAGACTATCCCATAGTTTTTAAATTTACAAAGAATTAAAATTACAATGTCTTTGGAGAAAATGTTCATCTGAAAGACCCAAATCAGAGAAAGTCTGTATTAAATTTCTCCGGTTAAACTGAATACTGAAACAATAAATAAATATGATACTTAAAGGTAAGAGAATGAAACACCTCACAAATTTCCTGTTGCTCAAACGTGTAAGGCAAATGAGCAAAATGACACCAGAAAACAAATCCTCTGAGGCAAGGAATATTCTTAATCTTCACTGACCACACAAGCAGTTGAAGCTAAAAACCAGCTATATTTGGTCAGCTGAGTAGGACTGCATCTGGATATCTAGTTTATAACACTCTAAACAATACAGATTACTTCATCTGCCCACAGTCTCTCAATGACTTGTGTATTCTGTGCTTCTGTAAAACACAAATTTTTTGAGGAATTCTCAGTTAGTAGATTCAAAATGTAACTTCAGCCACAAAAAACCATAATAGATGCCCTGGATTCATTACCAGGCAATGCTATTGTAAGGACAAGAACAAAAGAAAATGAGAGTCCGTTAAGCAGCCTATGAAACTAACAGTGTCCCTGGGACGTTTCATCCACCTCCCTCCAGCTCTCTCAAGCTTCCAGACGCAAGCTTGCACACCAGCGTCTGCAGAGCTAAAAGACAGATTTCCACCTATCACATAAAGTCACACCAACCTATGCAAATTCTGTTCTTGTTAGGTGTTTTTTTCATATTTAACCAAATTCTATACGATTGGGATTAAGAATATTTTCTATCTATTTTGTATACCATGATAAAATGATTAAAATCTACACAAAATATACCACGGACGGAAACAAGTGAGATGTATTATCTAAAATATAGTCTGAAAACAAGTTTATAAAAAAGTGGTTTTATGAAAATCTTTCTAACACTATCAACATTTTTTCAAGTGAAACTTGGTTCCAGAGGTGGTCTTTAAAAAACAGTTTTCCAATTTTTCCCTAGCTCTTTTGCTTTCTAATATCAAACCAGAATGAAGAATTTAGTTCTTCAGTTGATAGTTTCTTTTTATTCCTCTCCCTAGTGACAAGCTCTAAATTGGAAAGGAAAAAAAAAGGCTGCGGAGAAAAAAAAAAAAACAAAGCTGTAATTGTTTACATTTTTTTTTTCCACAGAGAAACGCTGAATGACATTAATAAAGGAACAACTAAACTGGAGAATGAAAGCTGCTTTAAAATTTGTCATAATTGTTTTCCTATCTTTCAGTCACCTCTGTGACTTATGATACTGAGAATATAGTGGGATTATAACTTTGCGTACAAATTTGTACACAATTATACCAAAAAACAAATGAATATTTCCCAATATTTTCCTTCAGACTGAGTTTCTTCTGCTGAAAATGCTTACTCAGCTTTTTCAGCTCTATTTCGTATTTCAATACTGAGACACCTGTCAAAACAGAAAACCTTTTTGAATCGGAGTCCGATCAGGAAGATCTGAATTAATTTTTCCAAAACTTTTTAAAACGTGAATCCACTAAATGCTTTGGTTAAACCAAATCTTCATCTTTTGCTTAAAAATGTTGTAGGCAGAAAGTTTTGTCTAGCAACAGGAACAAGGAACAAATTTCACTTAATAAAATCAGAATATTAAAGCTTCCCAGGCATGTTCTGTATTTTGATTTCTAAGCTGGTATTGTATACATTAGCATATTTATATTTAGTGTCTACCACAAAACTATCTTCTAATTCCTTTAAGCAACCTGTTCACCTTGTTTGGAATCCTTTTATTTTTAAATCCTTTACTTCTCACCAAACCTATCTAGAAGGGCAGCTACCTGCCAGATAAGATAGACAGTTGTTGCTTCATCAAGCTTTCCTTCTTCCCTTTTTCTTAGGATTATCTTCAAGAATCTTATGACTCTGTAAGATTTGATCAAAAAAAAAAAAAAGACAGCAAAAAAAGCTGCAGAAGTACACAGAAACAAATTTTTTATTCAAAATTAAAATCCACTTTTAAAGTATCTTGAGAGCATCAGAATATACATCTCTGATCAAACTGCTGAACAGACTGCAGAAGGACTAAAGACACTTTTCTATGAAAAAACCTTAATTTTCTTTTGTTTTTTAAACTTTGAGGAAACAAAGAATATTTCTCCTAAAGTACATCTGCTCCCATTGCTGAACTGCAGAATAAATTTATTATCTGTTATCTATTACTAACTTCTAACAGGTTTAGAAAAGCAGAGAGTTACTATAAAGGAATTAAAACCCCAACAGAATATGCATTGCTGAATAAGTCCACGTTTTGCTACAGGAGTTGATGCTGCTGGATAAAAAAATTATGAAAATAAAGAAAACTGTAATTCAAATTCCTTTTTTCTCTAAATCATACAGTTTTTTCTTTGAAGTAGAGCAGGGCTATTTTGCTAAGTATTAATAAGCAGATACTGGCAAGGGATTAAAGAAGTTATGTTGAAAAATAACTACAGTTATCCTAACATTCAATTTGCCAGCTTCTTAAAATAGACAGCATGAACTATAAAAACTGAACCAACTCTAAATCTACAGCCACGTCTAAAGAGGAACTGCCTTTCCACACATATAAACTAAGTAGGACCTAGCAATTTTTATGTCTGGACAAGTGTACATGAAAGTATAATATATATTTCTTCTGTTATGTTTTTGCTTTTACCTTCTGTCTCCTCTTCTCTTTTCGCTTATCTTCAGTATCTTGTAACATTTTTTCTTTCCAAAGATCAAAAAAATAGGAGGGATCAGTATAGAACTTTAATCCATCTTTCTTATCATCCCTGCAAATACAGTAGAACACAAGCTAAAATGATATGAATTAGTATTTTTAAACTAACAAAGCTCACCTTTGAGGATTGTTTAAGCTTAATCTTTTTGCGCTATAGGATGACAGCATGGCAAGTGTACTATACACCACTCTTGGTAATTACAGTTTGTAGTTTGCTTGGTTCGTGCCAAGGATTTCAGGGAAAAGGGGTGGAATCTGCTGCCTTTAGGGAGGCATGCTTTCAGACTGTGCCTCGGCAGACCTCAGCAGGAGCTGTCTGGGCTCCCGCACTGGAGTGAAATTCCCTGATGTTGCAAGAAGATCAGTCTCGAGACAGGATGTGCAGGGGACAGAGCAGCCTCAGTTATGAATGCAACCAACTGATTCAGAAGGACTAGAAGAGGAGGATTTGGCTAAATCCAGACAGGGTTTAGGATCTGAATTTGGGAACAGGGTAGGCCTGAGAACCTTCGTCCTTATGACAGGAAGAACAGGACAGCACTACTCAAAATGGGCTCTTCCAGCTCAAGAGGAGGGCTAGGAAGGGGGTGGAGAACAGAAGACTGAATTCCACTGCACTGTCCTAGGAGGGTTTGTGATTGAGCTGATTTGGGCTTGCTGGCTGCACTTGGCAGCAGGGAACCACCTGGAACCAGGGTCACCTAGGCTAAGGAGCCACTGAAAGGGTATGCTATCAAATTGGAGTGGAATAAATACTTGATGCCATGGTGTGAAAATAGGGAATCTTCTGAAATCCTACATGTTCAGGAAGGAATGGGGGCAGAGGGATTCAACACAGCAGGGCAGCTGGCATGGTCCAAACAGCATATGACAGTGATCCCAGTCTAACTTCTTAAATTGGTGTCCTTCAGTGTCCCTTTTAGCTGTGGATCCTAATTTCTTCCTACACAAATTCTGGTGGCAGCTGAACCCAAATTTCTTCTTGCAGGATCAACAGTGATGGAGATCCAACACAGGGAGACTGTGCAACTGCTGTCTGATGATACAGCCCTAAGTCCCTTACATTTGGGTGTTAGATCTCTTTTCTACAAAGGTCTGAGCTATTGAAGGGGTTATTCTTCTACCCCTCCAGCTTTGGTCAGACTATAGTTTGAGTTTAGTTTAAACTTAGTACTTTTTTCATCATAATAGTGGCAGGGCAAATACAAATAATTTAACTTCAACAGATCTAAAAGATTTATCAAGAAATATAATTTAAGTATATTTCACTAGTGCATCCCTAATAAAACTGGAAAAACACAATAAATCTCACTGTTACTGTCATCCAGATACATATTAGGACATAACTGTGCAGAACAGTTGACTGACTCGTATTAACTGGCCACCCATAAAAAAACAATCAAACACGGTTGTATGTAGCAGTAGGGAGAAAAGTATACTTCAGCTATAAATCTAACAATTTTACCTTCCAAGTAAAAGCTTGCAGAAAAATACTCTGCAAACACATTCCTATGTCATTCCTAAAAAATTTTACACATAAGTTACCGCAAATTGAGTCCATGCTTTACACAGATACCTCATGAGATAAATATTAGGCTTCCTATTAAAGCCGTAACCGATGTTAATTATATTGAACTATCTTCCTTAGTCTTGTAATCTAGTACCTCCCCAAATTTAAGGGACACAGTGAAACACGTTGTTCACACCCTTAAAAAAAGACAAATGAGACTAATTTTGCAAACAATTATAAATTTAACAGAAACTAGAAAATGAAGTCCTGCTTGCTGCTGTTTTCTTCACCAGTCAGTAGCCAGGAAAAAGAAAGGTAAAATGTAGGTGTGGGTGCGGGTGTGCGCAAGCACAGGGGAGGAGGGAAGAAAAAGGAATAAAATCCAGCTTTCAAGATAAATAAACCAAAGACAGTGTTATTTATTGTATTATTAATTTTCTTTACACTTTTCACATAATCAATGGCACTTGCCTTCAGCTCCCATGCTGCCATGTAATATTATTATGCTGAAATATGATGATTTTTGTTAGATTGCAGGGTTAGGTACAACTTACAACTGTAAGTGTGATAACAGCATTTGTTTTCATGAACAGAGAAATCACTGAAATATTCAACAAAGCAAATCTCAATAACTAATACAGCTTTTTCCCTTCTGCTGTAATCATTCTCCACACACAACTAAGACATAAATAGCAAAGTACAAGAACGTATGCAATTAACGTTTCCATACCTATAAGGCGAAAGAATATTCAGAGGAGGTGGTTTGTCACTCTGATTATAAATATCAGCCACTGGGTTAGGAATACTGTTCTTTGAAACTACCTGCTGATCTTGAATCGTTGAACTCTTGAATGCCTTTTTCATGTTGATATCTTGTAATGATACTATTAGAAATAAAAATAGATTTCTCATAGGTCATACTTTTCACAAATGAAAACTAAAATCCATTCTATGCTAGTTATTTGAAATGTTTTCAGCAAACTATATAAGTAAAACCGAAATATTTATTTTAGCTTTCATAGATAATCATGATATTTAAGCACAACAGCATATATATATATATATTTCAATAACATATTTTTATTATATGTGTTCATGTACATGATTCTGGGACAAACAATGCCAGTCTGTTCAATCTTTCTTCTCAAATGAAAGATTTAAGTTACTTTTAACTGTTTCTGACAATTTTAGCTAGTCTTTCTTTCATTTTTAATATAATTTTCCTGAAATGGAGTGATCATTGCTAAAAGAAGATCCAGATAATGTTAATCACTGATTTAAAAGTGGCAGTAAGCTCTCCATGCTCTCTTCCATTTTTAGGCAACCTGCATGGGTTCTTGAGTGCAGGTGAACAAAGAGCTGAAGCCTTCGCTGCCTTGTCTACAATTTCTTGAACTGTTACAACTCTTCTGGAACACTGTAAGTCATAGGAGTAGCACAAACATTTTCCTCCCAAATGCCCTGCATTGCTTGTTTTCTTTTTATATCTATTGACATTTCATCTAATATTACTTGCCCAATCATCTAACTTATCAAGTCTCCAGAACAAACTGTGAGAATTTAGCATATTAACTGAACAATAACGGCAAAAAGTTAATGTATAGATGATGTGTAAAAGGAAAAGGCACCAAGTTTTATGTACAAGTTTTATGTTATCCTTTGTCATGATGAAAGCTGAATCCCACTGAGACTACCCTCCCAAATATGTTTTAGATCTGTGGTGAGGCCCTGTCTCTCATTCCAAAACCACTTAGATTCTTCAGTAGCCTTTAAAATGATTAAGAATTAGAAATAGAGTATTTCATTCCAAGTCCTCCTTTCCCTGTTTAGTTTCTCTGAAGTATGAAAACGCCATTTTTGACAAGTAATTTCTGTTTAAACCTGACTGTAAGTGAACCAATAAGATAAATTCAGGCAGTTTTTCAAATGTACATGTTTGAATTGTTACATTTTTGTTTGAAGGAATACATTCAAAAGAGCATAGATTCCACATTTAAGGGAGCTTACGAGTGTAAGTTTTTTATATGCTTTTGAGATCTTAACTTCAATTATTTATTTTAAAATATTTTTTTTCAACTGCAGTATTAGTTACATGAATTTGCTAAGAATGTTGGAAAACACTGATGCAATTAAATCTAAAGGTTTTTTAAATTGGCCTAGCAAATTATTTTTTACTTAAATGACTAAGCTACCCAGAAATATAAATTCAGAATTACTGACAACCAACTTACAGTGAGTTATTATAAAAATTTCAATTTCTAGAGCCAAATAGCTAATTAGATTTCCTACTGACAGTAAAGTCACATCAGTTTGTCTATATATAGCTTATTAATTTGAAAGACAATTAGCAATACAGGAATAATAACTGAGGTCAATTTAAAATAAAATCTTATGAAAAACTCAGTCCCTACACACATTTCCCCTTTCAAAAGACTGTTTTTAATAACTCACTGAAATCTAGAAAATAACCAGAAAGTATTCCATAATACAAATGAGATGTTAAAAAAACAAACCACAGAAAACCCTCTACTGGGTTTCTACATTTCCAAAAATGTTCTATTTCAAAATCAGGAAGACTGACTTCATCCATCTCAGCATGGAACAAGTCCAGTAGGAATATCATCTATTTTGCTCATGTTACCACCACAATGTGCCTCAAAACCTAAGCTGAACAGCAACCCAATAATAGCTTAGTTTCTGTTCCCATATAGTTCTTGGTGTCTTTTCTAAGGTGGCAAAAAAAGGTGCTAGTATCAACCGTGGCACTGTACACTACATCAGCTCAGAATTACTTTGAAAAGTCAGAGATTGCTGTGTAATTAAATACTGTGGTCTTGTCAACATCACTTCTGGCTCAATGCTTTCATGCAATTACCTACCCTCTTCTACGGTTGAATCCAGCTGGGTAACTTTGACAGCAAGGCGATCAATTCTGTCTTGAAGAGAATTTGCTCTGATGTAGAAGCTGTTGGCCTCATTAAACAACTCGCCAAATATGTCTTCAGCATGTTTGCCTATGGAGGAAAACAGACAGTGAAATCCCTTTGTTAAAGACTTACAAACACACAAAAAATGACTTCAGTATCATGAAGTTATAATAAAACACACTACATAACGGATTATAACAACACTGCTCTTCATTCAGCAAAATTTGGGGCAATAGATTCAGACAAAATCTCAATGTATACCCTAAATTCTGACTCAAAGCTATTTCCCTGAACATCTTGGTTGGTCTTCTACTTAAAAACAGGGAGACTTTCAAGTTTTAATCCTTAATTAGCTGAGCTGCTGCCAACAGACCTCCATCATTAAAACCAACCTCAATGACTAAAATAAAGACTCATCAAAGTTACTGCTATCTTTAACAGCTTCTGAAGTTAATTCTGAAAACTAAAATCTAACTATCCATAGTTGCTAAGATTTATTTAATTATAGGCTTGAACATAAGCCAACACCAAAATGAAGACAATGTGAAACAGGCAATAAAAAAATGGATCCTCACAACAGACTGCCCACTTATATCTCTACAAATGCTCAGTAGAGACGTTGCTCTGTCCCTGAAGTCATTTGTGAGATTGGGTAAGACCACACTCATCACTTTTGCCCAGGGCCACTCTGGACATGACATAGCACTGAAGAGGAGCCTACAGCCTTTTCAGCCTCCCTTTCAGCAGTCATATTTTCATAATCACTGCAAGGGTGGACAGTCCAGTGCAACAGCAGCCTCAAATCATAGTCAAAAGGACTAGAATGGACAAGAGTGACACATGACAAACCCAATCCCCTCTTGGTCCAGAGATCCTTGTGCCTGCCCATTCCCTCCCTACAACTCCCTCTTCCCAAAGTACACGGCACTCTCATCCATCTCTCCATCTGTCGTAGGCTGAATCTCTCAACCACCACAAATGAGAACCCCCAATTTAATACCTCTCCTGTCCCAGAACTTCCCCTACAAATTTCAAATTCCACACAAATTCATTGCTTTTGGTCACTAAAATCACAGTACCTGCACCTACTTGCATCTCGGTCACTCCTTCTACTCTACCTAAATGTTGTTGCTGCTGACTTCATTTAAGATCTCTCCCTCCACAAATGCTCTGCTTCCTGTAGCCAACATCCCTCTCACAACATCTACGCGCCATTAACTCTCTATGCAAAAGTAAAATCCTTCCTCCTGCATCTAACCAAGCTTTTAAAACAAAAACAAATTTAAAAAAACTGCATATGATTTAAACTTATTTTGGTATATGAACTGTAAAGAGATGAGCCTGAAGAGCAGAAATGGAGGAGAGGGGGAAAGCGAACCTTGTCTGATATTTGGAACAATATGGAATTATCTATTAACCACCTAAATGACAGTGAACTCCAAAAGAATAATATTTATGTTGGAATTTTAAATTGAGTCCTGTAACCAACCTTAACACTTTAGATGGAAAAGTACAGACATTGTTATGGAAAATTAGGCTCGCCGGCCTCCATAACAGGGTCTGACCCTAGGTTCCTGCTGAGGCAGAAGTTCAAAGTCAGATTGGAGAGAAATAAAATTTAATGATACACGTGTGGTAATTACAGCTCAAGCTGGGTGCCTCCGAAGAGGGACCCCGAACAAAGAAATTCCTGGACAATTATACCCTTACAATCTAAATTCCCCACCCCTTAAGCGATAGTTTGGACCAATAGTAATAGTTAGGTCTGGGGTCTTCCCCTTCTTCACTGGGCCCCTCCATTGTCTCTAGGCAGGCTGCTTCTTTTCTTATCTTCAAGGCTGGCTGCTCCTGCTGTCCATGTAATTTCTTTATCCCTCCAGCTTGAACCGGCTCTGGGGCCCCCTTTTACTTATCTAAGTAAAAGTTCACAGCCTGAGGCCTAAGGCTTCAGCAAATTTAGCTACTAATGCTAAGCAAGTTATGCTAAGCGATTAATTCTAGACAGCTTCAGTCCGATATTCTCTAACAGACATAATGAAAATTTCAGTCAAAATCACACCCTTTGAATATCTGGAGATCACAATACAAAGTAAAAAATACCCATATTTGGGAATGTAACAGGATATTCCCCCTTCCTGGATCATTTATTTGGGAAAAACATCCACTAAAAGAGCATCTGAAAACACTGTTTCTGAATTAGGAATGAAAGAACATTCATTTTAAATTTGATTTGATTTTCTTACTTTGAGTGGAGGACTTTTCCAGCAAGGGATTCTTCACTAAATGTAAAATCAAGCTGATAACTAATCCAACAGGTTAGATGCTTTGGTACATCTAAGCTCTGCTTCATACATATGTGGAAGGTAGAAGGGAAGGGTGTGCTGCCCATTTCCTCCTGACCTCCTGCCCCTCAAAAACAGTAGTCACTGACCGGGATTCAGTTATAATCCCTATTTGATTTAGCTGCTACGAATGAAGAGGCTACTGCCTCCGAGCCATGGAACAAGCAAGCTCTTTAATTCTTCAGCTAAATCAAGCAGGTATTACATTCTTCAGGCACCAATGTTCAGAGCTCAACAAATTTTAATGGATTTTAGTTTATGTTAATATATTGCGATCAGCATGCCGAGCCCAGGACTGCTGCAATCTAGGATGAAACACATTACCCTTAGAGAAATTACGCAGTGCAGAAAGGTGCTTGTCAATTATCCTACAAAAGGCAAAATAAGTCATTAAAGTTGATTTGTGAATATACTTCTTTTAATAGGTTTTTTTTTTTTTGAAAACAACACTGGCTAAAACAAGTGAAAGACGGATTGTTAATTTCCTGTCAGTAAAAGAAACAATGACATGGTATAGCCAAGCTATTCAGATTAACATGAGCATTTAAATTTTAGAAAAAAGTAATGTTCTCTAGTGTTCTGAGTATTATTACCTTTTAAATTAGTTTTTTAACAATGCAGAAACAAGCAGAAAAACTATTTGAAGTTACAAGATAATATCTTTCAACTTACAGAATGATTTTGATACAATAAGACAGCCATTTAAACAAAAAAAATCAGCTGCTGCCCAACATATAGGCAATCTAAATATTCATTTAAAACCACCGAAGGAATTATGCATTTCAGTATTCTAAGAGTCAAGCTCCAATCTCCTATTCCACAGTTGTTACATTTGGATCAAAGTTTTTATAAGCAAAGGCGATATAACAGTTTTTCATTCTAAAACTCCCTCCACCAACATAAATAGTTGAGGGAAATCTGGTCATGATCCTGTCTCCCCAAATCCCTGTCCCAAATAGGTTTGGGTATCAATTAACAGCAACACATCTATCTAGCACTTCCACAGATCACCTTCACAGGACTCTACGTCTGATTGCTTGCAAAATCCATTTCCAAGCATTGTGAGACATTTCTGGAGATAGTATTTCACAAACAACTGAAATCATAATACCTCTGCTCAAGCTCTACAGTAAATACATGGAACATCATATTGCAGCATCACTTACAGCATGCCTAGTAGAGACTAGACACAATCTGAATTAATTACAATTGATTTTCACATACTGCACAAAAAGATCTGCATGAACACACTGAACACATTGCCCCAAAGCTATCTTTTGTCAATAGTCAAAACACTCTGTGCTGTAACAAGAGAAATCAAACAATGGTGCTGTTTTTTTCTGAAGACCAGAAACCTAACTGTTTATTACACTGACTATCTCCTTTTAGCATATTTGAGTCTTAAAAGCACAGCATTCCTTTGCATCTGTTAAGGATCCTGGCATAGCACAAGTACATGGAAGAAGAATTTGAAGTTATAGAAAGATTTACAGTGCATTAAAAGGGCTACAACTTTTCTCACCATGAACATTCATTATCAAAGATAAAGGTAAGCAATGCCAATACCTGGCATTCAGGTGTCAGCTTTAAAAGACACTGAAAGAAAGATGACACTAGGGCTGTCCCCAAGTGAGTCAGTGCTGCATTAATGCTCTCCTCGGGATCCAAGATAAGGCTCTGAATGGCCCCACAGAGCCAGCTGATGTTTTGTAAGTTGGAATTCATCCAGGACATGACCATTTCATCAAAATATGGAGTAGGAAACAGTGATCCAACCACCCATTTGTAACTGGATTAATCGGCATCAGAACCATGCTGTGGGGTTTGTTTGTTTGCTAGATCATCAGCAAAAGCGGTAGGCTATTACCAACCAGGTCTTGATTATTACCGACCTCACAGCACCTACAGTATTGAACCAATGCCAAAAAAACTAACTTTATAACTTGGTCCAATTTAGCTGCAGTAAAGAGCAGAGTCACACAAAGCAGGATACAGTATGCTCAGACCTGTGTGTAAGCTAGGGAAACTCTGAGTTGATGGCCAACCCACTGAAGAAAGTTGATGGACATGGCTCTCTGCATGAAAGAAACAGACTTCCAAATCCTCACATATCATGCTTCCTCCCTTTTTATGCTGAACAGTCACTAGCGGTGCAAAAGACTTTTGGTATCACTTGCATGTGAGTCAAACAAAGGTGCTCTGTACACACATACTGGACACAGTTTATGTCCATCTAGAAATAAGATTTTAGCCTGACAGCTAGGATCTAAATCAATGGATGAGAAGCCACAAAGAAATAAACATATGAAAGGTAAGAAGTCAAGGACTGGTTCATTCAACAATTTGAAATGATGAGTACGTTAATGTACAGGGAGCATGTTAATGTACAGGCTGAAATCAGTTTAGGAAACAACCAATACAGCAGTGCATTCACAGCTTTTAAAATTTAATTTTCAAAGATAATCAGATGCAAGTTATTGTTTTTTCCCCATATATATACATATGCAAAACTCAGGAAAACAATATGGTGCCATAAATCCTGTTGCAGAGACCATCTTTTTTAATTGGCTAGGGGCCTGCTGTCATCAGACTGAACTCCACTGCCAAAAGTTAGGGAGTATTTGTGGAAGCTGTTGCTTCAAAGCCTTTGTTCCACAAGTGTGTTCAGCACGTAAAGCATCACGATACTTACAAATAAGGGATGAAAAAGCTCCCAGGCTTCCCACACTCTAGAGTCTCTTCTTCTAAGTGGAGGTAAAGCCCCAGTTAATATTTGCTTTATATAAAAGTGTGGTAGGTCTGCACAATTTCATACAAATCTCTGCTCACTCTGCCTGTGCTACAAGCCAGCTGGCTGTGAACAAACTCAAATCTAAAGACATGGCCAAAAATAAAAACCCACTGACAGCACATTCCATTTGGAGAGGAACTTGCTCATGTCTCCTGAAAAGAGAGCAGAGACAGAAGCAAGCCAAATTTGTATGCAAGTCAGATTTGCCAGTTTCAAAATCCACACCAGACTTACAATGCAACATTAAAAACCCGTATGACTACAAGACAGACCTGTGCTTGCTCTCTCTGTGCTTCAAGCTGTGGGAACACCAGCCAGCTCTGATGCTCTCAGCAGGACATACTACATTAGCTAAAGCACAGCATTTCTCTATTGCAATTCCTTGCTTCCAGTTGGCTTGAAACACAGGCAAAACAAGAGCTGTCTGCAAAAGCTGTGCAAACATGACAGTTTTTACTGATAGACTATGGACAAGTCTGCTGGCAGACTTCACTCATGTTAAAACCACATATACAAATGTTAAAACAAAGGACACATCATTTATTTGCACAGATCTTTAACTTGGCACTAACATAGTACATTAGGGTTGTCTAAAGAGACTTCTGATGACCTGCAAAATCTGCTACAGGAAAATAGTAGGACATAAATTGAGTAAGTAGCCAGTTCCTCAGCAACAGTCACAAGAGAATCTGAATATGCAAGGTAATACACATATTTGCCCCAAGACCCAACCCGGAGAAAGGAGAGCTAGGCCTTCCTAGCAAGATTTTATAGGTCAAAAAAAGTCAAAGTTGTACTATCCATACTTTGGTAAATGTTGTATAATAGCAAAAAGATGTTTTATCAGGTATTCTTGGCTGAATGTAAGCAGGAGATATTAGCCATGCTTCTCACAACTTCCTGAAACTTGAAGAAGGATGTCAGTACTGAGCAACTGACTGACAAAATGGCAATTGAAATTCAATGACACAAAGTCATACACATGAACTACAAATATCTTTAGATTCTAAATTAGCTACTCAAGAAAGAGCTGAGAATCACCTGGAAACTTCTCTGAAAGTGTCAACTCAGTATCTAGCAGTAATCAAAATTTTATAAATTCTTAGGTAACTAATGATAAAACAGAAAATGTCACTGTGACAATATATTTTGATTATGATGTGAAGTCCTCAAGACTCCACCTAAAAAAAAAAAAAAAACCCTCTGACTTAAAGATCCAATGCAGAAATAACAATGATCAGAAACACAAAATGGTTTCTATCCAAAAGAGAGTTTTAATAGATCGGGACACTCCAGCCTGGAAAAGATATTGCTAGTAGGACATGATAATGATTTATAAAATCACAGATAATATGGAGAAATGCAGAAGGAAACCACCTTTCATTATTTTTCGTACACAAGAACTAGAAGGAATCTAAAGGAAGAAACAGAACAACTTACGTTGAGGGACACTCTGCCACCAAGTGGCTATCAGCACAGACAACGACGGCTGATTGTTCAACACTGAGGAAATCCCTCTTCTTATTCACTGAGAAATATTACTTTTCTTGCAGGCACCCCCAGCCTGTTTCTAGACTGCTAGTTGTTCAATCTATCAAAATGCGTACCACTGAGGCTGTTTCGTAAGGAGCACTCAGGTGCCAAACGCCACTGATACCAACAGTATCACTGATGCTGAAGCTGCCACCATACCAGATCCACCAGAACCTCATAATTTCCAAAAATAGAGAGCCACAGCAGGAGCTGGCCCTGTGCAATGTCTTTTCAGGTGAACCACGTTGCTGGTGATGATACTCAACTAGGCTCCTGAACTGCACCACAGAACTGGGCTGATTAGCTTCAAAACAGGGTCTCATCTAAACTAGACATGAATATTGCTTTAGTTTGCATACCAATGACACACTGATTCTCAGCTAAATAAATACAGATACATATATTGCATTTTGGAAAGTCTCTCCCTCTTATTAAGAGGAATAACCCAACAACACAAAAATTATCCTGGAAAACTTTGCTTGCCCAGCATACACAAATTTTAAAAACAGTCGTCAAATATGAGCTTTGAACAAGGCAAAACCAAAGACAGTCTAGGTATAAGCAGTTATTTGTAAACTGACAACTAATATTTCTAACAGCCTTAATATATGCAAAAAACAACATAGCATAGAGTCTCAAAGGAGATTCTTTAGACAAAAGGAAGACAGCAACAGCTTTACTGATGCACACCCTAACCAAATATCCAAAAAACAACTAACGCTGAGTCTATCCCTCAAACGGAGAGATACGTACTGAAGAATCTTATACTCAAAAATGCCCTATAAGCAAGTGGCATGGTATTGCATAGTTCATGGGTCAAGTTGTTTTGTGGGAAGATGAGAGGATAAAGCAAGTTTTCCTAGGCAATTTCGCGTTCTATTCGTCTGTTGGCCAAAAACCACTCTGTGCTGACTTAACAGCCTGAACAGGTGTGGTTTTTGGCTAGCTGGCTACTGCCAACCACTGTGTTAACAGCTAAGTTATGCCTATCTTTTCTTCAGCATGAATATTAATTTAATCTCTGCCACTCTACCTACTGGCAATTTTCTCAAAATTTAAAATAAATAATTATCTTTGAGACTTTTATCCCTCTTTTAAACATGGTTGAAACTGGCCACTGGGAGACAGAGCAGTCACAGGAGATTTGTTTCCCAAAAACAGAGGAAAAAAACTCTGAAACACCAGGCAGTTTTGACATCTCCTCTGATGTCAATAAAAGAACTAAATTGGTTCAGATATCCAGTCCTTCACACAGAACCAATGATATTGCCCTAGCATTAGGATATTTGCAAAAAAACACCTCTTTCTATCAAAGGCCAAAGTAATAACCCTATGAAAAAACCTGCAGAGCATATTACACATTTTTTTCACTTAACAAAAGCGTAGAAATACACTACACTGTTCAAGACTAGCCTCCAATAAATAACTTTTAACGCCTTAGTGTTCATTAAGTTCAAGTTACTTTTACGGAAAAGTCAATTTCCCTGCTAAATTCACTTTGATGTATGTGCTTAATTTCATTCATATTAATGGGTCACACGTATATGAAGAAAATGATCAAGAAACAATAACATCTTAAGACAAACTGAAATTATTTCAGTCAAATGTGTCATTTGATGCCAAGAGGCAGAAGAGCTTGACTCATCTCGTACTGAAAGGCAAGAACCCACAACTCAAGTGCTAGTCTTGTTTCCTGCACCAATTACTCTCACCTTAGAAAAATCACTGAAGTTTTCTATGCCACAGTTTCAACCCCTGCAAATCTTAGAGAATCTCTGCTTGTTTAAACTACTAAATACAGAATAGCACAAAAAAAATGAAGTAGCATTATATTAGCATATGACATAAGTGGCAGTGTCCTGTACCATATTTTGTTTGTTAAAAAACAGCCATCTTAAAGCCTTTCATTTATTCAGTTTTTCATTAATAAACAAGCATTTGCAGGAAGTTGCAGGTACTTACTTAAGCTGCTTAGTTGGCGTATGATAGCAGCAAGGGTACTATTAGTTACACATTCCAGCTCACTGGTAATTCCCTCAGGCAGAGCTCCTCGGCAGAGGTGCCTCGGTTCAATGTTCCTTTTCACCAAAGGCATGGCTCACAACCTGGAATTCAGAGAAAAATGTGTTATATTTACAACAACAGAATGAGAGCTATAAATCTGTACAGAACATGTTCATTTATTTGCTACAAAAAATACTTCACTGTCTTTATTTTCAAACAGTTGCTTCAGTCTCCCTGTCATAAGATATTACACAGTTTCTACAGAGGCACTGGAGCCGTTTGCCCAAGCCAGGATATGACAAGATTTGTAAGCACTGCAGATGAGCGCAGAAGATATGGTTGATGTAGGTATGTGCACCAAGTCCAAGGCAAAACGTGTTGTTTTACCGCGTACCCAGATCTGTTGTATAGCGTACCTGTGCTGTACAGGATCACTGGACTTCAGTGCACATTTGCATTTATTTAGAGATGCCAAGTCCCAAGGGGGCCGCAGGGAAGCACCCTGCCTGGAACAAGGTGGGTCACTGCCTTGGCAAGGGGGTCTGATCACAGCCACAGGCCAATTCCCCTTGCATTACAGTCCCATAACTACGTCAGGTATTGACCGATCCTTGCTCCAACGAGTTTTCCATCAAAATGGTAACTCGTCCAACAAATAAGGGGCTAGCATCTAACCAGTATGATGGAGGAGAGAAGGGAACAAGTTACAAACTCAGTATTGCACAAGTGATTAGTTGAAGGCATTAGTACCTGCACACCCAGAAAGACCAAGTTTCAATGGGGCTTGTTGTTGTTTTTTTTAATGGTGTGAAGAAGACGGTTTCCCAGAGATGTTGGTGAATGACAATCTGAATTAGGTAAGAGCGTATATTTAACATATTTTGCAAACATATGCCAAACTTAGGAAGAGATATTCATCACAGAAAACTAAACGCTGTTAGGACTGGTATTCTTGGAAAAATAAAGACTATGATGGGGAAAACAAATACATAAAGAGAACTTAATGGATAACAAATGGGAGATAATGGCATTGAAAAAACTACCCTGAAGAAATCAGCTTTGGAAGCAAGGATGCCAAGTTTGGTTAGAATTCTCCAAAAAATGAAATAAAATTGTATAATATAAACACTTTTTAATGCCATTTAAAAAGAAAACTGCTTAACACAGTTATGAGACAACTAGATTAGGGTTTTTTTTTGAACATTGACAATTCAAATGCATAGACTATTTGAGAATAATAAACTGTTTAAAGACATTGCAGCACCAATATATCCTGGAATGACAAATTCACAGTGTTGGCATTCAGAAGACTTAATTGAAAATTTCTTTTTAATTGCATTAAAACAATTAAAGTAACCTTTCAATTTCTCTAATTAAAATCATATTAGTAAATTAAAAAGACCTTTTTGCTTTTCAGATGTTATATAATAATTTTAGTACTGACTTTTTCCTGAAGGTTTAAAGCATTTTCTTCTCAAGAATAATTCTAAAGAATATTCGTGAACTCTTAACTGGCTACTAAAAAAGCAAATTAAGATGATTTCAGAATAGGCCAGGGAGAAATGGGCTCACAACTTCTGAACAGTAGACTTGAATTTTACTTTATACCTTTCTTAATATGAGACAGTTTATTTGAATATGTCATACTTTAAAGCCAGTTGAGTCTGATGATCTTTAAATAATCATCAGAGGTAATACAGGAAAACATTTTTTTCTTCTGCAGTAGACCACTAAACATACCTTTTATTTCTGTTTTTTTGTATTCCTCTACAAACAGATACATTTAAAAAATATTACACAGTATCCAATGCAGTCAGTTTTTTTGAACTTGACCAAAAAATAGGTAACAATTGAAAATTTATAATTATTAAAGTGTACACTGTCAACAGGGTACAGCATTGCAATTATGGAGGAGATAAAAGTTATTATGAGGAATTATTTAACTGTGCAAAGAAATGCCCATAAGCATAATTAGGGAGAAGTAAATCAATAGCAGCATAAATCAGCGCTATAACAGCCAATTCCAAATCTTAGTATTAGTCCAACACACAGGATACAATTTTTATTTTTCTCTGTAACAACATTAATAACACCACCATAAAACTAAAGAGATAAATACTCCCCCATAATTATGACAATAAAATTTCTGAAATATTGATAGGCGATTTAATATACCTCATAAAATTGTCTTTCCTAACATGCAATTCATCAGTATAATGCTTTAGTGAACACAGCAACCATTCCACTTTTTTTTTTTTTTCTTTTAGGGAAAAACCAGGAACCACTAGGAATTTGTTTTGCTACACATTTGTTTCTCACTCAATTTCTTCTTTTAACTGAGCTTACTTAAATGACTGTATGAAAAGATGAGATCACCAGCAGGATAAAATCTGCTGTCCTGCGGCTTTCTGCCTAGCATCCTGCGAGCTGGGCGCCCGCCTCCCCTCTTGCAGGGCACCCAGCTTTTCCCGCTGCCCCGTGCAACACGCTGCGGCCAGCCGAAGCCGCGGGCCCACCGGCGCCAGCTGCCTGCCACCTCCTGAAATACCTACCGCGCTGAAGATAATCAAAATCCCTTCCACCAGGAGCACGGATTTGAGTCCCTTCTCCCCATCAGGTTCCTCCCACCCTCTAAACCAGACTCCAGTTTGCAGAAAACATACACGGGTAGTCTGAGTGTTCCCTTTTCTCCTCAGTTCTATACAAATTGTCCGATGTGTTCAAAAGCTAACAGGGTAGAGACAGAGCGACCCAAGAGATTTCATTTCCTTAACAACACAGGCTAAAACGCAGACTAGTTCTAAGAGTGTGGAAAAAACAAGTTCCATTTTTGAATGCGTGATTTAAATTATTAATTACGCATCCACCTCATATCAGTGTGAAGTTAAATTCCAAAATGTAAACTTGACACTGATCATTAAATATATTCAACAGATTAAGCAACGCATTATGATTTAATGCTTCAAAATCAGAAAAAAAGGCATGAAATGGAGATTATAATTTCCTCTAATTCAAAACCTACAGCTGTTTGAATCAGCACTCACAAAGTTATTCAGCTTTAAAGTACACATACCATATTTTTTAAACTTCTGACCTTAACTACCAGATAGCAATAGTAGCAGTTATCACCGTGTTACAAACTTTTCTACTGGCCTACTAGAAACACATCTGACCTTCACATTTATTTACCATCTTAAATAAAAGTGAGGTAACAGACAACCCATTGGTAAGTAAAAAATCTCTTTTATTATTTCCTTGCCATTAAAGCACTACCGTCCTTTTCTCCACTGTACACAACTCAAAGAACAGTCTAAAGAAAATCTTACAAATTCATCAGAAATGGGGCTACAATCTTTTCAAAATACATATAACAGGAGGTGGAAGACAAAATAAGACTCTGAATTACAGGGGCTCAATTCAGACTGGGGTGACAAGTATGTTGCCAGGTACAGAAAGAAAACAAAAGCATTTCAGCAATCATGTAACTAATTATTTAATGCAGAATGCCAGGTCTTTCCATAAACAGAACTGGTACAGCACCATCCTCAAACCAAAAAGAATAACCCGATGGGAGATAGGGATTCAAAGATAAGGCATTTTCTTTAGCTCTATTTTATTGTAGATTCCAACCAGCTAGAATAAAGCTTGCTGGTAACTCTTTTTACACTTAACAGAATTAGTCATTGTATCCAAACAGTAACAAGATTATTCCTTACTAATTTGTATATTAGGAGTCACTAAGCAGGCTAGGATATCACATTTCCCAGGAAACGGAAACCACACAGAGGGATTCCTTAAAAAAACATATCAGGGAATTAAAAAGAAACTTCCTTTGGTCTGTGTTACGCAGTGAATTAGGTGGTTATGACGATAGCTCTAGTCTTACAGTTTCTTAGGTCTTATGAGCTGTCTTCAGCCGTGTTCCACATTTCTCTTTTACTTAAGTCACTCTACAGCCTCAGCTTATTAGTAGTAGCAAAGACTTCCCTAATGAAGCCGACACTCTCTGTCCCTGTATTAAATACACTCATTCAGATTTTTGATAAATCTTAAGATTCTGCCACATGGAGCTTCTTCCCTCCCATCCCCAAACAAGCAGAAAAAGCAACCATTAGTCATGCATTTATGGTTACTTTCAAAACCTGCACCAGTTCACAAGACTGTGATCAGTCACAGCTGACCAACGTCTTATGTATTTTACTCTGGCTAAATAGATAGTATGATCATAGACTTACAGACAGGATGAATAGGTCAAAGCTTCAGTCCGACATCATACAGTTCCTAATTCAGAAAAATAGCAGCATGTCTGAACTGTGCATACAATGTTAGTCACACTGAAGACATGAGTTTACACATCTGCTTCAAGCTAAGCCCCCAGGAGTAGCCACGGGAGAATGGGACAGGCTAAGCAGAGGCACAGCAACACTCAGACACTCGGGCAGACGCTCCTAGGCCAGGCCACATGTGAAGAATCTCTCGGGTGTCCAGGCACAAGGGCCACTGCATCCAAAGGCTGTGGTCACACCGGGCAGGCGGCTGCATCCTGCAATCGGTCATTTCCAGGGTGGAACCATATATGCCAGGCGCAGCTGGCCTGAAAGCCACCAGCTACATCTGGCACAAGAGATTAATGGTCTGGAAAGAAGCTGTAGGACTGCACCAGAAACGAAGCAGCTGTGGTGCTAACACAAGAAAAGCGGGAGCAGGAGTCAAGGGTGGGGGAAGAAAATGAAGAGGGTTAGATGTCACCTAGCACCTCACTAAATGCATGTGCCCTATGTGTAATGGTGTGTGGGACCAGGTGCAACATCTTGCTGCACTGAATTGTGATGCTCTGGAGGCTGGTTTGGAGCACAAATGGATGCTGCTTTCCAAACCTTACAGACATCAGCAAGTGCACAGTTAATTATACATATTTTGAATTTCCATGCACATTCTAAAAGGACAGAACATCCAAAACTGGAATTAGCCTACACCAGTCCATTAAAAAAAAAAAATCACATTAGGTGTGTTCCCTCACTATTCTCACTTCCCTTTTTCTTTTTTTTTTATAACAATTTGCATAACTGCCTTTTGTTTAAAATTAGAAGGCACTTATCCAGCAGTTATTGCTTTAATATAAGAATGGTAGAGAAAGAGATAACTGATGAATTTTTGCTTTTCTTCCTATGCTTTTCCTGCTGTTTTAGGAGTATCATTCCAGAACAGCTCAGACCACCTTTCTGTGGGTAACTGTAAAGTATGCAGACAGTTAAACTACATGTAAGAAGTATGACATTGCCTTGGCAAGCCAGATTTAAAAATCAAGCAGAAAGCAGATGTGCAGTAACAAACAGGGAAGAAGCTGAACACAATGTCAACTTTTCTAAAAAACAGTAGGCCATGGCTATTATACAAGGCAAGCTGAGTTTTCAAGGATTTTCAAGTATTTGAACAACTGGCAAAAACTCTGATCAGCAGCTGCTCCTAAAACCAGCCTTTTGCCCTTCACCTCCCCCCAAAAGGCGCTATAATTTACACTAAAAACATTCCTCTAGCATTAAAAATATATAGCTAAATTTCACAATTTTTATAACATTAGAGTTCTTTACACACTCACTAATACTACAAAATGAATTCCAATTCATTACACAGCCCCCTATCATGAATGTTTCCTTATGACATTTGCTCAAAGATTTTGTTCAATCCCTTTTTTAAACCCTCAAGAGGAAGTTTTGTCTGTATATCCCCTAGCAGAATATAACAAAGCTAAACAGATTTACCACAAACCAGAGCTTTCCATATATTCACCTCAAATTCTCTCTGTATACTCTATTATTTTCAGGGTGCTTTAGAGTTTTTTATGGATGAATCTCAAAGACCTCTGTAAAAAAGAATAACTATCATAATTCTCTTTTTACAGAGAAAAGAAACAAGAGAGAGAGATTAAACATGTGACTTGTCAGAAGTGATGTACTGAATGGGATGTCATTCAAAATTTAAACACCTAAATTTACATAACTACACAAAAATGAGTTTGGTGTCCCTCATGAGAGCTCAGTAGAAGCCAAGAGAGCAACAAAAACACTCTATCTATTGACTGCCTCTGTAAGAACAGTAAGAGGAGCTCAAATTCTTAGGTCATGTGCAAGCACCCTTATGCATTTTCCCAAATGTAGAAGTCTGAATCTAGAAGCGAATTCCATCTCATTAAAGAGGGAGAAATGTTACTGGTCTCCCTACTCCTAGTTCCAAAATCAAATTACACTACCTCCCACTAAGGATACTGTCTTTTTACCTGAGGTATTTCACTCCTGCAAATTTTTGCAGACAGTTAAATTTTCCCATACCTGATGTCTTAACACTCCTGTCAACACCCTATATTTTCATCTCTGAACCACACCCACTTTGGTAATACTGCCCATTTTTCTACTCAAGCTTGTAATTCTAGACACTCTGGAATCATCCCACATTCAATGTATATGTATGCAGTGAACAGAAAGGGAAAGGAAAGGTAAAGCAAGAAGATGGAAACACCCAAAACCCTGATTTCACAGATGCTCTTCATCCCCATTTTTTATTTTTATGGAGTCACCATCAGCTCAGATCTTCCTCTTCTCCAAAGGGCCTTCCTCCTTCACTGCAGGGCACAAGGAACGGGGTGCATGGACAGCAGACACTGCTATCTTCTTAGCTCAAGGGAGGGAAAGGAAAAAATGACCCTTTATGCACATCCATTTGCATTTTTTCTTTGTCCTAGAAAATGATGATTAGGAATCTGATGTTTGGGAATCTTTCCTATTTATTATCGTCTCTGAAAGTCATCTACTTCTATCTCAATACGGAAGACCTTAAAAGCAAATAAAAAACTTGAACTAGCACAGAATCTGGAAATCATTATTTTAAGTTCATGATCTGTATAATGTCATTCATCTGTACTTATAAGGCTTTTTTAAACTGGTTTCATTCTAAGCCAAGTTTGAATCAACATTTCACATACTGCAAAAGAATATAAAATATTTAACATCCAATTAGTATATATCACTCCCTTAAGCATCTAAAAAGCATATAAAATATTATCCGGAGTTGTCTTATTTTGATAGCATCTTCTAGTTGTTCACAGTTCTAACAAGCATGCAACTATTCTCTTATCCATGTTATTATGGAAAAAAATAAAATAAAATAAAATAATAAATTGTTTTACTAAGCTTCATTACTAAACTTCTATTAGAGATATCAATTTATAGTTTAAGGAAAAACAGGGTATTTATTTTTAAACTGGAGCTTATTGTATTAGTTAGTATACGGTTTCCTCATATTTCACCTATTTTTTAATTAAACTCCCACAGATTTTTATACTGAATTTTTTGAAAAAAGGGCAGGCCTTTGTTAAATATATGTACAATGTCTAATATAATTGTGTTCCTAAAGGATAAGTAAAAATCAAGAACAACCAGAATTCTTTTCTTATCCCCAGCAAGCCACATCTTTCAGCAAGACAGTACATGTCCAGAGAAATGCCTAAAAAATGTTTGTCTCAAAAGAATAGGTAGGTAAAAATTAATATCTAATCAACTCTTTATCAACAGCATTTCCACAGATCTTCCTCCTGACTGACAAATCTGCCTGAAAAGAAAGGCATGACCGTCAAGGCTGGAATGAAAACAGGTTTTTTCTTCTTAGCATCACACCAACATTTCTGAACTTCCTCTCATTTCATATCAATCTGAATATTAGTCTTTATGAAATTAGCACTGATATCCCTAAAGCAATTTTGTTTCTTTAGTAGTGGTCTTATGTTAATTTCTGTTGAGATAAACTATTTCTGAAAGTTTACAGACTTAGACTTTTTTTTTTTAATTTGGCTGGGTTTTTGTTTCTCCTTGAGCTTTTCAAGGTGGATTTTACGGTACAGTGATATTATGAAGGAAATCAAGACATTAAGTAATGCACAAGAGAAAAGAGAACATGGGAGGGGGTGTTGTCTGATTTGGGTTTTCTTCGCAACATAAATATGTTTTATGCGCTCAGGTTTCCCTAGCCAACCCTCTGCATCTCCAAAAATCCCATGAAAAGTTTAACAAAAAATGTGAGCCAGTAGTTACTCCTACTAACACTGTAGGTCAGCGACACAAAAACTTTACAAAACCATTAATAAAGGTGAACACATTAACTCAGAAACTTCCTCTTATTAAAAAGTCTGGGGAGAAAAGCATAAATGGGTCTCCACAGTGCTGAACAGTTTATGCAATTAGTTAAATAAACTTAGTTCTCCTGAGAATTTCATACTACCATTAATTCTAAAGAAGTGCAAACAGATGACATTCACTTACACAGGAAACAAAAGCCCTAAGAGTGATTTAACCTGAAATTTATTAGATAGTGTTTCCTTCCATGAAAGCATAGATTATAATATAAAAGAGGTTTCAAAACACTAGCAACAACTCTGAAGACAAGTTAAAAGCCTGCCTTATTTTCTCTCATGTGTGTCAGACAATATTTTTTCTGCCTTTGTTCTAAAACCCCATTTTTGCATTACCTGTTGACTGTGGTTCAAAAAGATATTTAAATAAGTGCCATTCTGTAACAGTGGCAAAAGGCTCATCAGCTTCCAGCTACCTGCTGGGGTTGGCAGCTGCGCACTGGAGAAGCACGCCGCGCGGCCCGAGCGGCACGGCGTGGGACTGCTCCCCTCGGCTCTCCTGCCCGACGGAGGCTCAACGTTCCAGAGCTCCTGCCCTCACATTGCCTTTTCTCCATCACAACCTTTGCCTCTTCCCCAGCACTTTCCAAGGACATAAAAATCATATATCTTTATGAAGTACACACAGAGTTTATGATAAAGATTAATCTTTTGCTCCAAAAAAGGGTAATATAAATCTCATTCAATTAAACTATTTCACCACTACTAAAGGAAGAAATAGAAGTTACTTCTTGCTCTCCGTTAACTAAGGCACCGTACAGACGATGACTAGTGTAACTGGGGCCAGTGCACTGTTTATCTCCATTGCTGCAGACCACCACGACAGTTCTTCTCAGACTCATAGAACATTTTTATGGAATATCACTATTTCTGTATTAAGTTTTCTCATTGTCCACATTAAAGAATTTCACAACTTATGTATTTATATCTGTAATTTTGTCACTGACCCATACACAAAATACTTTGCTAGTAAATTAGTTCAGATTATTTTTCTCTTAAATCTTTCTAAAGACGCTTTATTATTCCTGTGAAAATATAGAAAAATACATACACACTATTTTTTCATGTTGAAGTAGTTATTTTTACAAATTTAATACTGCAACCATTTCAGAGACCTTAATTTCATCATTCCCTTCATTTCTGCAGGGATCAACTTTCCCCAGAATATCTGTGAACATCCCTCAACTAGTTTTAACCTTTCCTTTTCTTGCATGCTTATCTTTCCTCTGAAAGCTATCCCAGGTATTTGTTTCGTTGTGTCACCTCCTCCTGATTCACACTGTCACCTACAGTAGCAGTTTGGGGCTTTAAACCTCTAATTTTCAAGCAGCCTCCCTGCAACTAATGTCAGATTCCTGTGCCTAACAGTCTGCTCACAAAAAGAAATAAAACAACTGAGGAAACATACTGTGGTCCCATTGAAGGCAGTTGTTAAACTTTTAAAAATATTAAGATTTGTCTTTCATGAATGCATTTTAATCTTTCTTGTTACACTCAACGTTACTAAAATGTCTATTTAGGAAAAAAAATTGCTTACCTGCAATTTAATATAGCTTCACAAATTGCACACTAGCTTGCTGTACTGAATGCCATCGCTCTGCCAGTATGCTTTCCACCCTCCCCTTTCCCCTCATCCCGTATCAGAAAACAGATGATCCAGGACACCTTCACACCTGACTAGAGTCTCTCATTTCTAGATCATAAGCTGTCCTTTCTCTAATGGACCTCTTATTCATTAAGCCAAATTCTTTCTCTCAAAAGAAAAAAGACTAGAAGGTACTAAAGAAATCAAACCAATTAAGCTGGGGGGCATCTACATGGGGTATATTTGTTGCTGGGAAAAAATCAGGTTAAAAAAATAAACCTGCGACACAGGACGCCAAGAGTGTGCACTAAAAACCTCCAGAAAAATGCAGAGAGAGGCTTTTGCTGAACAGGTGAATTCAAGTCTGATTTAACAGAACAATATGCTACTTGACAGAGTGCTTAAGGGTGACAGGTTGCCATCGCTTCACTGTAGTATGCTGGAGGGGAAAAAAGTCAAACTGTGCCTGCATGGGCTCAAATACAGATTGACCGTCATTAAATTTATTAACTGCTCTATACACAATGTGATTACTCTTCTGTCTTCTTTCCCTGTGCACATGTAGAGTTGCACACAACAGCAACACACCTTGTAGCTCCCTCCCGAACAAAAGGAGACCAGTTTAAAGTGCCCCCATGTTAACCTTGCCCTTCCTGCGATGGCTGCTCACCCCGCGCGCAGTCCCCCCAGATGGCTCAGGGTGGAAGGGAACGGTTGGTGGAGGCAAGACAGAATACGCCATACTGTTCCGAACATCTGTTCAACTGACTTTATACATTAAAACACATGCACCCTTTAAGGCCACTATCAATTTTGCTATACCAACCTAACAGTACTATGCTAACACCAAATACAGTATAAATGTTGTGAGAATACGAGAGAAAGAAAAAATGTCTTTTCAAATAACATAATAGCATTCGTTTAGTTTTTGCTATCTTAAAAATGGACTTGTTTCAATAGCAAGTACTTGCACTGTGCTGAAAACTGTTTTCTTTCCTATGACCTTTCTCAAAATCTTTATTACATTCCAAGAATTTATTATTGTCCCTTCTCCTACTCAAACAAACAGAACTGAACTCAGTCACCATTTGTTTTCCTTTGTTTTTATTTCTGTTTGTCTTTACTGAAAAGATACACACTATGCATCTGCTGGAGTTTGTTCAAATTCTATTCCAGCAGTTTTGTATAGTAGCTCAAAATACTTTCTTTGTGCATCTGCAAAAACAGTGGCAGCTTTCTGTTTTTTAAGCACAGAGTTGAAGGAAATAAATGCAAAGATAAACACCCTATTATCATATACAGTCAACATCTCAAATAGCACTGACCCTTTAAAAACACCATGACTTCAAAAAGAGTGCTCAGCCATAACAAGGAGAAGGAACTCCAGACTGTGCTAAGCAGCGGAAGAAGTGCTTTGTCCTACACCACAGGAAAAAAGACTTAGACTGATAATCTCTCCCCTTTTGTATCATCTTTACATGTGTGAACTATACTGCTGCTGAATTCAAGTTATTCAGTTCTCTTCTGACTTTGAATAACCAATGATTACATATATGAAAATTCAGAATTACTGAAAAGAACATTGATTTTAAAAACAGTATCTTGTAAAATCTAATTTTATTTTAGCCTTTATATGGTATTCTGTTAATTCTAGAAGGGTGATATTCAGTGAAGGGTATAAACTGGATGAGGTCAGAAAAAGCAAAATCATAAAGCAGGGGAGAGCTAGCTATAAAGCCAAGCTAATTAGGTCACGAATAGTCACTAACAGGTCAAAATTGTTTTCACATGTCATCAGGCTTGGATCTCATTGCGTTAGAGCAGAGTTAACTGCAGATACAGCTGCACAGTTCACACTCCACTGTCGAATGCAGCAGCCCAGATTTCTGGAGAAGTGACTATACCCCCTTCTTCTTTCCCTAGCAACCAGCAGAAGTATTCCCATGAAACAGCTAAGATGAATCTAGCCTTAAGGCAAGGTATGGTTCAAACACCTTGCAGCGTACTTACACTAATGATTCCCACTTACCCAGTACCTCTCAATTTCTCTAGCATATGCTGTTTCTCTTAGTACAATAGGGCAGTACATTGAAAAACTGACAAAAAAGAGAACTGCTATTTAACTAATGCTATTATTTACCTAAGTCGAGCATACCAGGAAATTTTCCACTTAGAGGAAGTTCCTTTCTTGTTCAGACACAGTCCTAGCACCACCTGCCTATCGCAGGACCTGACAAGACTACAATCCAAAAAGCATCATTACAAACACACAAATTCCCACCTCATCAGTCTGAGGATTAAAATAAGAGCGCATACAGAGTGGTTTATCTCTTTCCAGTTTAAGAGGCTGTTATAATAGTCTTTCAATAAACTGTCTTGAATGATGGACGTACACATCTTAGGCATCCAAAACAGATTCAAAGCAAGCACTCTAATGTATACCCTAGTAGTTTAGCTCAAATTATGAAAAGTTAACTTTTTATCTACACTACAGAAATGCAGTAATTTTCAATACAATACAACGTAATACAAGAACATAAGTAACATCATTACTGTATGGTACATGTTTTATGCTACATTAGACAATTTGATGCTATAACAACTTCTGTGACAGAGAATATTAAAAGTCTGCAACTTTAAACACCTTTTCTTAATGTTTAAACTACAATAATATAGACAGCGTCTTCCTTATAGCTTTTAGAGACCATTTAGAATGCATTTACAACAGTTTTCCTCCTTCACAAACAGTAAGTGTATCAGAAGCCAAAATCCCCGATTATTTAAAAAAATGTAAATTGCAGTTACGCCTTGCTGACTTACATTGATCCCATTTAACAGAGCCTTATTGGATTTAAAGTGCTTGAAATATCTGTCTGGGTCACAGCCCATGTGACAACTGCCAATTGTTAAGGCCTTCAGGATCCAGCCTGCGGTAAGAATATGCGGTTCAAATCCTCAAGTAACCTTAAGCTAAAACAGAAGCAAATTCAGTAATTTGTTTCTTGGAACTCCAATTAACCTTGAATTGGAGGGAAAAGTAAGAAAGTGATGAAGGATCCCCTTTGTGTCCAATAATATCAATTTTGTGGTAGTGCACAGTATTCCCCGTTTCTCTTGCCATCTAATATTTATTCACAGTTAAAATCCCTTCAGAACACTATTTTTCCAAAAAATATGTGTTCTTAAACTCTTTTTTTTCCTTCAGCAACTAATCTAATATCTAAAGTGTCATGGGGAGGGGAAGCATTAAGTTTTCTCACAGCTCTCCATAACAACACAAAAAATAAAAAAAATCCTATATTATTTATATACACATATACACACTCACACGCACGTGTGTGCGTGTGTGTGTGTGTGTATAAACATATTATATATATAACATTCAGGGATGATGGAAGAGAGCAATAGTGAAGTCAAACCCCAAAAGAAAAACATTTTCTTTGAAGACAACTCAACATTAATCTTTGTCTGCCTAAACTCCTAACGTGCCTGCTGGACTCCCAGTTCAGGTGTCCTCATTCTTCTCACCAGGACAGACTTTCCCACTGGGAAACAACTGTAATGATACTTTGTCAGATTTGTCATGGTTGGGCTACCACAGTATATCACTATCCATAAAATACCTTGCAGTCAAGCAACTTTAATGCCTGCCTGAGCAGCTAGGTTCTTTGCGACAGAGGCATAAATTTCTTGGCACATGTCCCCAGCACACAGACAGCCTGTAAAGATTTAAGTAAAGCCAAAATAAATTGACATCCCTGAAATTCTTCAAGTTGGCGCTTCCCCCATCCCCAGTGAATTACAGCACTAAATTCAGGATTCCCCCGAGTCTCCTGTTTATGAAGCTTATGTCAACATTTTATTTTCCCTATACATCAGAAAGCTGGAAGAGGGAGCTAGTCCACATGGAAAAAAACACATATATTTTGCCTGCATTTTAAGGAGAAAATGAACAAAATATTTTGTGTTTGTACCCAAGTATTAACAGCTGAGTCTAAATGAACCAACATAAAGCTTCCCAACTACTGTCAGCCTGAGCCAAGCAGGCCATCTGTTCCCGTGAAGTCCATCTTCTGGTGACTAACGTACTACAGCATCCCACGACGTGCCACGTGACCAAGGACCGGTACCCATATCAGCAAAGCCCTTGGGAGTGATGGAAGTACAACGGTCACACAACAGTGGCAAAAATAGAGATGCAAGCAGTCCGCTAGAGCACCCAAACTGATGCAGCCAGGCATCCTGCAGGTTCATGTGCTGTGATTATTTCACTTTGGTGTCTAAGGAGGCCTGAGCTCCAATTAAAAACCTTCCTGGAAGGAGGATACATATAGGAAAGAACTATAAAAAGCATTTGCCATGTTTGGCAACTTAGGCACCAATGCTGAACTTGCTCTCCATCAGGCCACCTCCCTCTCTCTTACACCTGGCTACCATCTTCAAGATAATCAGAGAATCCAATCCTCTTTAATGCACAAAAAACTAGAAATTTAAGATTTTAACTCGTTTAATGGTTGCATACAAAACTAAATTCCTGAGACATTAACACGTCTTCTTTTTTGTGGCTGGCTTTCTCTAGTGAAAAAACTTAGGCGTTTGTGAATTTTCAATACTCTCTCCTCCTCTTCCTATTTTGTCCTCTCCTATTCACAATTACGAATTTGGCAGAAACTAGGTAAAAGTAGCAAAAGAATAGAGGTGACCTGACAACCATCTAAATCAGTTTTTCAAAATATTCAAAATGTCCTTACGCATGTAGTTGAAGATACTGGAGTAAGTAGCAGGACTATTTATTTTTACATTTTCATTCTAAGAATGTAAAGCTCTGCTTTTAAAATTTTAATAAATAATAAAAAATTAAATTTACATTTACTTTTAAAGTACAGCTAAAAGTAGTCAATTTTCTTAGAAAGCTAATTATGCAGTCATTCTGTATTTTTTTACACTAAGTGTAGTGTACTCTTTAAATATTTCCCAATTTAACATAACCTCTAGGTAGCATGATAAAGTGTTTGCAAAACTCACAAAACATCCCGCAAAGAAGAAGTATTTAATCCAAGCACAACCAGTGAAATAAGTTGTATATTAAAAAGTCTACTAACGGTCTTCATGACTCAAACACATTTCCAGTTTGTAAGCAGTTTCAGTACAGTTCTGTGAAGTCCGTATCTATTACGAAATTAGGAAAAAAAGGAAGATAAACTAGGCAAAGTCAGTATCCAAGAAGCGGAGAATAGAGACAAACATCTCTTAAAACTGTTTACATACCAAATCATTCAAGATGGAAATTATATCAACTCAATTAAAATAGTAATAGTTACAGATGACATGGCAGAATATCAGTTATCAGAAGCACATGAGCTCCACATACCCTTAGAATTCAATTATGAGCAAATAACAGACACAGGGTCCAACAGAAATCAAACTGGATAATGCTCCCTTCCTCGCCTCATCAGTACTCAAGACATTTTTCAAAATTACATTGTTCAGTTACGTGATAAAAGCTCAGCTCCACGAGCGCAAAGGAGCACAGCGAGACAACGGCAGGTGGAGGAACCTGAACAGCACCTGCCCCGGCTGCTCCCAGCCCAGGAGAGCGCAGCCCAGCAAGGGCTCATCCCCGCAAGTGCGGAGGCACATGGGGGAACCCGAATTACCTACTCGGAGGAACAGGCACCATGTCTGGTCCCCTCCCAGGACTGTCCCAAGTGAGCATCACCCCCTGGGCCAGGTCTGACACCCAGCATGATGAGTCAACGGGGGCAGCTCTCCAGGGCACCGTTCACACACTGAGGCAGGGGTATTGCCTGGGGGTGCAGGACACACTGCGGGATGCTGGGGAACAGCCTTTAGGGATTGCACAAGACTTGCCATGGGATGTTTAGGGAAGGAATCATGTGGAGAAAGGGAGGATCTGAGTGATTTGGGGAGGAACAAATGTGGGAAACTAGAGAGATAAAAAGGATCAGTGGCATGTAAGCAGGGCTGGCCAGTAGGCTTGTCTGTGCCTGACCACACAGTCTGCCCTGTCTTCTTATTAAAATCCTTTCCAACTATTTTCCTGGGTGAGGGCTCTCTATTCTCTGCATGTGCACGTGTATGCATGCATGGAGGTCTAAGTGTCAGCAACTGGAGTCAGACCACAGGTGAGAGGGCCCATGTGTCTGTGGTATCAGCAACCAGAGTGAGTGAGGGTGTGCAAGGGAGTGTGTGATCGCTAGCAAACATCAAGCCAAACTAGCCGGCCAGCAGGTGAAATGACTTGGGAACGAGGCACGTGTGCGTGTGTCACTAAGGGTGAGACCCCAGGGGAGCTGGCTACAGAGAGACCAGGGAGTCCCGGCTCATGGCCACAGAGACTGTGGGGTCTGGGCCTCAACTGAGACCCACTTGTACATGTGTGCCTCTAGGGGTGAGGGACCTTGAAGATCGAGGATCCAGGACCAGCTACAACATGGACTGCGTGTCCAAGGCCAGCTGCTGGGGGAGCCACAGGGTGTCTCGGGCAGTGTCTGCACCAGCAACAGGAATGGGGCTGCAGGCCCCAGGGGCTCATATGTGCAGTTGCCAGCAACGGGGGAGACTAGGGTTGGCAGGCCGGTTACTGGTTGGACTGAATGTCTAAGCCCAGCTGCTGGACGGATCCACATTGTACTTATGTATATATGTCCCACTAATGGATCTTTCTCCTGATCAGCCAGAGAGGGGAAGAGGATGAGGCCATTGATGGTAGTCGTGCGAGTGCTGAGTGTGTCTGTCCGTACTGATTTGTGTGGCCAGCTGTGTATATGGATGTTGTATATGTGTGTTTGCGGGGGTACCTACTGGGAAAACATTCTCAGCCTTACTGCTGGTTGGGCCTGGGGACACAGAGCTGCAGCAGCTTCACCCCATCAGGCCACCAGGTTCAGCCTCCTTAGCTAACATAAGTCACACGGACAGATACTCATTTATATCTTTCAGCAGGAAAAGAAAACCATGAGAAATAAAACTGCAGTAAAATACAAAAAACCTTCTGAAAACATTTGAAATATTATTATTTCATTAATATATGAAGCATAAGACTGAAAGCAGCTACATCTCTCCAACTATAAAACGTTACTTTCCCTTGGTATTTCTGGTTTGTTTTGTCATAGATTCTCCCTTTTACTAGCATCCCAAATTCAGACATCAGAAAGTTTTGCCCAATCTACAATCCTTGTCTCAGAAGTTTTTGAAAATAAAACCTAAAATGAATGTCAGGCATTAGTAAAAGTAACATGTTTTGATATCATAGTATTGGCTTACAATGCCCCATTTGCAGCATTTAAGAGATTTCAGCATTACAAAGACAGTAACTCCCATTATGAGACAAACAAGCTTCTATAAAACCATAGTAAGTCTCCGACTGAATACAGCAGTTAGTCTTCTCTAAAAATCCCCTTTCAAAACTTGAAGTCTGAAAAGCTTTGTTCCATGAAATCTGGGATTGTATCAACAGCTCTCCATGGAGCTGGCAGGGTAGAAGTGTTCCAGAAACCAGCTTCAAGGGGGGGGGGGGGGGGGGGGAAGGCATTCTCACCATATATATTCAATCACTAAAGAGAGGTTTAAGCAACTTTTTTCCAGTTAAGATCATTAAATCTTAGCTGAGATTACTGGAGATGCACAGCTTACCAATGATAACACTGAAAATTTAAAAAGTCAACTTTCTTCTAGCATTTCAAATAAGTGAATTTAAACATCCTTTGCAGAACATTTTTAGATACATGAGTAAAATCTTCTCTTTTTTAAAATCAGTTTTGAAAAAGTAAACATTGTTTTTTAAGAGTCTGTGAAATTTCAGAACCTAACACTGAGGATTTGGAAGCATCATACTGATTTACAGCTATCCCTATAATTCTGCTCTTTCAGTCAATGCCAAGTGCAGGTAACTTGGAAGGAAAAGAGAACAGTAGAAAATCAAATAAAAGCAGAACTGAACTAATTAGATGGACTCCACAAGAAAGAAAACATCACCATCCATCAGTGGTTTTCCACTTTTGGACCACCAGGGATGTTCACAGACTTCAAAAGGAATTAGCAAAACAGTAATTATGGCTAATACTACATTAGCAAATTCTGTAGTACAATGGGAGCAGACAGACCTGTAGAGCAAAATAGTTGATGCTGATGATCCTGTGTCAGTATCATGCATGTTTTTTGGAAGGTGAGGGAGGAATTTATTCCAAATTAGCTCTAGTCTGGCCTCATGAACTGAATGCCTATTAGATGCCGAACACCGTCAGGTATGCTCGTAGAGAGCACCATTTGGTTTCAGATTCACCGAAACAGAAAACAGTTCATGTACTTGACAATTGGGAGATCTACATCATAAACATACTCCTGATCCAAACTACGCTAATAGTGTAATGCACCCTAAAAAGCCTTAGTATGTTTTAATTCAGTACATAAAAGTCTGAAAAGAAGTGTTTTATTTTGTTTTGGTATTTTGGGGACAAGGTAGAGGAAAGATTGGTTGAAAACCCCCATCTTCTCAAAGGCTGAAAACCTGTCACAAACTACCTTTGAATTACGGCTTCCTCCAACATTTGTGGATCAAGGCTCCACAGGAAGGGAGGGAATAAAGACACTCTACTCTATGCACAAGAGTCACAGCTTCATCTATCTGCTCTTTTCCTACAGCATACTCAGCCACCAAATACTTAGGGAAGAATATATAGCTAAGATCTCATCTTCTCCACTGGCTGGCACCCATCTTGGCAACACGGCCAGTGAAAACACACTGAAGCAGCAGTGGCTTGCCAAGCCTAACAGGGTTACTATTGCAAAACAGCATCAGAACACCTACTATAGTCAGATTGCATAGCACCGGTGTTACTCCAGTATGTGTACACTTAGACATTACATTTACCCTCCAAACTTGACAAAGGAAAGTAACATCTCAATTTTATAGTTGCGAGGCACAAAGTTCTTGTAATCATGCTTAAAGGCACACAAAGCCTGTAGAAGGACCAGAAATTGGACCTAGATCACACCAATATTTAGCAACAAATGCTTCAACCACAACATGAGTTATGTTTCCTTCTCGGAAGCAAAACCCAGCTATTGCCTTAGGATCCACTCACAAAGCTGTGCTTTTTAACTTAGCTGTAAGCCAACAACTCCTTGATGCAATTAAATGGATTCTTTTCCCCATTCCCTGCTTCAGCATTTCTGCTATTATAGCTGGTCCTGGCTGAAGTACTTCCAGGACTGGAATAAGTTGTAAATGAGCAGAAATATAATCCTGAGGAAATAATTCAAAGTTTTTTAAGGAATTACTGCCCTTGTAAGTGAGACCATGTAAGTGATAGTGAAAGCATTCAATCTGCTTCAATACAACAGAAAAACAATGGTGATTCAAGCTAACCCCTCACTTCATACTGAAGTAGAATAGAGGCATTCAAATGGTCAGTTATAACCTTTAGTTGTCTGGGTGACCAGCAAGCTAAGCAAAAGAAATTACTTAAAATGAGGTAACAAGATCTGAAAGATACATTGGCCTGGGAGATTAATAGCAGCTTTCTACCAGAAAGAAACAGCATCAATACTGTTGCATGAAGAGGCTTTAGGTCTAGTCCATCTCATGGGTAAGAATACAAAACTATGCTAAAAACAGTTCATGGTCATTGCAGTTTTCTTTGTCATCCTCCCCAAAATTGCCAAAAAAACCCAGTAAACTCAGAAAAGGCCTATCAATCTCATAAAACAAAACAAAGACATTTCTTATCTATTTATTACTCAGGCACAAAGGCATCTGTCATGTTTTAAGGACTATATTACATGACATTTCTCATGCATGCATTACAAATTCTAGTTACCTTGTTAGCCACATTTTTATGACTGCATCATTTTCATCTTTTTCATAAAAATAGATGCTTTTGGTGAATGCTAAGTTGGTATATATCAGTTTCTGTGGTTTCCTTTCAAAGGGAAAAAGCAGCATATACAAATGTTTAAGATTAATTTTAGTCAATTAAAAAAGCGTAAAGTATTAAAATTAATTTTTACAATACATAGTATTCTGAAAGAGGAGGGAGATAGAAACAGCAGAAACTGTGATGCTCTGCTCCTCAGAAACAACATGTCACTGGCAAGATGAAAGGCAGCATCACATCCCAAGAAGGTCTTTTTTTTCCTTTTCAAATGAGAAAGATTGAATCAATGATAAACCATACCAAAAAAAAAAAAAAAAATCAAAGAGAACCCACTTTCTACATGTTTCTAGATACATAATTTCTCAAAACTCTTAATTCTTACAATTCATAGAGAACAGAATATTTTACATATATTCCTACGCATAACTTGTTTCCCATTATTTTAACTTTAAATGTCTTAAAATAGTATATGAATGTATTAAATTTTGAACTGATCGCATCTTTCATATTCTATACTTTTAGAGGGAAGCGCCCATCTATCCAAATTCAGTAACTGAACAACTGAGAAGAGAAGCCAATCAGTTTTATACTAGTTCCTGAACTTACGATGCCCTGGCCCACATTTTAAAGTAATAGCACAACTTTTCCTCCCTTATAGGAGCTCTACTGACAGCTCTTTCTCTTCTCCTTCACTTCTAGGACCACTGCCTTCTTTCTGCGTGCCTACTCCAGTTTCCAATACAAGAAAGGCTGCTGTTGTGCCCTACAGCTTCTTCGCTCTACCCGGCAGAGTTTACTAGCTCAGACCGTGCTTTGCATGCCTCACTGTTGGCAATGTCATCTCTCACTACTGCTTTAGAAGTTGTTGTCTGGTCTCAGCTGATGTTATCGGAGGGGAGAGGTATAACTAATGATTCTCCCTATCCTCCCTTCCTCTGGCTCTTTCTTAAGTATTTTTATACTCCAATGTTTGCCTGCGAGGCCTATTTGGTTCAAAATCTTGTTCTTTGCACTGTATCTGACTAATTTTTATTACAAATGTTTACTAATCATAGACTGATTCTAAAGACTGTTTCTCATATTAAAAAAAAATTACATAGGTAGTTGCTCCTCCCCTTCTCTTTTCTATCCCCTCCCCATACCCTTCTCGAACTCCCCTTAGACCATCTAGGATAAAATATCTTGTTCAAATACCACATTCTTATTTAAACACAAAATCCCCTCAAATAGGCCATGTAGTATATGCCATCTCTTTTCACAGAAGAGAAAAGGAAGAGAAAGCAGAAGTAGATGCAGCCTCTCCCCAAAGCATGGGCATATGAACCCAGCTAACTGAATACTGGCAGACTTCAGTTCAGGCAGCTGCCTGGAAAGATTTTCAGTGCTAAATTAATCCTTTTTTTAAGGTCTCATTAATGCCTATTTTTGAAGTGTTTTAATGTATAGCTGAGGCTGCTACATAAAGAAGCTTTCTGGTCACAGCCAGCTCAACAACAGAGTTTAAGAGTATCAGTTTAATCCTATAACACACAAACTGCACAGAAAAAAAGAGGAAGTTTTACAAGCTAATGTTTTATCCACAAGAAAAGACATCTGACTGCAATGAATTCCGATGAAACACGTTTTAATTTTACACTTTGCTCCTGAAGTTAAAAAGGAAAGAGCAACCATCTAGATCTTAAAAATCACTGCAGACTCTTGAGAACTTAAAGAAAGCAGTTTAAAATTAATTTTGAACAGCAATCTGCAAGAAAACTGTCTGATTACCTTTTCCCACTCCAGTTCCACTGCGGTTAGTTCCAAAGTTTGCCATGAATTTGCTTCAAAATATTTTCCTTATTAGACCAAAACATTTTTGATACTGTTCTGACATTTAATTGTTTTAAACAGAAGAGTTTTCCTATAAACAAATGTTCATTCTTAACACCAGTAAGTAGATTATTTTGAATCTAAACATGCTGAAGTGACACACTGAAAAAACAAAGAAATCAAATTCTACAGTGTTGATGTCTAGGACATTTTTGTTTTTCTTAAACCACCACACTGTAAAAAACAAAAACAAAGGAAGATACAGAATCCTGAAGTGTGCTTGCTATAAACTTGGCCTTTAAAACTTTTTTCCCCTGATAGTTAACCACTTCTTCATTTTACAGAAAATGCTCTCATTTAAGATGTTTAATGACTTTAATTTGATTTGCAACATCAACAGAAGTTTGACTGTTCTGTGCTTATGAGCTGATGCAGATTTGGGCATTACAGTAGAGATTGCCTCTGTGTAGCTTTATGAAAAAAGTGAATATATATACACACTAACAGACACACATTCACTGGAGTGCCTATCAAATTCTCTACTTCTAATATCTCGAAACACCTGAAAATTAGGTATGTCTTCAGTACTCAATACTGCAAGCAGTGAGACAAACTTTTTTAAATGTGCATTAAGATTTTATATTGTATTAATTTTCCGATAAACAAAACATAACTAGCACTTAAATAGCAATTTAAGACTTGTGAAAAAATACAGTTAATGGAAAATACTAGTATTTCTGTAAGTCTAAGCTTCATATTATCCTACAGTTTTCTTCTCACAGCCCAGAAATATTTAATCTCTACTCAATCATATCTGATATGATATATCACAGCTTTCCTTTACTCAGCTGACCTCCTATGGCTTGCATCACTATATAAATCCCATAACAGAAAATTTGTGATTAAGGTGTAGAAATAGTTTCCCCTTAAAAGTGAAATGCATGCCTTCTAAAACAAAAGTTTCTCAAAAATGATGCAACATGATAATCAGCACTTTCCCCACCCTTTTCTTCTTTTTGTATACCATGGGCAATCATCTCTATTTTTTAACTGTATTGTGCATCTATGCTCACTTCCCCCAAACTCTATTCTCTCATCTTGCCCGCATTTCTAAACAGCTGCTTTCAGTCACTGCTTGTAATAGCAGTACATTTCCACCTTCACCACCTGGGTAAAACACATTTTACAAACTTCATGTCTTGCAACCCCATTAGAGATTTCAGCCTTCCACTCTCCTTCCAACTATTTAAAAAAATAAAAAAAAGCATGAACAGTTCTAGGAACAGAGGGCAGAGGCCAGGACTCCCCTCATCAACAGGCAGTAGAGTCAGGTCCTCCTCTTTCCCTTCAGCCAACGCATTCCTGACTTCTCAGCCTCAAAGTCTGGAGAGTGCCCCCCTCCCAGCACTGCTGTTACCCTGCTGAGTAACATAATTTTCCCATGGGAAATGCTCTATTAGTTTAAATCCCACTGAATTGGAGAGGCCCCACAATCCAAGAGGAAGAGATTTCGGGACAGTGGCTCCAAGCAGCTGGCTGCTGAGGAGTAGGACAACTGCTGCAGCCGCACCTGTGACGAGGCGCCGCGAGGCACCGCTGTGCTTTGCGGGCACCCTGCCTAGGATCCTGTTTGAGAGTCACACCAAACTGAGCAAAACTTGTGCACTGGTGACCAGAGTTTTTGTGGACTGCTACATTAACATTAGGCACATACAGGCATTGACCCTGATTCTCAGAGAATGTAATTTAAATAAAGTTATCTAAAATTACATGCACCTTCCCCACTCCCCTCCAAATTATGTAACAAATCAATCAATACTTACATTGCTTTAAATTACACTTTAAAATAGTCAGTCAATGTAATCTACAGAGACTACATGCTGCATGTATGGAAAATCAAACCATTAGAGACTAATCTACATGCAGTTCAAAAAGCAATTTGACTACATCAGTTAAATTTAGAAACTGATTTAGTTAATCATTGCAGGCAACCAAGACTTAAACCTCATCTTCAAACAGATCCCTACACACTAACTGCATAATTCAGTAGGGAAATCAGTACTATGCCAATCACAGTCTCAGAAAAAGCCCAGTTAAGAGGCCAATGACTGTGTTTAGTTGCAGTATCAAAGTGGAATTGAATTGCCCACGTAGCTTCAGACAGTCATAATAAAGAATATTTCTGCATGTGTTTCTATTGCTATTTTGAAAAGGATGGGCATAATAAATCTCTCACTGCATAGATGCCAGATTTACCAAATTACTCCTCCTTGTGTACTAACATCAAATCCATTTCGTCAGGCTGCGATTTAAAACTTTGAAGCCACTCAACTCCAAGCATCAAAATTAAAGGCAGACTGAACAGAGTTCTCATCCAATATAGCCAATAGTTGAACCCAAATACTCAGTCTCTTCTAATATGAAAATCGGACAGGAAACAAAGGACGCTCAAGGAAAATGCATGCACCTCTCAAATAAGACTAGAATCAGAGATTAGGCTTCTCCATCAAATTTTGAGTCAGTCTCTCCCAAAATCAGCTCCACCGCATTTTGACTTTAACATTTGTACAATGCAAGGATCCCGGGATACTTTCTCTCTCATGTGGCTTTTATTTTATTTTATTTTTTAAGCCAGAACACCATTTGGGATACCCTGTTCTGCTTCTTCCACCCACTCCCATGAAATTAGTGCTCTTCAGCTTTTGGATGGCTGAATAGTCCAAAAGCCTCCTAACCATTCTCTAGAAGTCTGTTTCTCTCTCCTGCCTCACCTTTCTTTCACATTCATTCTCTCCAATTCTGAAAGGCTTCTCTCCCCTTCTGAGAAAATCCAAACTTTAGTCCTCAGAAGAAAATTTGAAGGAAATGTTTCTTAATTGTTTGTTTTAAATCAAGGATGCAAGTTAATGAATCATTCTATGGATCTGCCAGCCACTAAGGATACAGGTTATATGATTAAACAGTCACATAACACAGGCAAAAAGTATACAAATAAATTTGGCTTAACCATGACTAAAGATATCTAATTTGCTTTCATGACAGAAATATTTCTAAAGACTGGAACAGTTTTATCCACACAGCAACCACAAATTTAGATTTAACTGAATATGTGACATTTGGCGCTTACAGGTAGAGTCAAACTGTAACCACGTATTCCTTCAAATTGCTTATGTACGATGACAAAGGAGCTCTTCAGCCAGTCTAGTACATTGACATTTCAGGCTGGTAAACATCAAGGTGCTTTTCCAAGCCCTAATATTTGATATTTCTTTCCTGACTACATGCTAACATTCTTTGAGGTAGACGTTTGTTGTCTAGTACTGTATGGTTACAATAAAGGTTTAGAAAAAGTAGTGCAGAACTTCAAGCCTGGCTATCTGGCTATATAGACAACAATCAAGTTATCTTACTATTTAACTATATAAATGCATACACACACACACACACGCACACACACACTCTCACTGTATAATTACAGAGTGAGCAAGAGAGTAAATGGGTTTTCTTCCATCCTTTTCCTTCCACAGCTGTTGTCCACATGACTCTTCATGTGCCATATTGTTTTCTCATACCTTCACCCCTCAAAATAAAGTTTCTTTCAGCATGCCCACAAAAACAGTTACTTGACATTGTAAATACATGCACATATAGAAGAGTTTTCCAGAACTCCTTTCTTTCGAGTTTTTCCTAATTTAAGCTGCAACTTCTTTCAGGACATACGTTGATTTGCAACTGGAAAATCATCAAGCATACGATCAGAACTCAATATCAAAATAAGCAGATGTGAATTTCTAAGACAGCTGAGGGGACAGAGTGCGCCAAAGGGGTCATAGCCAGGGTCTGCTCTCGAACACCACCAAAGACAACAGCATCTTAAAGCAGTACTGCATACTTGGCTTATTTCGGAGACCTTGAAAGTAAGGCTGGCTGCTGTTGCTGCCAAGGAAGGCACTGTAGTGCAGTGCAGAAGGAAAGCGGTTCCTCCCACAAGTAGCTAATACTACTTTTAACCTTCTCATCCTCTCAGGAGCAAGAACAGCAAACCTGCTCTTCAGGTTCTCCCCTGCTCACAACGTTTCTCTCCTTCCCTTTGCAGAAGAGGACAAGACCCAGTCCTTTATGTTCAGTGGAAGGGGGGGGGGGAAAGCTTTACTAATGCTAACTAACTAAATTGTCTGAACTTTGGCAGTAGCCCTCCATTAACACCATCTAGTGCAATGCACATCTTTTATCACGTGATGATGGGAGCACTAAATAGCTGTTCTCACTCTCCCACCAACACAAGAGTTATTCCTCCATCTAGAAATCTCTGGGGTGTGTGTGTGGCAGCACAGTGGGAAGAGTAAGGGGCCAAGGGAAAACTTGCCCACACAGAGCTTCTTCCTAATCACTGATTTCATATCAATAAACATAAGAAGTATAACTGATAAGAAGAGGTTTGAGGCAAACAGTCAAACATTTAACCTCAGCAGATTTAGTTTAAATCTCTAAGAAGACATGTCAGCAAAGTACAGATTACACAGGACAAAAGTAATTAACAGATGCAGATTTTAAATCCAGTGTATTATGGACATCCAGAAATAAAACAAATTTATTTCTGTTTTCTGCACAATAAGATTAGTGTTTAAATGGATACTGGTCTCCTGGTCCAGCAGAGATTCTGACATTGGTTTCAGGGCCTAAAACAGAAAATCTTCAACTTCAGAGAAATAGAATTCTCCTTCCAAATCTTAACTCAAAACTTCTGGACAGTTTCCAAACTTCATCATTTAGTCTTCAGTTTAAGGACTTACCACAATTTTCAAAGTTATTTGTGAGAGATTCACAAACATGAACTAAATGACAAGGTACGTTCAATAAGAATAGGAGTTCCATTGAACAACTTACCATTAAAAAGATCAGGGAGGAGAGAATATCCTTCCTGTTTACAAGTTTGAGAAGACAGCTGATCTAAAACTTGCCAGCACGCTCAAGTGGCCTTACCTGCAATCAGAAAAACAAAATCATCAATATAGATTTTTCAGCTTAGCTCTTCAATAATAGAATGGCAAGCTAAAGAAATGCAAAGAAAAAAAATCAGGATCAGTGGCCAGTTAAAAGAAAAAAACCACTAAAAACATGCAAGAATTTGTACACATACTTTAAACTGTTTGGAGCTAGAAATTAATACCGTGTTAGAGCTTAATTACAGTTTTTGAAGACAAGCAAGAAGCTTATGTAATTTTAAGTAAATGCCCGTGCTTTTAACTGGAAATATCTGCAGATAAGGTAACACTCACCCACTTAAAAACTGCGGGAGGGGAAAACACAAGACAATGGCCTATAGTAAAGCATAATAAAACACCAGGTTTGAGTCCCACTGAGATACTTCACAACAGATCAAGTTTTACTAAACACCACAAAACAAACCCACTAAAAAAAATAAACAGAATCTCTGGCAAAAATTAAGTTTTGAGGCAAGTTTCCATAAAAATATTACAGCTCTTAGGTGTAATATATGTAATCAAGAGAATAATTATTTTTAATTTAGAGATGAATACTTAGTCATATATATTGTTTTAAAACAAAGTCCATGTAGTAGATTTAAATACAGCAGTCCTTTCTGCAAGAATTTGCACAAAGATGATCTCCAAAATACATGCTGTTTGACCATGATAGACTAACAGTACAGCCATATTTTAAAAGGCTGCAGCTATACGTTCCTTGACAGGACATGACTAGAGTCTGCTTTGGTTAACACAAATTTACAAGAGAGGTTAAAAAAAAGTCTCTGCTATTGCAAGGACACGTTTATTAAACAGGCTTTTAAACAAAGTCAAGGCATCTAGAAGAATAAGACACTTTAAAGTCACCACACAGGGACTTCTCAAAGGAAAACATCAAGGTCCTAAACAACACCTCGTCAGCTGTCACCACTCTCCCTAAATTTCCTTTATCCTCCATCAAGAGATCAGAACTCTAACATCACTGCGTCCCCACCCCAACTGCAGAAAGCTTTCATGCAGTGGTCACCTATCCCAAACACAATACTGCCCTCAAATTAGTATGCCACCAAGCTTTACCAATTGGTCTAGGGCTTTCTCACTTAACTGCTTGCATAAGGAATTGCTAAGGAACATTTTAAGAGGCTCAGGTACATTAGTTCATTCACACTCAGTGCTCTGCCTCTCCTATCAGCAGGACAGGTGCACCGTGCAAGGAAGATGGCATCTTCCAAACACAGCTTTACAATACTGACTAAAACTATGTCAGACATGATCCTATTAACATAAGTGATTTGAATTAAGGCTCTGATTTCTTCAGTCATACCTGTGGCTCAAGAAACAGTAAATCTACTTTAGCATAATTAGTACTATATCAAAAATACTATAAAACAGGTATCGTAGAGCATTAACCTAGTACAAGGTGGCTGGAACCTTATAAAGACAGACCCTTAGTAGCATGCTATCAAGATGCTGAGGATATATTTACATATTACATTAGTCTTGGCAGCAAAGGTAGCTTATGAATTTCTCAGTTCACCACCTCCATGAATTACATAAACACAACTACAGTGCTGCACTATACAATAGCTATCCTAGATGTATAGGACCACTGAACCTATCCTGTGATGAAGAAACTCCAAAAGAGACACTTACTCTTAACTCAGATCAGTAACATGTATGACCTGTACAGGGATGGGGAGAAGTCACGAATTGCAGCATGGATGAGAATCTTGGACAGTTTTGGTGGTGAAATGAGATTAATTACCCTGACATATATTCCTGGGATTAATACAAATCCTTACGTGGCATCAAGACATGGCCAATATCAAGATATTAAGCAGCTTTATACATTTTTTTCTTGAAAGTAAAATATTAAATAAAGACCATGGATAAGCCAGAGAACACGGAGAGGGAATGAAAAGAGAAATGCTGAACTGTCCCACCACATGTTCTATATTTAAGACACACAATTATGATGAAAAATATATTGCAGATGCATGCAACATGAGATACAGACAAAGGAAAATAAAATTTCAGTTCACCATTAACACCCAAGCAATGTCTATTTATTGGCATAACTGTGAATATACACATTCCCTTTAGAATGGATTCCTCCTTTCCCATAACATATTCATGGGGAAAGAAACCTCAACAAAAGTCATAATAAAAAAATTCTCACTTGTTACCTAGTATATCACTGACTCCTCTGCCAAGTGCCCCATTTGACTCATAGTCACTGATTAAACTACAGGAAGCACTAAACAGTTTCCACAGGATAAGATTGCAGAAAAGCAGAGAGTATAACACTCACTTCTGGTTAAAAATGTATAGCCAGCTGAGTTTTGTTTAAAATCAATGTTTTGAAACTTTCTAAACAAGATTCCTAGAAAGGAGATGCTATGAAAGCAAATTAACAAACAAGCTATCTGGCATACAGATGATTACTTCAGAAATCCACAGGAGAAAGAAATACAGGATTCAGTGCAAGACATAACTTTTAGACAGACTGAGGATTAAAAATATCCAAATAGGCATTCTTCATCAAAATATTGAAAAAAAGACTTTACTTATTTGAAAGTCTGCTTTCTCAGGTTGGGGGAGGGTTTTTAAAACATGGTTTCAGATACGGAGATCCAAAGCTTACTATTATTGTAGTTTGAATTAAAAATAGTAACTCTTATCATACATACACACAAAAAAAGGAAGCATTTTAAACCTCCAATACTGATTTGCCCTGTTACCTTCCTGAATACATTCAACCTCAAAAGCATGATACTAAAATCTTGCACACTACTGTAGTACTACAGCAGTAATTCAGGGAACACAAAGCTGGAGTCTTTGAAGAGCAGAACCATGTGCCAGTTATCCCTTAGGTCCCACTTGCAATCTTAGGTACTTCTGTAGTGGGACAAGGGGCTTTTGGAACACCCTTTTCTGTAAAAGGGTCATAAATCAATTACTCAGAACCATTGGGCTTCTTGGTAGTCCCTCCTCAGCAGCTGAAGAAACTGAATCCAGGCTTGGGTAGACCATCTACAGGTATGGTCTGTCTTCCTAAATCTAGTGGAAGAACAAAAATGGGTAGCAAAAACAGTAGTCAGCATGTCTAAAAGACTTGGTCTGGTCTGACACAAACTTTCATGGATTGAGCAAAACAACTAGAAAGATCCTGATCTCTAGACTTGGCCTGTTCCAGATCTCAGGCTTCAACTTTGACATATCACAGTAGCAATGCAAAGGAACACATAGCAGCTCTTGTTTTCCAAGTGCTTCTTCATGCAAGATTCTTTTTCTCTTGTCCAGTCCAAACTCTGAGGCTCCACAGACATGCAGAGATGCAGACTTAGCTAGGACATACATCGTCCTTGGAGTGCGGAGAGCAATCTGCCCTCTCCTTCCACTGTTCCGAGCTCTCAAAGGAAAACTGCGTACTCTGCACTCTTCAGAGAACCACTTTGACGGTCAGAGACCTGGTGACAGCATCCAGTGTGTCCATTGACACCAATTCCTTACAGAAAAGTTTAAATTCCTGCAATTCTTCGTTAAAACACAGGAAGACAACTAAGTGTAAAAATATCCAATCTCTTCTGGAACACTTGGCATCTCTTTTATTCATTTTCACTCTTTGGATTATGGTACAAATATTTGCAGTCTGAGTATACTAGTCCTTCACTCTTGGATTGAGGAGATCTGTTTAAACTGGAGACTGGCACAAAGCTAGACAGTTTGTGGAATCCATCTGAGGTTAAATTCTCCATCTCCAGAGATTCCAGTCTACAAAAGACAGCCCACCAAGGCTATGAAACCATCCCATAAGAGCCCTGGTATGCCAGATATTCTTGGTGTTAAGCATACTAGTATTGATCTCCCCCAAATCTCACCTCTTTGGTACTCAATGGTAAGGGACAAGGACAACATTCTCTTCCTTAACGGTCAACACTAATGCTTTGCTGCAGATGAAGCCAAGTCTAACCATAATGCTATACCACAAACAGGAGTGTCTTCTAGGTCTTTTACTAGAGTAGTACCAATCGCAATAGGCAGGAAGTAGCTCTTTTACTCTACCAGCTTAGTTCTAAAAAGAAAGTATTCTCCAGTCACTGACAAAGAAATAAGCCTAACACCTCTAAGAAGGAACAATTTCAGCTGGGATGTCAATATTAAGATGTTTTCAAACACTCAAAGTCTTTACTGGCAATATTTACTGTCCCTAAATCTTCACAGGTAAAAATCCTGATCTCACAGTACAAGTCGTCTGTACTATAGCCTGCTCCTTCCCTCAATACAGCCAACACTCTTCTCCAGAGAATTTGTAGTATGTATCTTTATGGAAAAACAGAGTCCCCTCTAAGCGCCACACTCAGTGCCCAGAGATGTCTCCCTAGTGCTCTGCTTAAAAGAACGGTGCTGGCTTTACATCACTCTGGAGACCCACTTGACTGACAACACTGATCATGGATCTTCCTCAGCAGTCTGCTTCTCCGTATTACCAGCTGTTGCCAGTCCATCCAGTGAGGGTGTTACATAGCACACTGTGTCTGTTAATAAGATTTTAGAACATGATCCCTAAAATCAAAAAGTCCCGTGAAATTCTGCTTTCTGGAGCGTTCAGCTTCATATCTTGTGGTTAGCAAATATTGCTACAAAGCATGAACATCCAGAGGGATGCTTGGTACACTTAAGAACCCCAGCCAGAAAGGAAACCTGTGGGATCATTGCAGAGATTACTCCAAGGCTGTCTGGGAAAGACAAGAGTAGGAGTCTAAGTTTTAAATCCACCATTAAAGTAGTAATGGATATGGTGACATGAGTAACACAAAACAGTCAGATATCTAACAGTCAGCATTCAAAGCAAATAGCAGATTTTTTTTCCCCACCAAAACTAAGATTTTGTTTAGATCAAACTCCTCCATAAGTAGCAGCGGGTCACGCAGCTGGTAACCCATTGCTACATAACATTAGAGAGAAGTGACAGAAAACACAAAGCATGAAGCAGCACAGGACACAGCGCCCCACTGAAAAATGCTAGTCAAAAATATGATGACACGAACACATGTGCACCCCTAAAATGAGATCCCTCACAAATAAGAATGCTAGATGAAATGCAGAAGGCTGCAGAATGTCTAAGAAACAAAATGAACAAATCCCCCCCAAAACAGAACTGATATAATATTTAAAAGTGAAAAATAAATAAAATGTATGAAGAAATGCAGCAGGAAAGGAGACAGCAACAGGGTCTTACTAAATGGTATCTTACTCAACATGGCCCTGGAAGATAGCCTGTTCCAACTCCACGGAATCAGGATTATGCAGGTGGTTACAGGCTGCATCAGGAAAGCAGCTGTTCTCCCTAGCATGCCCCATCCAGGAGCAAGACATATTCTTACATCTGAATTTGGCTAAAAGTTACTGCTCATATCACTCCATGGCTAATTCTCCCACAGTCTGGAAATAAGAGAAGTGGAAAAAAACAGAAAAGCGTACAGACTTCAGCAATGTTTGGAATATAGGAGACACACCCTTCCCCCTAGCAGGCAAAAAAGTTATCCACACAAACCTCACAGCTGCGTTTATCACCAATATGAGTATACTAGAGAAGAGACCAGAAGAATAAGCAAGTTTTCTTTTTTTAAAAAAAAAACCTACTCATTACTTTTCTTCTTTTCTATATATAAGTGCCTTCTAAAACACTTTATGCTTGATAAAGAAATCTCTGGAAATTCCTTCACTACATTTATTCCACAATTTTAGTAACAGTTCACATTATTTAGAATCCAAATTAGTCACACTGGAAGATATCTGAAAAGCGTAGTTGTTTCTTTTTCAGTTTGCAAATTTCAAAAAAATCTTCACTGCTTTTAGACAGACTTATGCATCATACTGATTAATCAGTAAAGAGCCACCATTTATAAGATTGTATCTCAGCAGAATAAAATGGTTAGTGCTTCATCAGAGTTGAGCTATGAGGATCAAGTAAGGGCATTACTATGTAAAGCAATAAGGTGGGGGGAGGAGGGAGGGAGGGAGGAAGGAAGAGGAATGAAAGCATTTAATAGGTGAAATATTTGGATATTTAACTTTTCTTTTTACACCCTAGCTAGAGAGCTATTCTTGAGAGACAGATTAGCACACCCTAATATTAACTATGATTCAAGTTCATCCTCATTTCTCGAGGTTTTTTTTTCTTCCTACTACCGTTTTTAAAGGGTCAGATGAACCATGGCTTTTGTTTGCTTCTGTTGGGTCCTTTTTCTATCAATATTTCTGCTTATAAGCCTGTTAAACTAAAGCCATTTTGCATGGATCTATGCCATCATGAGCCTCACTGAATGCAGAGGAGTTTAGCAGTTCATGAAGATCACACAAGTCACAGAAATTCAGAAGTATTTGAGGTGAAGTCCATTTTTTCCTTCAATAAGATGGCTGAAATGGCTTCATAAACCATGTATGCTGTTACCATAAGATTTTATGGTTTTAATAAAAACCTGTTTTCATGAAGATGAATTTTAAACTATTTCTGCTTTACACTGCTTAAAGTAGGATAAGAACAGAAAAGAAAGCCTGTGAACTTCATTATCCTAATCACCAAATCCCTCCAGGTTCTCTGATGCTTGAACATCAGCCTCAACACCAACTAGTTCTCTTCCAAATACTAACCCATGAGATTAGATTTTCGTGTTCCCCCTGAGTATCTTCATAAGCTCAGTAAACTAAGTTTTATTAGTATCATTTTCACAACGCTTAGTATTTTCTATTCCGTTATCATCACCAGCAGGAAGGAGACAGTCCATGCTGACACCAAATCGCCGTGATTTTTATCTGAAAGCCAGTGTGCACAAACTGCTTACAAGTTTGCACACACTTTTAATCTTGTATTTCACTGATGACATTCATAATAGATACATTGTCCAACTGTCTACATTTACTGAGTGCTTACATGCTTCAGGTTCCTCTATGTCTAATTAGCCTTAAGAACGTGCAGTCCAGAAGCGATTTCTTAGTTTCTATAGAGTAACTGCCAAGAATTTTATTTTGGAGGTTTAGGCATTTTTTTAATTTTACTTCAGAAGTAAACAAAACCATTCCCTTCACCAAATTCTACTTCCTGGCAGGGTCTACAGACAGTATTGCTGAAAAGTTTGTGTAAAAGATATTTACTCCAGATTTCCAAGACAGCACTTGCAAATAATCAGATTCTTGATACAAACAAAGAGCGCAGCTAACAGAGGCAGCGAACAGACACAGCAGTTTGCACAGCAGTTTGCGCAGAAGGGTGCACGAAGGTACCTTCGTTCCTGTTCCCTGTGGTGTACGCTTCCTCAAGTATGGTTGTGACACGCCGCACAGCGCGTTCCCCAGTGGCTGTTGGAGTTGCTGTGTCAGAGGCTGGGACCCAGACCGACCCTCTGACAGTAGATGCAGCTCTCCAGGTCTCAGGCTGCAGGGAGTGCTTGGGGCCTCTCCGGGAGGCCTGGGCTGGCAGTCAGCTCTCCTGCAGGAGGTGTGCTGCTGTTGGCGAGCTGTGTCATCAGGTAAGGGAGTTACAGGAGGAGGTCAGTAGGCTGCGCAGCATCCGAGAAGTGGAGCAAGAGAAGATAGACAGGGTATTCTCAGAGACTGTGCAGCTTCGGGAGTCCCAACCCCTCACAGCAGTGGAGTTGCCAGAGGGCTCTGTGCCGTGTGAAACGGTACATCATAACACCACAGAAGGAGGCTGGAAACTGGTCACTGCTCGTGGGAGGAGAAAGGCTCCTACTCCTCCCAAAGACTTGCAGCTGAAGAACAGGTTTAGTGCCCTCCAGGATGAGGAGGAGATGGGCATGGCTGCAAGGGAAGTACCTGGGACAACAGACCCTGTGCCTTGCCGGAACCCCCAGAAGAAGCGGCGGGTGATTGTTGTGGGGGACTCCCTGCTGCAGGGGACGGAGGCATCTATCTGCCGACCTGACCTCATGTCTAGAGAGGTTTGTGGCCTGCCAGGAGCTCATGTGAGAGACGTCATGGAAAGACTGCCAAGGCTTGTCCACGCTTCAGACTATTACCCACTGCTGCTCTTCCATGTGGGCGCTAACACCACCAAGGGCAAACTGGAGACCATCAAGCAGGATTTCAGAGCTCTGGGAATGGTGGTCAAGGGTCTGGGAGCCCAGGTCATCTTCTCCTCAATCCTGCCAGTGAGGGGGATGGATGAGAGGAGGAGGAGATGGACTTTCCAAGTTAACGACTGGCTGCGCCACTGGTGTTGGCAACAGGGTTTTGGTTTCTACGACCATGGGACCCTGTTTGAAGATCGACAACTGCTGGGGAGAGATGGGATCCACCTCACGAGGCGGGGCACGTGGGTCTTTGCCAACAGGTTGGCCAACCTGGTAAGGAGGGCTTTAAACTAGGAAGGACGGGGGAAGGGGAGAGTTATAGTGCCAGGGTAGTTGGCAAAAGACAGCTCAAGTCAGGACGCCTCCAGCAGGTGAATGCAGCCAGGGAAGTGCGCATGGGATGTGGCTATGGAGGACCCTCTTGTGTCCCTCCTGGGAAACCTGCATGCTCGATCACCTCTCTGAAATGCCTGTACACCAATGCACGCAGCATGGGGAACAAACAGGAAGAACTAGAGATGTGTGTGCGGTCGCAGGGCCATGATCTCATTGCCGTTACAGAGCCATGGTGGGATAGCTCGTGTGACTGGAGTGCCGTCATGGATGGCTACGTGCTTTTTAGGAAAGACAGGCCAGGAAAGCGAGGTGGTGGAGTTGCTCTTTATGTGAGAGAGCAACTGGAATGTATTGAGCTGTGCCTAGGGGTGGATGAAGAGTGAGTCGAGAGCTTATGGGTAAGGATTAAAGGGCAGGCTAGCATGGGTGACACTGTTGTGAGTGTTTACTACAGGCCACCTGATCAGGAAGAGGAAGTCGATGAGGCCTTCTACAGACAGCTGGAAGTAGCCTCACGATCCCAGGCCCTGGTTCTCATGGGGGACTTCAACCACCCTGATATCTGCTGGAAAGACAACACAGCTAGGCACAAACGGTCCTGGAGGTTCCTGCAGAGCACTGGTGACAACTTCTTGACACAGGTGGTGGAGGAGCCAACAAGGAGAGGTGTGCTGCTGGACCCCTACTAACAAACAAAGAAGGACTGGTGGAAGATGTGAAGGTCAGGGGCAGCCTTGGCTGCAGTGACCATGAGATGGTGGAGTTGAGGATCCTGCGAGGAGGAGGCAGGGCACTAAGTAGGATCGCAACCCTGGACTTCAGGAGAGCAAACTTTGGCCTCTTCAGGGACCTACTTGGAGGAATCCCATGGGTTAGGGCCCTAGAAGGAAGGGGCGTTCAAGAGAGCTGGTTAATATTCAGACATCACCTCCTCCAGGCTCAAGAGTGGTGCATCCCTATGAGTAGGAAGTCAAGCAAAGGAGGCAGGAGACCTGCATGGATGAGCAAGGAGCTCCTGGCAAAACTCAACCAGAAGAAGGAAGTATACAGAAAGTGGAAAGGGGGACAGGCCACTTGGGAGGAATATAGGAACGTTGTCAGAGTATGCAGGGATGCGACGAGGAAGGCTAAGGCCCATTTGGAATTAAATCTGGCAAGAGATGTCAAGGACAACAAGAAGGGCTTCTTCAAATACATCAGTAGCAAGAGGAAGACTAGGGAAAATGTGGGCCCTTTGCTGAATGGGGTGGGTGCCCTGGTGACGAAGGATGCAGAGAAGGCAGAGTTACTGAATGCCGCCTTTGCTTCAGTCTTTTCTGCTCAGGCCAGCCCTCAGGAATCCCAGACCCTAGAGGCAAGAGAGAGAGTCTGGAGAAAGGAAGACTTTCCCTTGGTCGAGGAGGATCAGGTTAGAGATCATTTAAGCAAACCTGACACCCACAAATCCATGGGCCCCCATGGGATGCACCCACGAGTGCTGAGGGAGCTGGCGGATGTCATTGCTAAGCCACTCTCCATCATCTTTGAAAAGTCATGGAGAACAGGAGAGGTGCCTGAGGACTGGAAGAAAGCCAGTGTCACCCCAGTCTTCAAAAAGGGCAAGGAGGAGGACCCAGGGAACTACAGGCCAGTCAGCCTCACCTGCATCCCTGGAAAGGTGATGGAGCAGCTCATCCTGGAGGCCATCTCCAAGCACGTGGAGGACAAGAAGGTGATCAGGAGTGGTCAGCATGGCTTCACCAAGGGGAAATCATGCTTAACCAATCTGATAGCCTTCTCTGATGGAATGACTGCCTGGGTAGATGAGGGGAGAGCAGTGGATGATGTCTACCTTGACTTCAGCAAGGCTTTTGACACTGTCTCCCATAACATCCTCATAGGGAAGCTCAGGAAGTGTGGGTTAGATGAGTGGACAGTGAGGTGGACTGAGAACTGGCTGAATGGCAGAGCTCAGAGGGTTGTGATCAGCGGCACAGAGTCTAGTTGGCGGCCTGTAGCTAGCGGTGTCCCCCAGGGGTCAGGACTGGGTTCGGTCTTGTTCAACTTCTTCATCAGTGACCTGGATGAAGGGACAGAGTGCACCCTCAGCAAGTTTGCTGACGATACCAAACTGGGAGGAGTGGCCAATACCCCAGAGGGCTGTGCTGCCGTTCAGAGAGACCTGGACAGGCTGGAGAGGTGGGCGGAGAGGAACCTCATGAAGTTCAACAAAGGCGAGGGCAGGGTCCTGCACCTAGGGAGGAATAACCCCCATGCACCAGTACAGGTTGGGGGCTGACCTGCTGGAAAGCAGCTCTGCGGAGAAGGACCTGGGAGTGCTGGTGGACACCAAGTTGACCATGAGCCAGCAATATGTGGCCAAGAAGGCCAATGGTATCCTGGGGTGCATTAGGAAGAGTGTTGCCAGCAGGTCGAGGGAGGTGATCCTCCCCCTCTACTCAGCCCTGGTGAGGCCCCTTTTGGAGTACTGCATCCAGTTCTGGGCTCCCCAGTACAAGAGGGATGTGGCACTACTGGAACAAGTCCAGCGAAGGGCTACAAAGATGATTAGGGGACTGGAGCATCTCTCTTGTGAGGAAAGACTGAGAGAGCTGGGCCTGTTTAGCCTGGAGAAGAGAAGGCTGAGAGGAGATCTTATCAACGTGTACAAGTATCTGAAGGGAGGGTGTCAAGAGGATGGGACCAGACTCTTTTCAGTGGTGCCCAGTGACAGGACGTGAGGCAACGGGCACAAACTGAGACACAGACAATTCCATCTGAACATGAGGAAAAACTTCTTCACTGTGAGGGTGCCAGAGCACTGGAACAGTTTGCCCAGAGAGGTTGTGGAGTCTCCTTCTCTGGAGATATTCAAAACATGCCTGGATGCGATCCTGTGCAATGTGCTCTAGGTGACCCTGCTTGAGCAGGGGGGGTTGGACTAGATGATCTCCAGAGGTCCCTTCCAACCTCAACCATTCTGTGATTTAATGAAAAAGTAGTATGTAGTGGAGAAATATTTATCCACTGTATTGTTACTGTTGCAGGAACTTGGAAAGTTTCATTTTTGGACTACTTAACTGTATCTTTGTGAGCTTAGTTAAAAGAAAGAGGGGGGAAGATGTTTTGTGTTTGTGGGGTAGGTATTGTGTGGATTCCCATTGCCACTTCAGTGTGTAATAGTCTCTATTTTGGGTTTAAGTTTCACAAGAACAAGTCCTGACCCTCCTGGCAAATTCAGTTTTGTATGTAGCAAGAAGCTGGTGTGGGGAAGAGTTTTGTTTGCCCCTGGAATCCCATTGCCCATTTGTCCAAAAATTTGTCACATTGCAGTACTGTTTTGCTGTTCTTCAAAGGGTAATGTCCATTACTAGTCATTAATTACTTGAACAAAATCAGAGAGAGAGACTCGCCAGAAGAGATAAGATGCAGGGAGACTGATGGAGAACGGGCTTTGAGATTAGACTTCTGCTTGATTAGTTGTGTAATCCAAACTAATTTCTTTGTTACAGACAACCTGTGATTTATCTGCATGAAAAACAAAGCAAAAATGTGAAACTATAGTGGAGGACTACTACTGATGGGTGGTGGGTTTTTATTTTAATTTTGCTTTTTTTTGTTTTATGGTTAGGGGAAATATCATTATTTTAGTCTACAGTAAGATTATATCTAGAAAGTTGTCTTGGGATCCAAACTGTAAAAACTTAAACCTCAATTTTCCAGTGATCCTCATTAGTTCGAAGATTGTTGTATGGATACCGGTTATTGTTACCCTGACATTTACTGGAAGGATGCCTCCCCCCTATGATTGCCCGCTTAGTCTTGATGATTATTTGCTTTTTAAACATTTGGACATGGATCTGTTGGCTTGTACTAATAATATGTTGTTATCCTTTTTTGAGTGCACTTTAAAGTTGCAAGATACCCTTTTAAAGTAGTACCTTTGTTGCATATTTTTTAGTATTTATGTACTAACCTGATAATACGCTACTGCTGAATAGAAGTCTCTCTCAAGGGCAGGGCAGCTCTGTACTACTGTCATGCTTGAAAACGAACTCAGTGGAACATTTTGTTCCCTTCAGTTTTCTGCCGTGTATGCCTGCAGCATGGATAAATACCACTTTCTGGAAGTCACTTCAAAAAAAAAAAAAAAAAAAAGTTTTGAAGACATCAAGTATATAGTTAGTTGACTAGTAAAACTTCCCGACAAGTGTATCTAGATGCCAGTTGTAGCTTCCATTGGTGTGAATGTCCCAAATATGTAAAGGGAGGAAAATTAAAGCTTAATTATTTGCAATTCTGGGAGCTGGACTTGAATCCTTTCTGTGTGTCAAAAGGAGAGTGAAAATCATTAATGAAACCTGATTGGAAATTTTTTTTTTTTTCTAAAGTAGACCTGCATGGCAGGAGTAAAATTGGTGGAAGTGAAAGCGTGCTGCCAATCATTTATGTGAAAATACCATTATTTCTGCTGCTAGTAACTTGAAAACATGTAATCTTAAAAGCTTTTGGGGCAATAACCTTGGGAGGGGGGAAGGTAGAATTCCTGTGAGAATCTGTAACAAGACTGCTAAAATAAGAAGCCAGTATGCACCTACAATGTGTTAAAAGAAAAATTGTATTATGTGGGGTCAGGTGACACAGTGGTTGCCTTATAAAATGCTAACTTAAAGCTTAAAAAAAAGTTAAAATAAGGTTCCATAACTTCTAATTTAGTTCATTGTACTCAATGCAGAATTTGCCAGAAATTTTGTAATCTCTGCGATACATGAGGTCAGCCCAGATGACTGTGGTGGTTATACTTCCTCACCACATTTTAGTCACAGATTAGGCCTAGAAGGAACTTTCTGAACACTTCAAACCAAGATCACTTGTGGCAGAAGGCTAAAGATTTGCTAAAGTGTCAAGCTGTTAGTTCGGTATGACTTCACATGCTGGCATTCTCAAGCTGCAGGGTGCGTGCCTGTGTTTTTGAGCAAAAGCTTAGCACACTTGATGTCAGCAGTTTTCAAACTTGTGATTGAAGCTCCCTTCTTTTCTGTAGGTTTGTTCCTCTGCTGCTCTTCCTCCAGCACCCAGCAGTTGTTAAACAAAGGGAGAAAGAGGAAGCAGTGGGTCGCAGCTGTGTCACTGGCCCTGCCTGGCGAGCGGAGCTGGAGCCCCGAAGCATCTTGCAGCTCTTGCTCTCTGGTACAGAGATGGGAAGAGATGGAGCTGAAGCTGTGCTAGACTCCCTGCCCATGCTTCCCTCCCCCAGCGTGGGGTGGTCAGCAGTAACCAAAATACCTGCTTGCTTCCATTCCCGGGCATACGGCACGCGCTTGCTTTTGACCTGCCAGCTGCTGTGGGGACAGGCGTAGTATTACGCCGGGCACGTGGGGACTTTCTCGTGATGCATTCTGTGCCACCACTCCTATCTGCATGGTAGGAAAGAGAGTAGCTTGTGCTCTTCACATGACAAAAGTAGCGTGGATTTCTTGAAGGCATGTGCCTTTTAGCAACCAGTTGTCACTGTTTCAAAACTTTTAAAGGATCTTTTCCAAACTCAGGATGTCTGCATCTTTACATGATGTAGGTCTACATTTAATTCATGAAAATCATCCACATTTTTTGTCCTTTTTAAAATGTGCAGTAGAGGAATAAAACGTGCACTGGGAACAGGATTTGAAAATGGATATTGTTACAGTGGTTGGAAGACTGCGGAAGGGACATAGTCAAAAAGCTGAGGGAGAACAGGATAGCATACATGTAACCATATTAATATTTGAGCTGTGAGGAGGGTTCTGGAGTATACATATTAAGACATTTTAGGTGTTCTTTCCAACAGTGTAACACTAGACTTCATTGTCATATCCCTTTTTTTCCCCCCATTGTTTTAAATCTTATTTTAAAATAATGCATTTGGAGCAACTGATTGCTTACTCTGGTGTTTGGGGTACTTAAAATATTGGTATAGGGGGTGAAACAGGCACCTGAAAAACTTGTTCTTGAAGTGGAGAATGGAAAAATAACATTTGCTGTGATAGCTTTTTCTAAATTTAAAACGTTAGCAGTCAGCTGACGGTATTGAGGAATATGTAGTCAGTGGAAATCTTCACTGGTCCTACTGGTGACATGGGTGACTGGTGTACATGGATTATTCAAAATTTATACAGAAGCCACAAGATTCTTTTTAAAAGGAAAAAAAGAAAGACTTGTCCGACTAATTAATCCTAATACTGTCCCTCCCCTGTCCCCAGGTTTCACAGAATCACAGAATGGTTGAGGTTGGAAGGGACCTCTGGAGATCATCTAGTCCAACCCCCCCTGCTCAAGCAGGGTCACCTAGAGCACATTGCACAGGATCGCATCCAGGCATGTTTTGAATATCTCCAGAGAAGGAGACTCCACAACCTCTCTGAGCAAACTGTTCCAGTGCTCTGGCACCCTCACAGTGAAGAAGTTTTTCCTCATGTTCAGATGGAATTGTCTGTGTCTCAGTTTGTGCCCGTTGCCTCGCGTCCTGTCACTGGGCACCACTGAGAAGAGTCTGGTCCCATCCTCTTGACACCCTCCCTTCAGATACTTGTACACGTTGATAAGATCTCCTCTCAGCCTTCTCTTCTCCAGGCTAAACAGGCCCAGCTCTCTCAGCCTTTCCTCACAAGAGAGATGCTCCAGTCCCCTAATCATCTTTGTAGCCCTTCGCTGGACTTGTTCCAGTAGTGCCACATCCCTCTTGTACTGGGGAGCCCAGAACTGGATGCAGTACTCCAAAAGGGGCCTCACCAGGGCTGAGTAGAGGGGGAGGATCACCTCCCTCGACCTGCTGGCAACACTCTTCCTAATGCACCCCAGGATACCATTGGCCTTCTTGGCCACATATTGCTGGCTCATGGTCAACTTGGTGTCCACCAGCACTCCCAGGTCCTTCTCCGCAGAGCTGCTTTCCAGCAGGTCAGCCCCCAACCTGTACTGGTGCATGGGGGTTATTCCTCCCTAGGTGCAGGACCCTGCCCTCGCCTTTGTTGAACTTCATGAGGTTCCTCTCCGCCCACCTCTCCAGCCTGTCCAGGTCTCTCTGAATGGCAGCACAGCCCTCTGGGGTATTGGCCACTCCTCCCAGTTTGGTATCGTCAGCAAACTTGCTGAGGGTGCACTCTGTCCCTTCATCCAGGTCATTGATGAAGAAGTTGAACAAGACCGAACCCAGTCCTGACCCCTGGGGGACACCGCTAGCTACAGGCCGCCAACTAGACTCTGTGCCGCTGATCACAACCCTCTGAGCTCTGCCATTCAGCCAGTTCTCAGTCCACCTCACTGTCCACTCATCTAACCCACACTTCCTGAGCTTCCCTATGAGGATGTTATGGGAGACAGTGTCAAAAGCCTTGCTGAAGTCAAGGTAGACATCATCCACTGCTCTCCCCTCATCTACCCAGGCAGTCATTCCATCAGAGAAGGCTATCAGATTGGTTAAGCATGATTTCCCCTTGGTGAAGCCATGCTGACCACTCCTGATCACCTTCTTGTCCTCCACGTGCTTGGAGATGGCCTCCAGGATGAGCTGCTCCATCACCTTTCCAGGGATGCAGGTGAGGCTGACTGGCCTGTAGTTCCCTGGGTCCTCCTCCTTGCCCTTTTTGAAGACTGGGGTGACACTGGCTTTCTTCCAGTCCTCAGGCACCTCTCCTGTTCTCCATGACTTTTCAAAGATGATGGAGAGTGGCTTAGCAATGACATCCGCCAGCTCCCTCAGCACTCGTGGGTGCATCCCATGGGGGCCCATGGATTTGTGGGTGTCAGGTTTGCTTAAATGATCTCTAACCTGATCCTCCTCGACCAAGGGAAAGTCTTCCTTTCTCCAGACTCTCTCTCTTGCCTCTAGGGTCTGGGATTCCTGAGGGCTGGCCTGAGCAGAAAAGACTGAAGCAAAGGCGGCATTCAGTAACTCTGCCTTCTCTGCATCCTTCGTCACCAGGGCACCCACCCCATTCAGCAAAGGGCCCACATTTTCCCTAGTCTTCCTCTTGCTACTGATGTATTTGAAGAAGCCCTTCTTGTTGTCCTTGACATCTCTTGCCAGATTTAATTCCAAATGGGCCTTAGCCTTCCTCGTCGCATCCCTGCATACTCTGACAACGTTCCTATATTCCTCCCAAGTGGCCTGTCCCCCTTTCCACTTTCTGTATACTTCCTTCTTCTGGTTGAGTTTTGCCAGGAGCTCCTTGCTCATCCATGCAGGTCTCCTGCCTCCTTTGCTTGACTTCCTACTCATAGGGATGCACCACTCTTGAGCCTGGAGGAGGTGATGTCTGAATATTAACCAGCTCTCTTGAACGCCCCTTCCTTCTAGGGCCCTAACCCATGGGATTCCTCCAAGTAGGTCCCTGAAGAGGCCAAAGTTTGCTCTCCTGAAGTCCAGGGTTGCGATCCTACTTAGTGCCCTGCCTCCTCCTCGCAGGATCCTCAACTCCACCATCTCATGGTCACTGCAGCCAAGGCTGCCCCTGACCTTCACATCTTCCACCAGTCCTTCTTTGTTTGTTAGTAGGGGTCCAGCAGCACACCTCTCCTTGTTGGCTCCTCCACCACCTGTGTCAAGAAGTTGTCACCAGTGCTCTGCAGGAACCTCCAGGACCGTTTGTGCCTAGCTGTGTTGTCTTTCCAGCAGATATCAGGGTGGTTGAAGTCCCCCATGAGAACCAGGGCCTGGGATCGTGAGGCTACTTCCAGCTGTCTGTAGAAGGCCTCATCGACTTCCTCTTCCTGATCAGGTGGCCTGTAGTAAACACTCACAACAGTGTCACCCATGCTAGCCTGCCCTTTAATCCTTACCCATAAGCTCTCGACTCACTCTTCATCCACCCCTAGGCACAGCTCAATACATTCCAGTTGCTCTCTCACATAAAGAGCAACTCCACCACCTCGCTTTCCTGGCCTGTCTTTCCTAAAAAGCACGTAGCCATCCATGACGGCACTCCAGTCACACGAGCTATCCCACCATGGCTCTGTAACGGCAATGAGATCATGGCCCTGCGACCGCACACACATCTCTAGTTCTTCCTGTTTGTTCCCCATGCTGCGTGCATTGGTGTACAGGCATTTCAGAGAGGTGATCGAGCATGCAGGTTTCCCAGGAGGGACACAAGAGGGTCCTCCATAGCCACATCCCATGCGCACTTCCCTGGCTGCATTCACCTGCTGGAGGCGTCCTGACTTGAGCTGTCTTTTGCCAACTACCCTGGCACTATAACTCTCCCCTTCCCCCGTCCTTCCTAGTTTAAAGCCCTCCTTACCAGGTTGGCCAACCTGTTGGCAAAGACCCACGTGCCCCGCCTCGTGAGGTGGATCCCATCTCTCCCCAGCAGTTGTCGATCTTCAAACAGGGTCCCATGGTCGTAGAAACCAAAACCCTGTTGCCAACACCAGTGGCGCAGCCAGTCGTTAACTTGGAAAGTCCATCTCCTCCTCCTCTCATCCATCCCCCTCACTGGCAGGATTGAGGAGAAGATGACCTGGGCTCCCAGACCCTTGACCACCATTCCCAGAGCTCTGAAATCCTGCTTGATGGTCTCCAGTTTGCCCTTGGTGGTGTTAGCGCCCACATGGAAGAGCAGCAGTGGGTAATAGTCTGAAGCGTGGACAAGCCTTGGCAGTCTTTCCATGACGTCTCTCACATGAGCTCCTGGCAGGCCACAAACCTCTCTAGACATGAGGTCAGGTCGGCAGATAGATGCCTCCGTCCCCTGCAGCAGGGAGTCCCCCACAACAATCACCCGCCGCTTCTTCTGGGGGTTCCGGCAAGGCACAGGGTCTGTTGTCCCAGGTACTTCCCTTGCAGCCATGCCCATCTCCTCCTCATCCTGGAGGGCACTAAACCTGTTCTTCAGCTGCAAGTCTTTGGGAGGAGTAGGAGCCTTTCTCCTCCCACGAGCAGTGACCAGTTTCCAGCCTCCTTCTGTGGTGTTATGATGTACCGTTTCACACGGCACAGAGCCCTCTGGCAACTCCACTGCTGTGAGGGGTTGGGACTCCCGAAGCTGCACAGTCTCCGAGAATACCCTATCTCTTGCTCATCTAATGATACTAAGCAACTTAGAAGAAACGAGTTTAACATTAAATATTGTTACCAGATGCACTTCTGAAGAAAGAGGAAGCAAAGTAAAAGGGATTAGCCAGAATTCAAACAAAAGCATGTAAGAACACACAAAAAGCATGTTTTTAGATTGCATGCCCCTTTGCAACTTATATTCTGCACCATTTCTTTCTGAATTACAAAACAACACTGATCTCCTGGCTGGAAGTGCTATTATGCTATCAACAGGAAATAATTTTCATCCCCAAGTGTAACCAGCTCTAGAGCAATGTATTGATTCATTAGGAACAAAAAGTATTAAAAATACAGAAAGAGTGGGCAGAAACTATTACAAGTCCAGCTGAGTGATTTATGAAGTCTCTCCCTGGCTACTAAGAAACTCTCTGGCAGAGACTGCACTGACAGTGTAGGGAGCCTCACTTTCTCCTAAGCCTCTAGAGTATCAGTATCTGCTCCTGGATAAAACTGCCGCAAAGTTCAAGCTTACACAATACAGTTAAAACAGAAAAACATTATTTGAGTGGGAGGGCAAGGGGGCAGGCTAGGGAAGGATACCTGCAGCAACTTGATCCTTATGGGTCAACTGCTCCATAAGTCATATTCTCTTCTGTTCAAGATCACCAAAAGCTGTCTCAGAAAAACATACATTCCAGACCACAGAAAAACATAATATTCTAGCTTTCCAGTTTTAACACCCTGTAAGAATTAAAGTCAGTAAATCCTTCATGCTTTGAACCACCAAACAGGACCAACACTTCATGGTACACCCATGGAAATGAGCAAAAAGGCACAATTTTTGTATTTTGTGAAACACTCTTAATATCATACAAACCAACTAATTCACAATAGAATTTAGTTATTTCTTCCATTTTATCCTTCCTACAATTTTGGTTATTTAAATATTTTGTTCAAAGTGGATTTAGAAGATTCAACAACACACTTCTGACAAAAGAATACCAGTTCTTCAAGCTTTATATTTCAGTCAAGTTTTAGTTGCAAGATTTCCCCCATTCATTTTAGTTTTAATACCATGAGGTTGAACATCTTAAAGAGAATATAACCACCTTCTATAAATCTTAGTTAACTTCACTGTTTTTATTCCTCCAGATTCAACATCTACATTCCCTCCCCTATTTCCTCTCTTCACAGTTAAATCTCCCTAATATTCCTACCTAGTGCTAAAGCATGTTATTTTTCCCCATTCTCACCCTACCCCTGTAACTGAATGAACCTAAACTAATTTCTCTGGATATCCAAGACTGTTACATGCTATATCTAGGGATCTGTAATAAAGCATAAAGAAAATTGACCAAGACACCAAAGCTGTTCACTGTTTAGACAACCATCTTTTAGGTACCAAACTTTCTTCAATATATTTTCTAATACCTCATTTTCAAAGACATTAACAGCCATAGTTCTAATCAAAATTAATAAAATTGGGGGTGCTCAAACTACAGATTTATAGTCATTGGTTTTCAAATTAACGATTATAACCACCATAAAACGAAGCTTTATTTGTTTACATCTGAATCTCAATATTTAAATTTAGCTTTGAAAATTACTAAGAATTACTACAGACTGACGGTGTTCTTCTCCAGAGGCCAGTAACTTAGCTGAGGAAAACTCTTGCCATGCTATGAGTAGCACTTAGGAGCTTACGGGCTAACTCTGCTTGTTGTTTTAACCCTGACAACTAACTGTAATGACACACCATTAAATTTAAGCTTCCAAAAGCATTTAACATTTGATTCTGCTGAAAATACAGTTTTACTACATGTTTTGATAATAAAATCACTTTTTCCCCTTGTAGAAATGCATGATGATGCCAGACATATGCTTGTTTTCCAAACAACAACTGTTTAGAGGAAAGAATACTCCTTCTGATGTCCTTGCCAAACACAACATTCTGTGGTTTAAAGAAATCTGATAGTAGGCAGTTCACTGAGCTGAGAGAGTAAGAGGGGGTAAGAGGGGGTTACATTTGGCAAGGCATTTCATGTCTTACATCTACTTCCCTCCATTTTAAGTTTCTATTGGGATGAATGTGGCAGGCAGAAAGAGTATTTTACATCCCTGAGCATTTCCAAAAAAAGCATCCATGGGTTTAGCAGGAATTAGATGAAGCAGAAGTTTATCATAATGCATTTTTCCTAGGAGAATACTAGGCTATAAAAGAAAGTTTGAAAGAGAAGTAAAAAAAAAAAAAGATTTCAGAAGAAATACATAGGAGAGAGTTTGCAGAATGAGGAAGTGAAACAGAAAATCCACATGAGGAAATAACACAAAAAACAGCTTCTTTTTAAAATTCAGGATAAGGAGAAAAGGAGATTGTATTGGGGTTTTCAGCTGCTGTTGCCACAGGCAACAAAAATACTATCTGCCCCCTAAATGTGCTTCTTTCACTGATGCCTCAATAGTTTCAGATTAAAAGCAGAATAGGTAATATTCACAAAGACTGAACTACATACATCATAAGACTATCGTTTCTATATGTTTCAGTATGTCACAATTCAAGACTATTTCAAGCTACTAAAATATTTTACTTTATCCCTCATTAGTATTTCTGGAAATTAATTACTCACAGAAAGAGTAACTGGATCAGTTTACTAAGTAACATAAAATATTCAGTTGTTCTGAAGCAGCTTCTAAGACAAAGGAAGTTCTGCAATTTCCCCTAAATATGGGATTTTAGCTAATGTTTTCCAGCAGTTCTTGCAAATAGAGTTATGAATCCCACTGAACAGAATCTTGCCATCACATACTAAAATACAAAGATTCCTGAAGGCTGCCAAACCTGTTCTAGCATCAGGCCAACTAGTGAGACAACAGTTCAGCCAGCTATGAGTGACCAAGAAAAAAATATTTTCTTCTACTTGACAGTGGGATGCAGAGCACTATGAATTCAGAGGCCCTCAGAATTCGCAGGATGGCAAACAGAATAATGTTATTGCAAAACTTTACCTTCTCCAGTATTCTTAATACTGAACAACTGAACTGAACAACATGGCAAACTTTTTAGAAAAATAAGGTCACAATCCCAAAGATCTCACAGTAGCATTTCAGATGCAGCTATTTCAGGCTTATAAATATCCTGAAGATAAAAACCCAGCTGCTTGTTAGTCTGCCAAAATGAAAGTTTTTCCTGTCATCAGTAGTGCAAATCCAGCATAGAAATTCAGCAATTAGATAGGTCTGTCTTTACAGCAGTACTAGCTTGAGGTATAATTCAGTGTTGCTCCTAATCCAGTCCACACAGTTGTACAGAAATACCTAGCCTGAGTCAAATGATCCTTGAAATTTCAAGATAGGTGGTTCCTCCAGACTGTGAGCTAAAGCACAGTGTTTGACAACATATGCAATGGTTATAAAAGCTACAGTTCATTTGAGGACTGGAAGACTATACCCCAGTGCATTCCCAGATTCTCCTCTGCAAGGCTTTTGAATTTCATCACTTCAACATTCAGGTATTTCGTGCTTGTCACACACAAGCTCACCAACTCTTTACTTGTCACAGCCACTTAAAGTGGCTGCTGCTACGAAACTGTGCAAGACCGTTCAGATCTGCAGAACGGAGAGCTTCACGTACAGCAGCACAGAAGCAAGCTGGCCAAGCTGGAGGAAAACAGGAGCCCCATCTAGAAAAAAAACCAGCTGCGAGAGAAGCACTAGTTCTCAATTCCTCTGTAAGGAGAAAGGCAGGCAAAAAGCAGGTGGTTTTCTGTATACCTACAGGTCTTCCTGTCTAGGACAGCCTAGCAAATACCCTTTTCCTATTATGTTGCTGGATAGCCTGAAACAGACCCCGAACCACTCGTACAACAGTGGCAAGAGGTCCTGTTTAAACATGATTCAGAGCTAAGTGCCACCTCATTTCAGCACCCAAGGTGGCACACACAGAGTTGGAAGTAGTTTCAGTATTCAAACTGTGTGCAAGCAAGCATTAATACAAGTCAGAAAATGCCTTCACGCTCAGTATAAAGTTGAAACAATCAAATACAGGCTTCATATGAAGTGATGTGTTATCTCCTCCATGCTTGCAGCTGTTTAAGCATTCAAAGCAGCAGCCAAACTTCAAAAACAAACAAACAAAAAAACTCAGTATTTTCCCAGGAAATAATTCTGCAATAAGCCTCTGCTGATACGAATTCCAGAGTCCAAAATTCTCTAGAAAACAGAGCAGCAAGCTCTAACTGCCAAAGAACTGAAAAGACACATTTTCACTAAAGCCCAACTTTTAATTCAGAAGTTCAAATTCCTTCATTCACATGTAATGACGCAGAAGGACTTCTCAAATAAACATTTCCAAGGCTGTTTCAAGTTTCAAAACAAAACAAAAGTTTCCCAGGCCTTTCCTTGTAGGACACCAGTCCCCAGTGGTGCTTGTTGTTCTGTTAGGAGAGAATCAAGTCCATGGCAGATGAATGTTTTTCCTCAGCATCATGGAATATTGACCTGTTCCACAAAGGGTTTTCAAAACAAACTCTAAAAATCAATATATCAGTCCCAACATTCATTAGGAATACTGTTAACATGTTCTGGAACATTACTTTTTACTAATATAAAGCGGTTGCCACTAGGAAAATACACAAGATTCCTGGGATCCATCAGCTAAAGAGCTGAGAGCTCAGGTTATGAAGAAAGCACATGTCCTACTGTAATTTAATTTTCCATGTCATAGGAATGTAGAAGAGACTGTTTTCACCTGTCCTGACTCTTCTTCAGAAAGAGTTCTGCATATGAGGGTTATGTACTGCTCACTTGCTTTAAAAGGACTCCCTGGTCAACTGCACACCATTGACCAAAAAGCTACTGTCCTTACCAAACCACAGGGCATCAGAAGCAGAAGACAGAAAATAAGGGTTAGTTAGCCCTTTGGTCAAATGTTTATCTTTCCAACCTCCAAAGGAAGATGTAGCAACAAGAACAGCAGTTCTAGGCTGCAAGTGAGAATTTACTGGAGAGGGGCAAGTGTGCAACAGCTGCATACATCAATTATGACTGCAGGATAACTACAATTTACAAGTACTGTAACAGCAAGTTGAAAAAATTAACAAGTTAAAAACAAGTTAAGTTAAAAAAGTTAACATGTTAAAAAAAACCAAGTTAATAAAGAACAACAATCGAATAAGGGGATGTTCAAACTTCTGCTGGCCATTACAGCCATCAGCATCAGCTCAAACAAGTTGCAGCCCCAGATTCATTTTGAAGCCCAGCTTCTACCAACAGCCCCTGCCAGCGCTATCTCACTCTATACCCAGTGATAAGCTGATAACTGGTTAATCAGTCCATAGAAGAAAGTGCCCATGGTCACAGTTTATGTAACATTCTCCATATATAAACATGACAGTGCTCCAGTAACTCCCAACTTATGTTCATTTTTCTTTACGCACAGCCTTCCACTATGTCTGCTTTGCACTGGCAGCTACACTTGCATAGGATACTTTTTGATAAGATTACACAGGCTTTTTGCAGCCTTCACTGATGTGGTTCTTAGCTCAGTTTTAGTTTCTATGAATACACAAACAATAAGAGGAAATATTTTTACATCTGCCTACTACAGGCAGATGATTTTTTGTTACATTAGCACAATGTACTGCTTCAGGGATCTCAGAAAACAACCTCACAACCCAAGGATACAGACACACAAGCATCCACTAACTCTTTAGTTTCCCATGTCCTATTGAAAACCTAATTTGGCTATCTGTACTTGGCTTCTAAATGCATGGGATCGTCTCTTCATGTACATTGTATGCAGCACATAGAGACAGCAGCGTTTAAGAAACCCTTACTGTCTTCAGTTGGCCAAGCACATGTGGTAAAGCTAGTCTCAACTGGCTTGGAGTATGACTGAATTTTCTTTTGTCAGGTATTCAGTTGCACAAGCGAGGCCAGCCGACTAGAGTCGTCTCCTGCTGAAGGCAAACACCCCACTAACATCCCTAACACTGGAAAGAGAAGATGCTAACATGCTCCAGATCAGAAGCTTCTGATTTCCAAATTATTCTGTCATCATCCACACTGCACATGTCACCCCTAAGGCCTGCCCGATGATATTATTACGTTAATACCTTTGATGTTACACATCCACTGTTGATGTATTTATTCCATCAATGACAACAGCACAACTCTGGAAACCTCTGCGTCTAACTCTGTTCTCCACCAACACATTAGGAACATTGAACAGGCTTAATAATGAAGTAAGCAAGCTAATTTTACCCATAATACTGTCATGCTACAAGCAAACTAATTACCCAGCAACTTAAAAGGACAAGACAGTAAAGAAGCCTTTTCTGACGAACAGTGCCAGCAACCGGCAGATACCAGCAGAAGAGGGCAAGCTCCTCGCAGTTCCTGAGAGGTGCTGACCCCCACAGAAATTACAGCCCCACTGCTAGTACTCCTAGCTATGCATTATATTAATATGCATATTAAGGCCCACTATTAAGCACCTGTGACCATAGTCTTGAAATTCCAGTACACATACTGACATGATAGAGCTCTATTAATTTTTATCACGTATCACCATTCCACACATTGTGTATAAGCCGCTAGCAGAGTCTCCTCAGGAAAGTTCATTACTACCTTCTCTGGGTGACTGGTTGCTACTAAAAAAAAAAGGATCATTTTTCATACCTTGTACATCGTTTCTGTATTCAAAGATAACACGTTAAATATATCACTTCATAACATGAGCAGAAGTAGAGGATTACCATGCCAAGAAAATACGCTATCAGCCCAATTCCTACCAAGCAGATAGAAGTGTTCCTTGAACAAGGAATCTCTTCAACATGTTAACAGCAGGACAGCAAGACAGTGTTAAGTACTAAGAGGCTTCTACTCATACCAACCCAGCAATAAGACTACATAAAGCATCCTTTGAGGCACGGCCATTCAAACAGAACACCAAGTTAAGTCATAGTAGCCTCCACACCTTACTAGCATAGCCCCAGTCCAAACAGAAGCCTGTTTTAATATTAAACAGTTCAGCAAACAGCTTAAATATAAACAAAAATACAAAACCAAAAATAAATATAAACAAAATACAATTAAATGTGCTCACAGATGAGCCAGGCAGGTGAAAACATGACAACAGTACCTTAGAAAGACTGAAGGAACCAGTTTCAAGAAAATGTTAAAGTAAAAAAACCCCCAAAAAACAGTAGATTACAGGAAAATACTTCGGTATTCTTTAAATACCAGACAGCATCAAATACAGACTAACTGAAATTTCAAATGTCTGAAAAATTATAGTCATCAGCAATACTTGTTACCAAGCTAGAGGAAAAATTATTTTATCTATCAGTTTCATTTAGATCATGCATTAAACAGTATTTTCACTATTTACAATATACTTTCCTTCCCAGTTTTGAAGTCCTATCAGCAAACAGCACAAGGCTGACAGAGGACTTGGGAATCACTGTAGTATCTAAAACTCTAAAACAAATGCATATTCAGAGACAAAAAACATTCATGGACAGAAATTCATAATTACAGCAGCCAAACAAACCTTAAGGCTGCTGTTACAACAGGAAATGTATAATCATGGCATACACGTCAAAAATCAGTCTCATTTAAACTTAATGGTGATGAATATTTATCATTAATGTGAATTTAGCTGTGCATATCACTGTAAATGAACAATGCTCGAGATGTTCAAAGAGTGAAAGAAATTACTTTAAAGCTTCTGTATCAGACCAACTTCAGCAATAGGGATCTGCAACAAAAGGTCGTGCTGAAGAAAAACCAGTGAAATAGAGTTCTGATTTATGGAATTAGAAAGAAAACAAGTCAGACTGTAATTCTCTGCACATTTAAACATCTCTCTCTTTCTTCTTCTCTTGTCCTGGAGAAAAACACACTTAAGTCAACCTAAAATTCCGGTTTTGACAGATTAATGGAAGTTAAGACTGCCTTAGTACAGACTACTCCTATTTTTAATCAACCATGATAACTACAAAATATGAACTTAGAACAGATTCAAATTACCACTGATATCTATACATACTTTATCTATGCCACTTAACAGCATTTTAAATTTGTATCATATTCTGAAGACTCTTATAAAATCTAAATATCTGCAGAACATAGGATTAATTCAAGAACTAAAGCAAAAATATTTGTACAATGGCCATGTCCAAGACAAAACAAACGCTTAGCCAATTTCTAACTCAGCACTCAATAGTCTTTGTGCCAGTTCTTTCCAATACTTCTGATAAAAAAAACAAAAATCTTTTGCAATAAAAGTTGCAATTATGAATGTTCAGAAGAAAACATACACATTTGAAATATAATCTGCTTTGTAGCATGCAAGCGATGGGGAAATATTCTGCTTTACAATGTTCCTATGTTTTCAACAGACTATCTTCTGAGTTTAAAAAAACACCAACATAAATCAAGTTCAAGTTGAATACCCCCCAATTTAAAACATAAAAGATGATTAACTCAGTTACAATATGCCTTCTCAAGTAGCTACCAACAGCTATTCAAAAAAGATGTTTTATAAGTTTGGTAGAAAGACACTTAATAGAACCACAGTTCGTCCTATATCTTGACCCTTATGGCCTTAATTTGGCTGTCACGCACACTGATGACAAGAAAAAGATAGTATTTATAATCAACAGGTAAGAAAGAGCTACAAAAATCCTGAAAAAGAATAAGAAAAATTCCAGCAAATGGAAAGGTCTACCAAAAAACCCGAACACATACAGCAATTGACTCTAGACCCTTGGCAAACACTATTAGATATAAAAGAATATATTAGGTAACAATAGTTTAATGGCAGAATATTTTAGTTTATGTCAAACAAACTGATTTGTGAAGTTTGTAAATGAAGAATACTTGTAAATCCCCAAGAAAAATAACTTGGGGTTTGTTTTCAAAAAAAACAAGCAAACTCAATGCATAGCTACCATATTAGCAAGCCTTCAACAAAAAGTTCTCCAGCAACCTCATCTGCCAAAAATAAATAAATAAAGCATGCTGAGCTCCTAGTTTACACTTTAAATGAGCACAAAGACTTCCATTTTGATCTTCAGCTGTCTTTACTGACAAATTTCTTAACTTTTTCCCAAATGCGCTGTTCCTCCCTTTGGCAGAGATGACATCTACTAGCAACTAAAAATGTTTCAGCAATCTGAGTTTCAAATAGAGGGGAAAAAAAACACACTCCTTTTCCAGCTAAAAAAAAATCCCAGTGCTGTATTTCAACATCTTGTATAAAAGGCTGGTTTCTGAACTGTTAGATCTACCAATTTCCAGCAATTTTTAAATAACAGTAAGTGTGAAGGAAAGCATTCACAAGTTAAAGCAAGTCAAACAAATAAATCTGGTGTAGCTTCATATTATTTCATTATAACCTCTAAACACACACTAAATTCTCAGAGAGAATGTAAGTACTACAGCAGTTCTACACAGAGCTAAGACTCAGGATGCCTCAGTGTAATTCTTAGCCCAGTCACTGATTTTCTTTTACTATAGGTACTCTGTATCTGAGTGCTCCAAAGAGATCAGAAATTAATACTCACCTTTTACCTCTTTCTCTGCCTGTTCTAATATAAGAATAAGCCCTTTGGGGCAGTTACTATCTATGACCTGTACCGCTACGCATACAAGGAAGCTCCTGAATGCAATACACAATTGTACAGACACTGGAAAACACATACTTGTAAGCTGATCCTACTAATGATCTTCATACACACTTTAAACTGGAGAACTAGAACATGAGCATGAAAAAAAACAACTTCTCCCAATCAGTACTGTAAAAGGACATCTTTCTGCTACTGAAGCAGCAAACAAAATTCAGTATCATTTATAACAATTACCCACTGGACACGCATCGCCTAGTTAGGAACTTGCACTAGCAGTGTAATTCATCTGACCTACATCCTATCACTCCACGTCCTATGCAACAAAAAAAAAACATAGCTATGACCATGAGAAGTCCTGATATCTTAATTGGTGCCACATCTGAATCAGGAAGGTACTGATGTAACACCTTTGAAATAAGAAAGGCCAAAAAATTATATATCACACAACCTATCTCAGATTCAAGTTCACTTAAAAGACTATACTAAGTAGATACCAACTAAAGACAGGCCTGCAAGAACAGAGTGCAATTAACTGAACTGCAACAACATTTCCTGCTCATTCTTTGCCAAAAGCAGTCAAGAGCTTTGGAAGATGGTGCGATAGGAGGGCTCGAAAGAACAAAGATTTAACTGCATATATATTTTTTTTAAATCATGAGCCCTCTGTGCAAATCTCTCAAAGCTCTTTCCTACTCCAACTACTATGAATTACACTAAGATCTAACTGTTCATGCAGGAAACTTAAACCAAAAGGGAAGATTTTTAAAGGCATGAAAGCTAGTTCACTACCCAGTTGTCACTGTTTTAACGAGTCAAATGCTAAACCACCATTAGCTCTTTTGGGCATCTTCTCCAAAGTGTCTACTCTACTCTAGTTTGGTTTGTTTTTTTAGGAATATTGTCCTACTAATCACCGTAAACAAGAAACTTCAAAGCAATATGACTAACATCTGTCACATGATGGATTTTCTTCCTTCTTCCTCCACAGAGGAATACCGTTTGCAGACACTACTATCCTTACTTCATAGAAACAAATAGCCTGTTCTTCAGTCAGAAGATTCATGCTATATAAACCTGAGCTAAAGTAGTCACACCAAGGAGCCACTGGTTGTAAGTTTACATTATCACTCCTAAAATCCTAACCCTTCACTACATGTTGTACAGACAAGGCATACTCTGAAAAACAGAACAGGTTTATGCTGCTATCAACCATAAAATGTCGTAAGTGTTGAACTGTATAAATCAAACACAAAGCTTGATAACCTATTCCTCTTCTGAAAGTCCCTTTTTAAAAGCGTAATCAATTTCTGACATATAAATGTCTATTTCTGGCATATAAAAATCATCTTTTATTACTTCCACGGACAAATAGAAAGATTAGCAAAGACTATTTCAGTAACTATTGTGTATAATCAAGGCTATTGTTTCAGTATCTGTTTAATTAAAAAGTGTTTTCTATTTTTTCTTTATTTAAAGAAAATTGATGTGGAAAAGGAGAAGAAAGAGGACTGCCCCAATTATATATTATGCACAACAAAACCTTGCGTTCATCGCCTAATAACTATATTCACATTTCCACTAGCCATAGAAACACAAAATCAACCCTTCAGCAAGCAATAACAAAAGTTTGCTTTGCACAACTCATTCCAAAAATTCTGTTGGAAATAAATCCAGTTTCCATACTGCTCACAAGAAATATGGAAGTTGATGTTCTGGTCTCAAACCGAAGAGCTGCAGATGAAACATCCTTCTTACTGGACTTACCGAAAGTCACCTTTTAACAAATTAACAATGACCTAGGGTCTTTATTTTTGTGCAGAAAGAGAACTCTCCTTCCATCTTAGTACATTATCCTCCTCTAATGAGGAAATGCAAAGTGAGCTGAACATAACACCTAACAAAACAATATAGGGTTTCATCCTTTAATCTGGAAGTCTGCAAGCATTGTAACTTGTAGGTTTATGCTAACAGGTTTCCAACTGGGGTATGCATACATCATGTTAACCTCTGTGTATCAGAGGCCACACAACTGAACATCTGAAAAACAGATTACTGTGGTCTGGGAGACCAAGCTGGAGAATCAGAAATACAACCTGGCCCCATTACTTCATTCCCTTCTTCAAGCACACGTTATTAGCTACCATGGGAAATACAGTACCATGCAAGGTCAAAACAACAGTCTGTCTTGTATAGTCATAATGTATTTTTGATTCTCTATGTAAAACTTAAAAAATAAAAAATAAAAGCCAGTCTTACATGACATACAAGGCAAAATGACCTTCTCACTCTCAGATTTAAAGTCTCTTAAAGTTCCTGGCTGCTTTCATAATCTGCCCTCATCTTTTTCTAATAGGAATACTTTCCCCTCGTTGCCTACAGCTTACAGAAAAAGCACAAAAAAACTGCAGCCAGTCTATTCTTGCACAAAAACAAAGTGCAAAAACTAAACCTTCTGTCAAGTAATCTCACGACTGCATCCAAAACCCGTCACTCAAGTACTGGCCCCACATCACAGACTGCTGCTAAGACTGAAAACATCATTCTCCCCTTAGTCGTCTGCAATGATTACCAAACTGTATCAGAAACTAGAAGGAAAAAAACCCACAATTCTTAATCATTGTTCAGATTGGGTTAGACATTCAGGAGTTGCGACACATCCCTGTCTCTCCATGCCTGCAACCACTCAAACTCCCGGGTTTGTTTGTTTTTTCTGTGACACATTCACTTAAAGAAAAGGAAAAACAATTAACAGACATTTATCTGCAAAAAAACGAGGGGGGGAGGGGGGGAAAGAGGTTTAAGAAGTTCCCGAGCTGTCAAGGACTTCCAGCGTCCCGTAAAGCCGAAGACGAATATTCTTCGGCACTTTAAGGCCACGGGACACCAGGGGAGACTTGCCGGTGTCACCCGGCGGTCGCGGGGCGGGAGGAGAGAGGCCACCGGCGATGAGGGATACGCGTGAGCCGGCCGCGAAGGCACCCCGCCCCCCCCCCCCCGGGGGCTCCGGCCCGCCCGACCCAAGCCAACAACCCGCCACCGGCGGGACGGAGCGACCGCCGCGGCGACGGCAAACACCGCTCCCGGCGCCCAGGTCCGCCACTTCGGGAAGCCGCTGCCCGGCCCGAGAGCGGCGCCGGGGCGGCGGGGCCGGGCCGGGGCTCGCCGCCGCTCGCCCCCCGCGGCCGCGAGGCGCAGGGCACCGGCGCCGCCCGGGGGCTCCGGCCAGGCCGCGAGGGGGATTATCCCCGCGGCGGGGAGCGCTGAGCGGCGGCCGGCTCCCCCCTCGGCGCCCCTCCGGGGGGGCCGGGGCACGGAGCCCCGAGCGCCGCCAGCGGTGCGCGCTGTGGGAGGCGGTGGCGCAGCCCCCGGCACCCACCTGCGCCGCGCTCCGCTCCGCTCCGCTCCGTCCCGTCCCGTCCCGTCCCATCCCGTCCCGTCCCGCGCCGGCCGCCGGCCGCCAGCACCGCCGCGCGGGCACCTCGGCGGGCTACGCCTCCGCGCCACGCCACGCCCCCCGGGCCGCCAGCCCCGCCCACTCGGGCCCCCTTTCCCCGGGCTGGGAGGGGCGGGGCAAGTCCCGCCAATGGGAAACGTCGTCTCGCCGCCAGCACTCCTGATCGACGTGGAGAGTGCCCAATAGGAAAGCCAGGAGGGCGGGGCGGGCCGTCAATCAACGGCCGCTGCCCGGGGTCTGCGCGATGGCGGGCTCGGCGCAGGGGGGAGGGGAGTTTCCTCCCGCGCTGCCCGCCGCCCGCTGGCCGCGCGGCCCCGCCGCTCGCCGCCAGCCCGCTCCGCCCTCTGGGGGCCTCCTCTGCCCGCCGGGGGCCGCCGCCGGAGCCCTGCGGGCGTTCAGGCCGCCGCGGGGCTGCCTCCCCCCGGCACCGACCCCTTCCCCCGGCGCCTCGCGGGAGCAGCCGCCTCCCGCCCCACCGGCTCTTCCCCCGGCGCCACGTCGGCCCCTTCTCCGCGCCGGACCGGGGGCGCCTCCGCTCCCGAAGAGGCGGCGTAGCACCGCAGCCGGGCCGCGGGGGCACCGCACCGGCCACCCCGGCGAGCGCGCCTCCCCCTCGCCTCAGGCCCGCCCGCAGCGCCAGGGGGGCGCAGCCGAGTGCCAGCGCCCCGCGGGGCCGGGACAGGCCCTGCCCCGCACCCCGCGTGGGGTCGGGCGCCCCCGCGCGCAGACCCGCCCGTGACGGAGGCCATCTTGTGCCTCCCGCGTGCCGGGGCCTGTCCCCCCGCGGCGCCCCTGCCCAGGCCTCGACAGCCGCTGCCCCCCAGCAGCCACGACCCTGCCTCTGGCCCGCCTTCGCGACCCCCTTCCTGAGGAACCCCAACTTCTGGGCACCAGGGCCCAGACAGGTTCAAACACTCACACACTCGCTCACGCTCTGCCTAACGCAAACGCGATGTGCCCGACTTGCTTGGTGAACAGTGGCAGGGGCTGGCGGGTCTCGGGGCCTTTGCCCTGCCGGGCAGATGGCGTTGTGAGAGCTGCAGCTGCTGACATGGCCCAAACAATGCACCCCGTCCTCCTCCGCTGCGATTTCGGCCTTTGTGGTGAGGCCTGTAACTGGGGCTTTTGTTTCTCCTCGCAAAGCCTTTAGAAGAAATAAGTCGGACTTGATCATGTGAATACGATTTTGGAGCGGGGGGGGGGGGGGGGAATGGAACAATTGCCAAATGAACCTCAATGGCCCGGGGCACTTCAATAGGTAATAGCAGTTGAAAATAGAGGTCACTGAATGTGATCTTGAGTCAATAGGTGCCCAGTCCTGTCTGGCAGTTTACTGAACTCAGACAGAGTTCAGTAAACTTCAGAAAGTTTACTGAACTCAAGCCCAATGGTACCACTGGCTCCATTCAGTTAGGTACACTTTGCATTATAGGGAAATAAAGCAAAGGCATAGGCTTGTTCGCAAACACCTCCTTTTCACAAAAAAATTGAATATTGCTATTAATTTTAGAAAAATGATTTGTATTTAAGATACCAACATCAACAGTGCTAAGAAGCAGCAGTGGAAAACCACTGCTGTAATCATTCAAGGTTCATGGCAAAAAGCAATAAGCAGAGTGGTTTTCTTACACTGTTCAGTACAGATGGTGATAGTTTTAAGATCACTAGCAAAGCAAACAGAAAAGTAGAAATCATTAAGCAACGCAACCCTAAAAGAAGAAAGCAGCAGTCTTTTCTTCAATATAAGGGCCCGCTAGGACAAAAATCGTAAGAGAGAATAGTCTCTAGGTTTTGAGAAAAAGCCATTCTAATCAAAAGGAGATTATTTTCCCTAGCACACATATGCAGCAAGAGAGAAGAAACTCTTCAGAGACTGTAAAACAAAACTGATGGAAAATGACCTAGCATTATTAAAACACTGCTGCATTAATACTCATTCAGTAATACTTTTTTCATACTGAAGATGAGATCTTGAGGTCTGAGAAATACTAATTTCAAACAGACCCATTACTACCAGTAATTTTTTTTCTGCTCCATCGCTACAAGTATCCTGTGTGATGCAGAATATTAATGAACATTTATTTTGTTCTACCTGCCTTCCAGTCTCTTGGATCCCATCTCACCTTTATTTTTCTCCTCTGTATTCGTGACATTGTGACACCAATAGCTATTTTAATAATATCTAAATCTTGTAAAAATGGAACTCAGGCAGAGTTTTATTACTGCTATTTTGACCTTGCCTTAGAATTTGCAAATAAGGCAAATCTGCCAAACCATTTATATTTAATCTGCTTTAAGTTTACATTAAGAGACAAAAAAAAGTGCTTAAATTATCTGTAATGAATAATTCAATCAGCTTTTGTCCTAACCATTATTATTTTTAAATGAAATCATGTCTTAGAGAACCAGTGGATTCAGGATTGGACTGACACACCAAGAAGTGGCCAGGATTGATCTTTCTCCTATTAATTTCACTTGGAGGCAGAATCAGGCTTGAGAGGATAATGAAAATGCAGGGTTATTGGAGACTGAAGTCAAGATGAATTAGCAGAAGTCAACATGAAATTTTCATAATATCTGCTCATGCTATCACTGGCTTAGGTCAAATTTATAAGGACCTCCTTTTCTTGAATAGTTAATTTCCCACCAAAAAAATACAGCATAAAAAGAAATAGCATTTTGAAAGTCTATTATACATATTGTTGCTGACTACTGAAGACCTGATTTCATGATATGGAAATCTTTTTGTCTTTCAGGATACACAGCATTGCTGAGTAATGTTAAAATAAATAGTCTTATGCCAACTGATTTACAATGCCACCAATAATCATTACAGCATCTCTGATTATAAATGGAACATTGATAGGTCCCTGAAGAGTTTCTTGCTGAATCAGCCTTTGAAATAAATTGCTTTCCCTCCAGCCATAGCCGCACCCTATAAAAAGGGCCTCCATGTCTTGACGGAGGTAATTGATTTAGGCCTGCTATAGTATACATGCAATGCACAACATAAGATGCTTTATGGATTACTACATTTCTGTTAATGGAGTTTCTTTTCCATTGCTGCAGAACTATTTAGCCTTCATAAGTCTGTGTATGTATTTCTCATACTATTCATATTTTTAATATTATATTCATTATTGATATTTTCATATTTTTCAGGAATATTTTCCTGAGACTATTAACTATTCTGCATTTTTCTGTTTTTCCTTTTAACACACGTGTTGTTGGAATACTGAAAAACTAGCAAAGTATATGAAACCAAGATGCAAATAGATCCTCAAAGAAAACATTCAGTGTAAGTTCAAAGAGGCACTCTGTGTAATCAATCTTGTGAAAGAAACGCAGAAAAACAAGAACAAAAGGAAGGCTAATGACTTTTCAAGACAGCTACTTTCATCAACTAAACAAGAGTTGTAATTCTGCCAGTTAATAGTAAGGTCCATTAACTGCAAGTCATAAAAAGTATTTGCCTTGTAAAACACTCATTTTTCTTTGCTGGCTCTGACACTTTGCTACAGCAGTATGTTAGGATATCATAAGAAGGACTGGTGACCTGTAGCAGGAGTGAACATAGATTCTTCATGGTTTTACAGCGTTGTTAGTTGAAGAAGCTCCCTTTTTAAAAATAAACACACAAAAGACATTACTCCAAGTTCATGGGAATATTAAAAAAATGAAATACAGAAAACTGTAACCAGTAATGAGACTGATGATTTAGCAGCTGTAGTATGCAGGGTACAGTTAGGACTAATGGGATGAAACTAAGAAAGGAAAAAGACCGAATATCTAGTGTGAAAATGTAGAAGGGAAGGTAAACTCACAAAAGTAGTTGGGACTCTGAGAATGGGATTGGGTGGATTGTTTCAGAGTGTACTGTCCAGGACACTTTTCCATCAGCCAAGGATGAAATAAATGCTATTTCTACTGTTATGTCTGGATTCACTATAGAAGTACACTTTTTATAGACCCAGCAGTCATTTTGTAAACTTCCAGGTCTTACTTCCTTCCACCTTCTTCCACGTGTTGTGACCACCAGTAATAATGGAGATATAATATCAAAGGAAAAACAAACAAATCTCTTACTAGGTAGAAATAGGTTCTCCCCTATAAAAATGAAAAAGCATAAGGTTCAGCAACATTGCTTAGTGTTACAGGGTTTATGCAGCTCAGTTCTGGGAAGTCCCTAGCTACTTTTTCACTCTACTGAATGAAAAAAATGACACAGGGATGATACATGGAACTGACCCCAAAAAGCGTGTTTCAAAGCTATCTTCTCCTTGGGGTATTTTCCATACAGCATCAATACCAACTCTCTCTGCACATGCAGAGAATTATCTCAAATTATCACAAGTTTTCCATTTCTCTCTCAGCTTCCTTTTTCTTCTCCATGCGCAAGACTTTGGGTTTGCTGTGGCTGATGAAGTTATCAGTCAAGTGAGTCAAAAACTACAGTATTGCCATTTTTTGAGATTCAGAACAAGAGCCCTGGGAAGGTGCAGCAGGGAGCCACAGGGATCAGAGATACCTTGGTTTATCCAGCAAGATTTTGGACCCAGACCCTTGTTCAAGATCTTGCAATGTCATGGCAGAATCCAAGCTCTTTGGACATTAGCTTCAGTCTATGGTGTAAGATAGGCTAAAAGAAGAGTGGTGAAGGAGAGAGCAGTGATGGCAGAGTTAGCTATGTTAAATGGTTTTCCCTCTTCCTTTTTATTCAACTATAAAAATCACAGTGGGTGCCAATAAAAAAAAATTCATGGAATTTTTGGGAGACATATTCTATAGCAAGGAATCTTGGAGAGTACCATCAAAAATTTAAAAAATATATACAAAATGTGAAGGACTAAATAGTTTCCCCATGCTTCAACCATAAAAGTAAGCATAACTCACCCAAAAACACCTGTAATTGGAATCTTAATTACTGACCTCAATGTCTTCCTCATAGGAATCAAATTCTAAACATGCATGATCATTTGTAGCATTGCCATTAGATTACAGTCTTTTCATGGCAGGGGACAAATGTGTGTATAAGTTTGCACAACATCTAGCAAAACACTACCTAACTTTCCCTGGCCCCATGTAATAGGCCCCTTAGGAGTCCTCTGACAAATACACATCCTGTTATATGACAAGAGAGCAGCAATGACACAAGCGTGTATGCTTTTACAATAATAGTATGACATTGTTGAAAAATGTCTTGTGAGACTTTGACTTGTGACTTGTGACTTGTGAGTCTTTGACTTGTGAGTTGCTATAACCTCAACATCTTTTTCAGCAAAACTTCTGCCTAATCAGCTGTTTCCCATCTTGTATTAATGCACTTGATTTTTCCAGATTAAATGCAGACCTTGCATTCTCCTTTTTGAAGTTCATCCTATTTTCCGGACCAGCTGTCCCATTTGTCAAGATCATTTTGACTGCTACTCCACCAGGTTTGTGACATCTGCAAATGTAATAAATGTACTTTCTATTTCATCATCTAGGTCACTGAAGAAAATTTAAAAAAAAAAATAGCCAAGGCAGGACACATCCCAGCCAGAATCTCAGCCAACAGTTTTCTAGTGTAACAGTGAACCTTTGATAACTATTCTCTGATTACTGTTTTCCAACCAGTTTTCTCTAGCTTGCTTGGAATGTCATCCAGTCAGGTTTTCTCCAGCTTGTTTATATCACATAGCAATGTAAAAACCCTCTATTTATGCCAGCATTTTCAAGAGGACTGAAGTTAAACACTTTTGTATTATTCATATAATATATTTCATATATTAAAGTTGATTACTTTCCTCTTGCATCTAGTATACAACACATATTTGTACAAGAGACACAAAATGATGTTTTAGAATTGCCAGTGAAAGAGCTGGGCAGTTCAGACACCAGGAAGGCAAAGGTCGATTTGCATTCACATAAGACCTTTAGATTTTGAGCATGCAGTAAGTAATTGATATTTGAGTGTTTGCCCACAAGACTGAGGATCAATATACATAGACTGGAAGACCTCCATTTATCTCTCATACTCCAAATTATCACTGCCATATGCTTCCTCAGTATCCCTCAATAATGTATCTAGCAGTATTGCATTCATTGAAAATATTGGCTTAGAGATGAGCAATGAGTTAGTTGACCACATTTTGCTCAGACTTCATAAGGAGTATGGACTGGCCAGTGATATCTGTATGAGAGAGAGGGACGTTAGCAGACTTCAGGGAGCTTCAATATTTCCCTCACCCCCTCAAACGGCTGTATTGCTCTAAGGATTCTTTCCCACCATAAGCCCTCCAAAGGGTTCTTTCTTTGGCAGCTCCAGACACTACAGACACTTTTTTGAGCAGCTCTGGTAAAAGAAGGTGCCTCGAATAGGGAAGAGCTGAATGAAGATCAAGATTAACAGCAAAGCTATTTCCTGCTTCAGCAATACCAGTGACTGTGTTTTGATCAAAAAACACACTAGATATTAATTTTGGAACATAATCAGAATGAAAGTTAGATCTTCATCAAAGTATTAAAATAGTTGAAATGCTGTCAGTTTGAAAGAACAGCTTACTAAAAATAAAAGGAGATAAGATGGGTATTTGAAAACCACCAACTTTTTTACAAGGCAAGGCTTTATGCATAATTAATATGTCACTGGGGAATTTTTCAGCAAATAAATATAAAGCTAAACTGTTTAATTAACAAGAAATATTTCAACTACTTACTACTGCTTCTTCTAATAGGATAGTCTTCTTCCCTAGTAGTCTGGAATGCTACTGAAATTAGCTAAGGTTGAGATGAAGCTGATAGTTTAAAATGTAGAGCTTTAAAACAGGGAAAGGGGGGCTTATTTTCACAAATAAACACACTTTTAATCTTGAAATCACAATCTTTCTTTGCAGTGGAGTTTAAGAGTACTATATTGCTCAGATTTGTTTTGTGAAATGTATTTTTAATTGTCCTTAACAACAAACATAACTTTATCATTTAAATTCCATACCCTTTATGTCACTTTTTGGCTCAAGCTAATACAATTTAGCTATGTTTAACATCAGAAATCATGCACTTCCTGAAAACACAATGCACATTTTAATATGAGGAGCTGAAAATAAATCACCGTGTTAGCTATCTATCTTGCACATATCCCAAGCCTCTCATTGATTCCAATTACACTTGCGTACCCACAGAGCATGAGGCATCAATCTCTTCAGATATCAGTCATGAGTTCACTGCAAAGCTCCCTCACCCTTCTGCTATCTTAGGGCCTTTGGTCAAGCTACTTGTGGGATTAAAGTTCCACCAGTACTTTCTGGGTTGATATGCTCAACTCTTTGTAGGATTAAACTTTACATTAAAAAAAAACATGAAAGGCAGCATTTTCTGTGGGTCATAACTGTGCCTGCAAGCTGCATGGATGCCTACAGTCTTCAGGAAAGAAAACTACATTCCCAACTCCATTCCCATATACAATTCATATACAATTGCTCCAATGTGCAAGCAAACCCTGCCCATGTGCATTCAAACTAGAAAAGGCAATAGGCTTTGCAGTGCACTCCAAGAGTGCTCAGTGTGTCAAAAGGAACAGGAGCGCAAAACACCCTACAGTAATTAAGCCTTACTGGGAAATCAAGCGTATGTCATATACAATATGCTGGTCTCTTCCGTTTCCCTTCCCCCTCCCCCCCTCCCATTTGGGGTAGAAAGGAATCCACAAATGGAATAAAGGGAAGATTTTAAGAAAATCTTAACAGCAGATTTTCAAATGTAGAAAAATCTGTTGTTTGGATAATAACATTGGGGGAGGAATCCTTAATTGATACAGGAGAGAAAGAACTAGCAACCTCAGCAAGACAGAACAAAAACCTGTAAAAATACAGAAATTCTAGTGAATCCACAGAAAGGGTGATTGGGAAGCTCTATGAGAGACAGAGAGCAATGAAATGTAGATGCTCAGGGAGGCAAGGCGGAAGGGAGGAATAACGGCTATTTGCTCATTTGGTTTTAACTGGAATCTGAGATGGCCGTCTTTCCTACCATACATCAAATTGATCTCCGGAACTCAGGAACCAAAAACAGTTCAATATAGACTGTCTGCAGTTATGTCTTTTTTGA